>NW_009953733.1:5205-8488 GCF_000747805.2 Chaetura pelagica
CAGTTGTTAAAACCTCGAGCATGGCTAGCTGTAACAGTGGACACTTATAGCGGAGTGATAGCAGCCACACAACACCTTAAAACTGACTCCAAAGCAACCATACAACATTGGCTAACGGTCATGACGTGGCTTGGTGTCCCTAATCAGATCAAAACAGACAATGGTCCAAATTTTGTCTCCAAATCAGTTCAAGCATTTGTTCAGAAATGGGATATCACCCTGACACATGGCATTCCATATAATAGCACAGGACAGGCCATAGTCGAACGAGCAAATCAAACCCTGAAATCTAAATTAGAGGTGCTGGCAAAAGCAGAGGGTTTTGCCAACGCCATTCCCCCAGGAGACCAAGCACGCCTGCTAGCGACTGCTGTTTTAGCACTAAATCAATTTCCCAGGGGATAAGAGATGAAAAGTCCCACCCAAAAACATTGGGCCACTCGAGCACTAGAGGAGGGCCCGCTGGTTACAATCAGAAATGAGCTGGGAGAATGGGAACAGGGATGGAGGTTAGTCCTTACTGGGCGAGGGTATGCAGCTGTCAAAAAAGATGGAAAGGTTAAATGGTGTCCACTTAGGTCTATTAGGCCTGACCTTCAGAATGAAACTAATGAACACTGTGAGTTTTTGTTTACAGGACTGGATCATCGGACGTCCTCGTAATCTGTACATCCCGGTGCCAAAAGAGGACGACAAGCCGAAAAGCATCCAGTCTGCACCTGAGAGGTCTACACCAGCAGAATCCAAACAGCGGCGACACAGTCCCCGTGGGGGAAGGCTGTGAAGCCTTTGTGTGATTTCTTTAGGGCTAATCACCAAAGTACAGGCAAAATCAGGATACCACCCTCATCGGCCATTCAAGTGGGTCCTAAAAGGCTCAGACAAAGTGATAAGAGAAAACATAACAGCAGGTGCTCCAACACTTACGGTAAAGGTGCTTGACTTGTTTCCCATGTTTGGAAGACCCAATGACAACCCGCTATGGGGAACATATTGGTGTCCAAGCTCAAATCCAGGAAACGCCCGTTGCCACTATCCAGGGTATTATTTCTGTGGGTACTGGGGATGTGAGACCATTGTAACGAGTGACAGATGGAAACCAAAGAAAGAGGACAAATTTTTGCGGGTAACATGGGGACTAAATGGATGTAAGCATCCAAAATTTTTGCTGTATTGCGTGGTATATGATAGAGACGAAAGCACATGTACCCATCTGGAGATAAAGGTCTTGTATCCAGGAAATGCGGAATGGGCTTTAGGAAAGAAGTGGTCAGTATTTCTTCACCATGCTGGCAAAGACCCAGGAGAGATAGTAAAAATCCATAGGTTTCTACTACCCCAAGCACCCCAATCAATCGGACCTAACCGGGTTTTCAACCCACTGGTACCCTCACAGCATGATGTAGCTGTTATGGCTAGTTTTAGAGCTATCGCACCTGTTAGGCCCACTACCAGTCCTTTTAGTGACAACTCTCTCTGGAAAATGATGCAGGCTAGCTATCAGGTACTGAACAAAACTAACCCAAATTTTACAGAGCATTGTTGGCTGTGCTATGGCGTAAAACCACCCTTCTATGAGGCTGTGGGAATCAGCAACACACCCACACTTGAGAACAATGCAAATCCGGCTCAGTGTAATTGGGACACAGAAAAGCTAGGGATTACGTTAGAGCAGGTGGTGGGAAGAGGCATGTGTGTGGGTAAAGTCCCAAAACACAAAGAACAACTGTGTGCCAAGTGGATCCAAATTAAGACCCCTGCCAAGTGGTTAGTGCCAGCCAACAATACCAAGTGGGTTTGCTCTCTTGCAGGAATTACACCATGTGTGCCATTGGACGGGATCAAAGAGTCCTCAGAATATTGTGTCCAGGTAACCATAGTCGCTAAGATCTTTTATCACTCTGAAGACTTTGTCTATGACTCAGTGATTATCCCAGAGCATCATCTGTCAAGACGAGAGCTTTTTACAGCACTAACATTAGGTACTTTAATGATCTTAGGAGGAGTGGCATCTTTGGCTCAACAGGACAAAGAATTTAGCGCCTTGAGGTCGGCTGTAGATGAGGATCTGGCTAAAATTGAACAATCAATCAGTGCCCTAGAACAATCACTTAGGTCACTGTTGGAAGTAGTATTGCAAAATAGAAGAGGGTTAGACTTAATGTTTCTGCAGCGTGGGGGAGTGTGTGCAGCACTGGGAGAGGAATGTTGTGTGTGTGTGGATCACACCAGGATAGTGAGGGACACAATGGCCAAATTACGGGAGGGACTGGAAAACTGGAGAAGGGAACGAGAGGCACAACAAAGCTGGTATGCATCATGGTTTAACCACTCACCATGGCTAACCACCCTGATATCTACCCTGACAGGGCCGATCATAACGATCGTGACATTTTTTCTTTTCAGACCCTGTATATTTAACAAGCTTGTGTCATGTGTCAAAAGCCAGTTGGAGAAGGTGAACATTATGGTGGTAAAACGCCAACAATTACTTTAAGAATGTTTTTTGCTCAGGTTTTTCTTCAACTATCCTCAGCCCTATCCTGTTACCCTCTAACTACCTCTTTTTTAACGTGCCTTATGTTTTCTATTTAATTTTAAGAGACACAAAAATGCTGCTATAACACATAATGCTGCTATAAAATATAAGGTTAAGATATGTCCAGTAAGTAATGATGCTATGAAACATAGAACAGGGTTAAGATACATTAAGTAAGTTTTAAGTCTTAAGATTCTGATACATGAAGTTTTTAGGGAAGTTATATTTTAGGCAATTTAATTAGGCATAGGGAGGGGGGAAATGTGGGAAATGCAGCCCGTGGGAAAAATGTAGCCAGGGACTGGGGCCAGAAGATACCGCGTTGTACGGAAAGATAGGGCCCCCTCCCCCCTAGATAGACAATAGGGTTTAGTATATGAAGTAAGCAGACGGCAGTGATGATGCTAACTCAGGGTACAGCCCAGGGTATAAAAAGCTGTATTGTGCACTAATAAACGCCATTTGCCATCCACTACACTGGTGTCTGTGTGCTAATGTGCCCAGCGGCCATGAGGGGTCGCTGAGCCGCTCTTGAACCAGGTCACCACGCCTTTAGAAGGCAGCACTCTCCCTCCCGGCTCACCTCTCTCCTCTGTCCTGCTCCACTCGCTGGATCTCCCCTGGGGACACCAGCAGGGAGACAGTGCTCCATGGCTCCTTCCAGAGCTCTTGCACAACTGCCACCCTGCACTGCAGGCCCAGGCTGACACCTCCCCTTTCATAAGCACTCCAGGAGAAGTGTTG
>NW_009953733.1:8617-9973 GCF_000747805.2 Chaetura pelagica
ACGGGCAGCCCCCGGCGCCGGGCTCCTGCCTGGGCAGGGGCTTGGGAGCCGCCGGAGGGACAGGCTGCCTGGAGAACTGGGGGCCCCTGGAGCTCGGGAGGGGATCCTCAGCAGCACTGCTCTCCTGCCCATCCCATGGTGTGGCTGCTCTGGGGACAGGCCTTCCTGAAGGGGCAAGGGGGGGCTCAGTCTGCTGTTCAAAGACAGATTTGCACACGCAGGCAGCAACCAGGTCTGGCTTCTTCTTGGAATCAGCATCACGACTGAACCCCCTGGGCAGCTCAGCACCTTCCTGTCCCAGCTGAGCTTGGCCCTTGCCCAAAGCTCCTTTCCCTCTTCTGCACCGATCTGGTTTCTGGGAGCTCTTGCTGCTCTTAGGAGCAGGAGGGCAAGATGGCTTTTGAGGCTTCAGCTCTTTCTTTCCCAGGCAAGAAGTGTTGCCAGCTGAGCTTCTCTTGGCCTTTGCTATGCATTGTCCCTCTAATGGCTCCTTGGCTGGTTTTGGAGCAGGGGGAGCTTCTCAGCTTCTTGCCAAAGCCACCCCTGGGGCCCTTCCCCTGCTCCCCCAAATCCACCCAAATCAAAGCAGCACAATGGGCTCTCTGGAAAAGCAGGGCCTGTGGAGGGGAGGGTGTCCTAAGTGGCAGGGCTCTCCTGTCCAGCCCATGCTGTGGGTGGTCTTGGGACAGAGGCTGCAAGTGCGGGTTCCTGGCTGCAGACATAGTTTCCTGCCTGACTCAGGGGTCCGTTACTGGCTCCCCGCTGGTGTCCGTTAGCCCAGCTAACTCTGCTCTCCCAACCAGCTCCAGCTCTGCTCTCCCACCCAGCTCCAGCTCTGCTCTCTCAACCAGCCCCAACTCTGCTCTCCCAACCAGCTCCACCTCTGCTCTCCCACCCAGCTCCAGCTCTCCTCTCCCAACCACCTCCACCTCTGCTCCCCCAGCCAGCTCCAACTCTGCGCTCCTAACCAGCTCCAGCTCTGCTCTCCCAACCATCTCCAGCTCTGCTCTCCCAAGCAGCTCCAACTCTGCTCTCCCAAACGATTCCAGCTCTGTTCTCCCAACCAGCTCCAACTGTGCTGCCTCAGCCAGCTCCAGCTCTGCTCTCCGAAGGAGCAGGACAACTGCACACCAAACCAGCTCCAACACTGCACTCCCAACCAGCTCCAGTTCTGCTCTCCCAAAAAGCTCCAACTCTTCTCTCCCATGCAACTCCAATTCTGCTCTCCCAACCAGCTCCAACTCTGCTCTCCCAATCAGCTCCAACACTGCTCTCCAACCAGCTCCAACTCTGCTCTCCCAACCTGCTGTAACTCTGCTCTCCCAACCAGCTCCACCTCTGCTCTCCCAACCAGCT
>NW_009953733.1:12899-14235 GCF_000747805.2 Chaetura pelagica
TCCCCTCCACTGCCCAGCCCTGCCCCACTCAAGGGCTGCAGCTCCCGCTGCAGAGCAGCTGCCCACAAGGCCTCCTCTGAGGAGACCCCCTCACACAAAAGAGCTTTTCCAGCCCTTGCTGCTTCCTTTACCTTCTCCCCCACCTTTGCCCTGTGGAACACAGGCCTGGAGCCGGGTGGCACAGGGTCCTTGACCCCGAGGGACAGCTTCAGCAGCTCCGGGTCCATCAGCCCCGCAGCACCTTGTCCTGCCTGCTGCCTTCTGTGCCCGGCCTAGGAAGACACAGACACTCAAGGCGCCAGCTCCTCAGCCTCCTGCTTGGAAAGGACAGGACAGGGCAGGTCCCACAGCAGCCCCCGCCATGTCCCAGGCTCCCCGGCTGAGCCCTCTCCCTCCCTGCTCACCTCTCTCCTCTGTCCTGCTCCACTCGCTGGATCTCCCCTGGGGACACCAGCAGGGAGACAGTGCTCCATGGCTCCTTCCAGAGCTCTTGCACAACTGCCACCCTGCACTCCAGGCCCAGGCTGACACCTCCCTTTTCATAAGCACTCCAGGAGAAGTGTTGAGCTGCCGAGGACTTCTCTGGATCTCTTGCCACACAGGCCTCCCCAGCACATGGTCCCAGTCCCCCCAGCTCACACCCTCTTTTCTGACAGGGGCTGCTGGGGCTGGATCAGGACAAACTCAAGGCAGCATCACCCTGCACCAAGCTCTTGCCCGGGCAGAAGGCTTTGGAGCTGCTGGAGGGTCAGGCTGCCTGGAGAACTGGGGGCCCCTGGAGCTCGGGAGGGTGTCCTCAGCAGCACTGCTGTCCTGCCCATCCCATGGTGTGGCTGCTCTGGAGACAGGCCTTCCTGAAGAGGCAAGAGGGGGCAAGGGGGGCTCAGTCTGCTGTTCAAAGACAGATTTGCACACGCAGGCAGCAACCAGGTCTGGCTTCTTCTTGGAGTCAGCATCACGACTGAACCCCCTGGGCAGCTCAGCACTTTCCTGTCCCAGCGGAGCTTAGCCCTTGCCCAAAGCTCCTTTCCCTCTTCTGCACCGATCTGGTTTCTGGGAGCTCTTGCTGCTCTTAGGAGCAGGAGGGCAAGATGGCTTTTGAGGCTTCAGCTCTTTCTTTCCCAGGCAAGAAGTGTTGCCAGCTGAGCTTCTCTTGGCCTTTGCTATGCATTGTCCCTCTAATGGCTCCTTGGCTGGTTTTGGAGCAGGGGGAGCTTCTCAGCTTCTTGCCAAAGCCACCCCTGGGGCCCTTCCCCTGCTCCCCCAAATCCACCCAAACCAAAGCAGCACAATGGGCTCTCTGGAAAAGCAGGGCCTGTGGAGGGGAGGGTGTCCT
>NW_009953733.1:15164-15915 GCF_000747805.2 Chaetura pelagica
CTGAAGGGAAAGGGGGGCTCAGTCTGCTGTTCAAAGACAGATTTGCACACGCAGGCAGCAACCAGGTCTGGCTTCTTCTTGGAGTCAGCATCACAACTGAACCCCCTGGGCAGCTCAGCACCTTCCTGTCCCAGCTGAGCTTGGCCCTTCCTAAAGCTCCTTCTTTCCCTCTTCTGCACCGCTCTGGTTTCTTGGAGCTCTTCCTGCTCCTGGGTGCAAGTGGGCAGGATGGTTTCTGATGCTTCAGGAGCCGCTCTACCAGGCGAGAAATGTCGAGAGAGATCAGCTCCTTGGGGGCAGCCTTCCTCTGGGCCAGGTGTTGCTGCAGCTCCAGACAACACCCCTGTCCTGGTTTGAGCCAGGATTAAGCCAGTTTTCCTTTTGATGATGTTTTTTTTTCCTTCAGTGAGCTTTCTTTTAACTAGCAACTGTGTGTTCTGACTAAGGGTGGAATGTTTTTGTAACTGCTGGGGATTCAAGGTCGCACCTTCACTCTGCCGGCTCAGACACTATGGGGAGATCTGTGACCCCCCCGTAGAGAGGTTGGACTAGACAGACAGCAAAATTGGCCAGAGATATTCCATTCCATATATCTATGTAAGCTCAGAGAACGGTCAGAGATCACAGAAGACAACTTCCTTCCTGCTTCTCCTTCCATCCATGGCTGGCATCCAGGGGGGACTCCATGTATCCATCACCATTGACCCATCCATCATCGTCGACCTTAGGCCTGAGCTCTCCTGACCCTCAT
>NW_009953734.1:0-640 GCF_000747805.2 Chaetura pelagica
TTTCAAGGTGGTTTTGGGGTCCCATCATCATTTCTTGACTGTTTTTCTCATTTCTTGACCTTTTTTCATCATTTTCTTGGCTTTTTCTGCCATTTCTTGGAGGTTCCTTGAGGTTTTTGGTCATTTTTTGCCGTTTCTTGACCCTTTTTTGTCATTTCTTGGCCATTTTTTGTCGTTTCTTTGCCGTTTTTTTATCATTTCTTGACTTTTTTGTCGTTTTTTGTCATTTCTTGACCCTTTTTTTGCCATTTCTTGACCATTTTTTGCCATTTCTTGGCCATTTTTTGTCATTTCTTGACTTTTTCTGCCATTTCTTGGAGGTTCCTTGAGTTTCTTGACCCTTTTTTGTCGTTTCTTGGCTGTTTTATTGTAGTTTCTTGACTTTTTTTGCCATTTCTTGGAGGTTCCTTGAGGTTTTGGGCCGTTTTTTGTCATTTCTTGCCCGTTTTTTGTCATTTCTTGGTCATTTTTTGCCGTTTCTTGAGCCTTTTTTATCATTTTCTTGACTTTTTGTGCCATTTCTTGGAGGTTCCTTGAGGTTTTGGGCCGTTTTTTGTCATTTCTTGCCCATTTTTTGTCATTTCTTGCCCGTTTTTTGTCATTTCTTGGTCATTTTTTGTCATTTCTTGGTCATTTTTTG
>NW_009953734.1:700-1587 GCF_000747805.2 Chaetura pelagica
TTTCTTGACTTTTTCTGCCATTTCTTGGAGGTTCCTTGAGTTTTTTGGCCGTTTCTGTCGTTTCTTGGTCCCTTTTTTGTCGTTTCTTGGCCATTTTTTGTCATTTCTTGACTGTTTTTGTCATTTCTTGGAGGTTCCTTGAGGTTTTGGGGCATTTTTTAACATTTCTTGCCAGTTTCTTGCCATTCCTTGCCTGTTTCTTGCCGTTTCTTGCCATTTCTTGCCCGTTTTTTGCCGTTTTTTGCCGTTTCTTGGCCATTTTTTGTCATTTCTTGACTGTTTCTGTCATTTCTTGGAGGTTCCTTGAGGGTTTTGGCCTTTTTTTATCATTTCTTGCCCATTTCTTGCCGTTCCTTGCCCGTTTCTTGCCATTCCTTGCCTGTTTCTCGCCATTCCTTGCCCGTTTTTTGCCGTTTCTTGGCCATTTTTTGTCATTTCTTGACTTTTTGTGCCATTTTTTGGAGGTTCCTTGAGGTTTTGGGCCGTTTTTTGTCATTTCTTGCCTGTTTTTTGTCATTTCTTGACGTTTTTGTTATTTCTTGGTCATTTTTTGTCATTTCTTGACCTTTTTTTTCCGTTTCTTGAGCCTTTTTTATCATTTTCTTGACTTTTTTTGCCATTTCTTGGAGGTTCCTTGAGGTTTTGGGCCGTTTTTTGTCATTTCTTGCCCGTTTCTTGCTGTTCCTTGCCCGTTTTTTGTCATTTCTTGGTCATTTTTTGCCGTTTCTTGAGCCTTTTTTATCATTTTCTTGACTTTTTGTGCCATTTCTTGGAGGTTCCTTGAGGTTTTGGGCCGTTTTTTGTCATTTCTTGCCCATTTTTTGTCATTTCTTGCCCGTTTTTTGTCATTTCTTGGTCATTTTTTGTCATTTCTTGGTCATTTTTTG
>NW_009953734.1:2204-2912 GCF_000747805.2 Chaetura pelagica
TTTTTTGCCGTTTCTTGGCCATTTTTTGTCATTTCTTGACTGTTTCTGTCATTTCTTGGAGGTTCCTTGAGGTTTTTGGCCTTTTTTTATCATTTCTTGCCCATTTCTTGCCGTTCCTTCCCCGTTTCTTGCCATTCCTTGCCCGTTTTTTGCCGTTTCTTGGCCATTTTTTGTCATTTCTTGACTTTTTTTGCCATTTCTTGGAGGTTCCTTGAGGTTTTGGGCCGTTTTTTGTCATTTCTTGCCCGTTTCTTGCTGTTCCTTGCCCGTTTTTTGTCATTTCTTGACGTTTTTGTTATTTCTTGGTCATTTTTTGTCATTTCTTGACCTTTTTTTTTCACTTTCTTGACTTTTTCTGCCATTTCTTGGAGGTTCCTTGAGGTTTTGGGCCGTTTTTTGTCATTTCTTGCCCGTTTTTTGTCATTTCTTGCCCGTTTTTTGCCGTTTCTTGCCCGTTTTTTGCCGTTTCTTGCCCCTTTCCTGCCTTCTCCCCCTCCCTCACCCCCTTCTCTCCTCCCTCCCCCAGGGCATCGTCAAGCAGGACTCCCTGGTCATCAACCTCAACCGCAGCAACCCCAAGCTCAAGGACCTCTACATCCGCCCCAACATCGCCCAGAAGCGCATGCAGGGCTCCTTGGAAGCCCACGTCAATGGTACCACCCCCCTCCCCTCTCCCACCCCCCCCAGGGACCTCCTGGGACCTCCTGG
>NW_009953735.1:0-778 GCF_000747805.2 Chaetura pelagica
TCAACACAGTTATTTTCTGCTTCTTGCAGAGCTATATTTGCAGGACATGAAAAATTGACACATACTCCCTGGGTTGTTGTTTTGTTTCCCTCTGGTAACTGACTTCTCACCAGCTCAGCAGCATCAGCAAGTGTCTGGTGTCACCTTAGACACATCAGCAAGGCATGGCAATACCTATGAAAAGCTGAGCACATGTGACATTGGAGAAGACCATCCCCAGCTGGAGCACCATCACAAGGCCAGACACACACCAGACTGCCCAAAAGCACAACCCATCACTCTCAAAGAGCCCTTCTTACATCTGTGGTGTCTGCAGGTCACCTTCTGAGGCACCAAGAATATCTCAGGGGCAGACTTCTCAGATGATGTGCAGAAGGCCAACAGATGGCTGAGTCTCTCTCCCACCTTCTCCAGAAGAAAGTCATTCTTGCAAGATTTTTCAGTGAAATTTTAAAAATCCTACAATTGCTGCATGGCATAAGCACACACATTTCTATCCAGGAAATCCTTGGAGATTCAGTCCTGACCAGGAACCCTAAAATGGCTGTAAGACTGTCATTACACATATCACATGTGGCATTCATTGAATGCACATCAACCCAGAGCAAGACAAAATATTCCCTCCCTATTGACCCAGTTCAGGCCTCTTTCAATCAGTAGAAATCTTTTACTGACTTGATCAAGAACAGAGGGAAGGGCTTCAAGCTGCAACAGGGCAGGTTTAGATTGGACATTTGGAACAATTCCTTCACAGAGTGGTCAGACTCTGGAACAGGCT
>NW_009953736.1:0-3283 GCF_000747805.2 Chaetura pelagica
GGACGAGGAGCTCAACATCTTCACCAACCTCACCAAGGACGAGTTCGGGTAAAGGGCCCCGAGGGGCCCCTTGGGTCCCCTCCCTCGGGGTGTCCCCTGGCTGGCCCTGGTGGCATCTTGGGGACAGGGCTTGGGGACACGGCCTGGCATGGGGACACAGCGTGGGGACATGACATGGGGACGTGGCACAGCCTGGGGACATTGCAGGGCATGGGGACACAGCGTGGGGACACCCAGGGCCACCAGGATCCAGCTGTGGTGTCACCTTGGGGACACCCAGGGCCACCAGGCTGTCCAGGATCCAGCTGTGGTGTCACCTTGGGGACACCCAGGGCCACCAGGCTGTCCAGGATCCAGCTGTGGCGGCACCTTGGGGACACCCAGGGCCACCAGGATCCAGCTGTGGTGGCACCTTGGGGACACCCAGGGCCACCAGGATCCAGCTGTGGTGGCACCTTGGGGACACCCAGTATGACCGGGATCCAGCTGTGGCGGCACCTTGGGGACACCCAGTATGACCGGGATCCAGCTGTGGTGGCACCTTGGGGACACCCAGGGCCACCAGGATCCAGCTGTGGTGGCACCTTGGGGACACCCAGGGCCACCAGGCTGTCCAGGATCCAGCTGTGGCGGCACCTTGGGGACACCCAGGATGACCGGGATCCAGCTGTGGTGGCACCTTGGGGACACCCAGGGCCACCAGGCTGTCCAGGATCCAGCTGTGGCGGCACCTTGGGGACACCCAGGGCCACCAGGATCCAGCTGTGGTGGCACCTTGGGGACACCCAGGGCCACCAGGCTGTCCAGGATCCAGCTGTGGCGGCACCTTGGGGACACCCAGGGCCACCAGGATCCAGCTGTGGTGGCACCTTGGGGACACCCAGGCTGTCTCAGATCCAGCTGTGGTGGCACCTTGGGGACACCCAGGGCCACCAGGATCCAGCTGTGGTGGCACCTTGGGGACACCCAGGCTGTCTCAGATCCAGCTGTGGTGGCACCTTGGGGACACCCCGGGTTACCAAGATCCAGCCCATGGACCAGGGTGGGGGGAAGAAGAACCAGCCCATGGACCAGGGTGGGGGGAAGAAGAACCAGCCCATGGACCAGGGTGGGGGGAAGAAGAACCAGCCCATGGACCAGGGTGGGGGGAAGAAGAACCAGCCCATGGACCAGGGTGGGGGGAAGAAGAACCAGCCCATGGACCAGGGTGGGGGGAAGAAGAACCAGCCCATGGACCAGGGTGGGGGGAAGAAGAACCAGCCCATGGACCAGGGTGGGGGGAAGAAGAACCAGCCCATGGACCAGGGTGGGGGGAAGAAGAACCAGCCCATGGACCAGGGTGGGGGGAAGAAGAACCAGCCCATGGACCAGGGTGGGGGGAAGAAGAACCAGCCCATGGACCAGGGTGGGGGGAAGAAGAACCAGCCCATGGACCAGGGTGGGGGGAAGAAGAACCAGCCCATGGACCAGGGTGGGGGGAAGAAGAACCAGCCCATGGACCAGGGTGGGGGGAAGAAGAACCAGCCCATGGACCAGGGTGGGGGGAAGAAGAACCAGCCCATGGACCAGGGTGGGGGGAAGAAGAACCAGCCCATGGACCAGGGTGGGGGGAAGAAGAACCAGCCCATGGACCAGGGTGGGGGGAAGAAGAACCAGCCCATGGACCAGGGTGGGGGGAAGAAGAACCAGCCCATGGACCAGGGTGGGGGGAAGAAGAACCAGCCCATGGACCAGGGTGGGGGGAAGAAGAACCAGCCCATGGACCAGGGTGGGGGGAAGAAGAACCAGCCCATGGACCAGGGTGGGGGGAAGAAGAACCAGCCCATGGACCAGGGTGGGGGGAAGAAGAACCAGCCCATGGACCAGGGTGGGGGGAAGAAGAACCAGCCCATGGACCAGGGTGGGGGGAAGAAGAACCAGCCCATGGACCAGGGTGGGGGGAAGAAGAACCAGCCCATGGACCAGGGTGGGGGGAAGAAGAACCAGCCCATGGACCAGGGTGGGGGGAAGAAGAACCAGCCCATGGACCAGGGTGGGGGGAAGAAGAACCAGCCCATGGACCAGGGTGGGGGGAAGAAGAACCAGCCCATGGACCAGGGTGGGGGGAAGAAGAACCAGCCCATGGACCAGGGTGGGGGGAAGAAGAACCAGCCCATGGACCAGGGTGGGGGGAAGAAGAACCAGCCCATGGACCAGGGTGGGGGGAAGAAGAACCAGCCCATGGACCAGGGTGGGGGGGAGAAGAACCAGCCCATGGACCAGGGGGGGGGGAAGAAGAACCAGCCCATGGACCAGGGTGGGGGGAAGAAGAACCAGCCCATGGACCAGGGTGGGGGGGAGAAGAACCAGCCCATGGACCAGGGGGGGGGGAAGAAGAACCAGCCCATGGACCAGGGTGGGGGGAAGAAGAACCAGCCCATGGACCAGGGTGGGGGGGGGAAGAACCAGCCCATGGACCAGGGTGGGGGGAAGAAGAACCAGCCCATGGACCAGGACAGGTTGGGGGGTTGAGAAAAGGGGGTCCTGGTGGACGAGGAGGGTGAGGGTGACCATGACAACGTGCCCTTGTGGCCAAGACCGACGGCATCTTGGGGTGGTTTGGAGGTCCTTTCACCCCTCTGTCCTGCCCTGGTGAGGCTGCATCTGGGATGTTGTGCCCAGTTGTGGGTCCCACAGTTCCAGAAGGACTGGGAACTGCTGGGAAGGGTCCAGGGCAGAGCCATGGAGATGCTGGAGGGAGGGGGAAACATCTCCTTGGTGAGGGAGCTGGGTCTGTTGGGCTTGGAGAAGAGGAGACTGAGAGGCCACCTCATCCATGGGCACAAACGTGTTCAGTGTCAGGAGGATGGAACCAGGTTCTCAGGGATGTCCAGGGACAGGACAAGGTGCAAACTGGAGCACAGGAGGTCCCAGGTGAACATCAGGGAGAACTTGGTCACCATGAGGGTGACAGAGCCCTGGGACAGAGAGGCTGGGGAGGCTCCTTTGGGGACATTCCAACCCCCCTGGATCCTGTGGGAGCTGCTCTGGGTGCCCCCGGCAGGGGGGTTGGGCTGGGGGGTCTTCTGAGGTCCCTTCCAACCCCTGGGATGCTGTGATTTTGTGTCCCCCCCCCAGGTCCCAGTGGCACCAGACGTCCCTGGAGGAGCCCCTGGAGGGTGATGTGGGCGGGTTCCGGGCCACCTGGACCAGGTTCATCCAGGAGAACAAGCAGAAGTGGAAGGAGAGGGCGGCCAGTGGTAGGTGACCAACCCAGCAGGGCCACCAGGGCTACCAAGGCCAC
>NW_009953737.1:0-2798 GCF_000747805.2 Chaetura pelagica
CCCCCCCCGGATTTGCACCAGGGGTCACACCAGGGTTTCACACCAGGGCTTGCACGAGGGTTTTGCACAAGAGGTTGCACAAAGGGCTGGACCAGGGTTTGCACAACGGTTTCACACCAGGGGTTGCACAAGAGGTTGCACCAGGGCTTGAACAAGGGGTTGCACAAGGGTTTCACACTAGGGTTTCACACCAGGGTTTGCACAAGGCTTTTGCACGAGGGTTTCACACCAGGGGTTGCACCAGGGCTTGAACAAGGGTTTCACACCAGGATTTCACACCAGGGGATGCACGAGGCCTTTGCACAAGGGGTTTTGCACCAAGGTTTGCACAAGATGTTTCACCAGGGTTTGCACGAGGGTTTCACACCAGGGTTTCTACACCAGAGATTCACACCAGGGTTGCACGAGGGGGTTTGCACCAGGGTGCACCCAGGGCTTGCATGAGGGTTTTGCACCAGGGTTTGCACCAGGGGTTTTGCACTAGGGTTGCACACCAGGGGTTGCACAAGAGGTTTCACCAGGGTTTGCACGAGGCTTTTGCACAAGGGTTTCACACCAGGGTTTGCACAAGGGGTTTTACACGAGGGTTTCACACCAGAGGTTCCCAGCGGGCTTTGCACGAGGGTTTTGCACAAGGGGGGTTGCACAAGGATTTCACAGCATGGCTTGCACGAGGGTTTTTGCACGAGGCTTTCACAACAGGGTTTGCACAAGAGGTTTCACCAGGGTTTGCACGAGGGTTTTGTGCCACGGTTTGCACAAGAGGTTTTGCACTAGGGTTTCGCACCAGGGTTTGCACAACGGGTTTGCACCAGGGTTTGCACAAGGGGTTTTGCACCAGGGGTTGCACAAGAGGTTTCACATGGGGTTGCACGAGGGTTTTGCACAAGGATTTCACACCAGGGTTTGCATGAGGGTTTTGCAGCAAGGCTTTGCACGACGGGTTTGCACAAGAGGTTTCACCAGGGTTTGCACGAGGCTTTTGCACAAGGGGTTTCACACCAGGGGGTGCACGAGGGTTTCACACCAGAGGTTCCCGTCGGGCTTTGCACGAGGGGGGTTGCACAAGGGTTTCACAGCACGGGTTGCACGAGGGTTTTTGCACGAGGCTTTCACAACAGGGTTTGCACAAGAGGTTTCACCAGGGTTTGCACGAGGCTTTTGCACAAGGGGTTTCACACCAGGGGGTGCACGAGGGTTTCACACCAGAGGTTCCCGTCGGGCTTTGCACGAGGGGGGTTGCACAAGGGTTTCACAGCACGGGTTGCACGAGGGTTTTTGCACGAGGCTTTCACAACAGGGTTTGCACAAGAGGTTTCACCAGGGTTTGCACGAGGCTTTTGCACAAGGGGTTTCACACCAGGGGGTGCACGAGGGTTTCACACCAGAGGTTCCCGTCGGGCTTTGCACGAGGGGGGTTGCACAAGGGTTTCACAGCACGGGTTGCACGAGGGTTTTTGCACGAGGCTTTCACAACAGGGTTTGCACAAGAGGTTTCACCAGGGTTTGCACGAGGCTTTTGCACAAGGGGTTTCACACCAGGGGGTGCACGAGGGTTTCACACCAGAGGTTCCCGTCGGGCTTTGCACGAGGGGGGTTGCACAAGGGTTTCACAGCACGGGTTGCACGAGGGTTTTTGCACGAGGCTTTCACAACAGGGTTTGCACAAGAGGTTTCACCAGGGTTTGCACGAGGCTTTTGCACAAGGGGTTTCACACCAGGGGGTGCACGAGGGTTTCACACCAGAGGTTCCCGTCGGGCTTTGCACGAGGGGGGTTGCACAAGGGTTTCACAGCACGGGTTGCACGAGGGTTTTTGCACGAGGCTTTCACAACAGGGTTTGCACAAGAGGTTTCACCAGGGTTTGCACGAGGCTTTTGCACAAGGGGTTTCACACCAGGGGGTGCACGAGGGTTTCACACCAGAGGTTCCCGTCGGGCTTTGCACGAGGGGGGTTGCACAAGGGTTTCACAGCACGGGTTGCACGAGGGTTTTTGCACGAGGCTTTCACAACAGGGTTTGCACAAGAGGTTTCACCAGGGTTTGCACGAGGCTTTTGCACAAGGGGTTTCACACCAGGGGGTGCACGAGGGTTTCACACCAGAGGTTCCCGTCGGGCTTTGCACGAGGGGGGTTGCACAAGGGTTTCACAGCACGGGTTGCACGAGGGTTTTTGCACGAGGCTTTCACAACAGGGTTTGCACAAGAGGTTTCACCAGGGTTTGCACGAGGCTTTTGCACAAGGGGTTTCACACCAGGGGGTGCACGAGGGTTTCACACCAGAGGTTCCCGTCGGGCTTTGCACGAGGGGGGTTGCACAAGGGTTTCACAGCACGGGTTGCACGAGGGTTTTTGCACGAGGCTTTCACAACAGGGTTTGCACAAGAGGTTTCACCAGGGTTTGCACGAGGCTTTTGCACAAGGGGTTTCACACCAGGGGGTGCACGAGGGTTTCACACCAGAGGTTCCCGTCGGGCTTTGCACGAGGGGGGTTGCACAAGGGTTTCACAGCACGGGTTGCACGAGGGTTTTTGCACGAGGCTTTCACAACAGGGTTTGCACAAGAGGTTTCACCAGGGGCTGCACGAGGGTTGTTGCACGAGGACTCACAAGAGAAAGGCCTCGTTCCACACGGGGTTCAGAGTCGCTTTCACCGTCCGGGTTTTCTGCTTGGAAAGGTTCTTGGGATCCGGGATCAACTTGAGCTTCACGTAGGGATCCGAGAGCCCGTTGGGATCCATCGGGATCAGGTTCCGTGCCTCCCCCACTGCGGGGGACCCAGGCGTCCGGGGGGGACC
>NW_009953738.1:0-1255 GCF_000747805.2 Chaetura pelagica
GGGGCCCCCCCCCCTGTCCCTCCCCCCGTGTCACCCCTGTGTCACCCACTGTCACTGCGCTGGGTCTTGCTGAAGATGTTCTTCTCAAAGCTCCTCTGCTCCTTCACGCTGGGGTAGGTGTCGTCGTAGTACTGGGGGGACAGGGACACTTGGGGACACTTGGGGACACCCCGGGGTCACTTGGGGACACCTGGGGACACCCCTGGGGTCACTTGAGGTCACCCTGGGGTCACTTGGGGACACCTTGGGGTCATTTAGGGACAGTTGAGCACCAAGTGTCCCCGTGTCACCCCCAGGCTCCTGTCCCCACCAGGGTGGCCTTGTCACCCCCTCATGTCACCCCCTGTGTCACATCCCAGTGCCACCAAATGTCCCCACACTGGTGGCCTCATGTCCCCAGGGTCCTGTCCCCACCTCAGTGTGTCCCTGTCACCCCCCTTGTCACCCCATGTCTATGGTGGCTTCATGTCCCTGTGACATCCCCAGAGTCCCGTCCCCACCCCAGGTGGCCCTGTCACCCCATGTGTCCCATCCCAGTGCCACCAAGTGTCCCCACACTGGTGGCCTCATGTCCCCAAGGTCCTGTCCCCCCCCCAGGGTGTCCCTGTCACCCCCCTTGTCACCCTCACCATGACAAAGGACCTGTCCCCATCCTTGTGCCACCAAAGGTACCACATCCCAGTGCCACCAAATGTCCCCACACTGGGGCCACCAAGTGTCCCCGTGTCACCCCAGGGTCCTGTCCCCACCCCAGTGTCCCTGTCACCTCACTTGTCACCCCATGTCCATGGTGGCCTCATGTCCCTGTGTCACCCTAAGGGGGTGTCCCCACCCCAGGGTGTCCCTGTCACCCCATGTCCATGTGTCACATCCCAGTGCCACCAAATGTCACCCCAGAGTCCTGTCCCCACCCCAGGGTGTCCCTGTCACCCCATGGCCATGTGTCCCATCCCAGTGCCACCAAATGTCACCCCAGGGTCCTGTCCCCACCCCAGGGTGTCCCTGTCACCTCATGTCCATGTGTCACATCCCAGTGCCACCAAATGTCCCCATACTGGTGGCCTCATGTCCCCAAGGTCCTGTCCCCCCCCAAGTGTCCCTGTCACCCCCCCTGTCCCCTCACCTTGGCAAAGAGTCTGTCCCCATCGTTGTCCAGGATGATCACAGCCTTGACAGTGTAGAGGGAGGGCTCCTGTGGGGACAGGGCCACTGTCACCCCCTCCCTGGGGACACAGGGGGACACCTGGGGTCACCT
>NW_009953739.1:0-3830 GCF_000747805.2 Chaetura pelagica
GGTGGGAGGAGATTTGGGACCTTCAGGTGGACTTTGTTGAACCCACCAGGAGGTGCCACCAAGGGGTCCTGGGGGTCTCAAAGGGACCTTCTTGGTCCCTTGGGGTCTTGGAGGGACTTTCTTGGTTCTTGGGGGTCTTGGAGGGACCTTCTTGGTCCCTTGGGATCTTGGAGGGACTTTCTTGGTTCTTGGGGGTCTTGGAGGGACTTTCTTGGTCCTTGGGGGTCTTGGAGGGACTTTCTTGGTTCTTGGTCCTCGTTGACCAAGGGATGAGAAGGACAAGGAAGGGGTGGGAGGAGATTTGGGACCTTCAGGTGGATCCACCAAGGGGACCTGGTGGCTCTTGGGGGCCCTTGGGGGTCTTGGAGGGACCTTCTTGGTTCTTGGTCCTCGTTGACCAAGGGATGAGAAGGACAAGGAAGGGGTGGGAGGAGATTTGGGACCTTCAGGTGGATCCACCAAGGGGACCTGGTGGCTCTTGGGGGCCCTTGGGGGTCTTGGAGGGACCTTCTTGGTTCTTGGTCCTCGTTGACCAAGGGATGAGAAGGACAAGGAAGGGGTGGGAGGAGATTTGGGACCTTCAGGTGGATCCACCAAGGGGACCTGGTGGCTCTTGGGGGCCCTTGGGGGTCTTGGAGGGACCTTCTTGGTTCTTGGTCCTCGTTGACCAAGGGATGAGAAGGACAAGGAAGGGGTGGGAGGAGATTTGGGACCTTCAGGTGGATCCACCAAGGGGACCTGGTGGCTCTTGGGGGCCCTTGGGGGTCTTGGAGGGACCTTCTTGGTTCTTGGTCCTCGTTGACCAAGGGATGAGAAGGACAAGGAAGGGGTGGGAGGAGATTTGGGACCTTCAGGTGGATCCACCAAGGGGACCTGGTGGCTCTTGGGGGCCCTTGGGGGTCTTGGAGGGACCTTCTTGGTTCTTGGTCCTCGTTGACCAAGGGATGAGAAGGACAAGGAAGGGGTGGGAGGAGATTTGGGACCTTCAGGTGGATCCACCAAGGGGACCTGGTGGCTCTTGGGGGCCCTTGGGGGTCTTGGAGGGACCTTCTTGGTTCTTGGTCCTCGTTGACCAAGGGATGAGAAGGACAAGGAAGGGGTGGGAGGAGATTTGGGACCTTCAGGTGGATCCACCAAGGGGACCTGGTGGCTCTTGGGGGCCCTTGGGGGTCTTGGAGGGACCTTCTTGGTTCTTGGTCCTCGTTGACCAAGGGATGAGAAGGACAAGGAAGGGGTGGGAGGAGATTTGGGACCTTCAGGTGGATCCACCAAGGGGACCTGGTGGCTCTTGGGGGCCCTTGGGGGTCTTGGAGGGACCTTCTTGGTTCTTGGTCCTCGTTGACCAAGGGATGAGAAGGACAAGGAAGGGGTGGGAGGAGATTTGGGACCTTCAGGTGGATCCACCAAGGGGACCTGGTGGCTCTTGGGGGCCCTTGGGGGTCTTGGAGGGACCTTCTTGGTTCTTGGTCCTCGTTGACCAAGGGATGAGAAGGACAAGGAAGGGGTGGGAGGAGATTTGGGACCTTCAGGTGGATCCACCAAGGGGACCTGGTGGCTCTTGGGGGCCCTTGGGGGTCTTGGAGGGACCTTCTTGGTTCTTGGTCCTCGTTGACCAAGGGATGAGAAGGACAAGGAAGGGGTGGGAGGAGATTTGGGACCTTCAGGTGGATCCACCAAGGGGACCTGGTGGCTCTTGGGGGCCCTTGGGGGTCTTGGAGGGACCTTCTTGGTTCTTGGTCCTCGTTGACCAAGGGATGAGAAGGACAAGGAAGGGGTGGGAGGAGATTTGGGACCTTCAGGTGGATCCACCAAGGGGACCTGGTGGCTCTTGGGGGCCCTTGGGGGTCTTGGAGGGACCTTCTTGGTTCTTGGTCCTCGTTGACCAAGGGATGAGAAGGACAAGGAAGGGGTGGGAGGAGATTTGGGACCTTCAGGTGGATCCACCAAGGGGACCTGGTGGCTCTTGGGGGCCCTTGGGGGTCTTGGAGGGACCTTCTTGGTTCTTGGTCCTCGTTGACCAAGGGATGAGAAGGACAAGGAAGGGGTGGGAGGAGATTTGGGACCTTCAGGTGGATCCACCAAGGGGACCTGGTGGCTCTTGGGGGCCCTTGGGGGTCTTGGAGGGACCTTCTTGGTTCTTGGTCCTCGTTGACCAAGGGATGAGAAGGACAAGGAAGGGGTGGGAGGAGATTTGGGACCTTCAGGTGGATCCACCAAGGGGACCTGGTGGCTCTTGGGGGCCCTTGGGGGTCTTGGAGGGACCTTCTTGGTTCTTGGTCCTCGTTGACCAAGGGATGAGAAGGACAAGGAAGGGGTGGGAGGAGATTTGGGACCTTCAGGTGGATCCACCAAGGGGACCTGGTGGCTCTTGGGGGCCCTTGGGGGTCTTGGAGGGACCTTCTTGGTTCTTGGTCCTCGTTGACCAAGGGATGAGAAGGACAAGGAAGGGGTGGGAGGAGATTTGGGACCTTCAGGTGGATCCACCAAGGGGACCTGGTGGCTCTTGGGGGCCCTTGGGGGTCTTGGAGGGACCTTCTTGGTTCTTGGTCCTCGTTGACCAAGGGATGAGAAGGACAAGGAAGGGGTGGGAGGAGATTTGGGACCTTCAGGTGGATCCACCAAGGGGACCTGGTGGCTCTTGGGGGCCCTTGGGGGTCTTGGAGGGACCTTCTTGGTTCTTGGTCCTCGTTGACCAAGGGATGAGAAGGACAAGGAAGGGGTGGGAGGAGATTTGGGACCTTCAGGTGGATCCACCAAGGGGACCTGGTGGCTCTTGGGGGCCCTTGGGGGTCTTGGAGGGACCTTCTTGGTTCTTGGTCCTCGTTGACCAAGGGATGAGAAGGACAAGGAAGGGGTGGGAGGAGATTTGGGACCTTCAGGTGGATCCACCAAGGGGACCTGGTGGCTCTTGGGGGCCCTTGGGGGTCTTGGAGGGACCTTCTTGGTTCTTGGTCCTCGTTGACCAAGGGATGAGAAGGACAAGGAAGGGGTGGGAGGAGATTTGGGACCTTCAGGTGGATCCACCAAGGGGACCTGGTGGCTCTTGGGGGCCCTTGGGGGTCTTGGAGGGACCTTCTTGGTTCTTGGTCCTCGTTGACCAAGGGATGAGAAGGACAAGGAAGGGGTGGGAGGAGATTTGGGACCTTCAGGTGGATCCACCAAGGGGACCTGGTGGCTCTTGGGGGCCCTTGGGGGTCTTGGAGGGACCTTCTTGGTTCTTGGTCCTCGTTCCTGGGGGTCTCAAAGGGACCTTCTTGGTCCCTTGGGGTCTTGGAGGGACTTTCTTGGTTCTTGGGGGTCTTGGAGGGACTTTCTTGGTCCTTGGGGGTCTTGGAGGGACCTTCTTGGTTCTTGGTCCTCGTTGACCAAGGGATGAGAAGGACAAGGAAGGGGTGGGAGGAGATTTGGGACCTTCAGGTGGATCCACCAAGGGGACCTGGTGGCTCTTGGGGGCCCTTGGGGGTCTTGGAGGGACCTTCTTGGTCCTTGGGGGTCTTGGAGGGACCTTCTTGGTTCTTGGTCCTCGTTGACCAAGGGATGAGAAGGACAAAGAAGGGGTGGGAGGAGATTTGGGACCTTCACATGGACCCACCAGGGGGACCTGGGGGGTCCTGGGGGTCCCTTGGGGGTCTCAAAGGGACCTTCTTGGTCCCCACTGCCCAAGGGAGGAGATTTGGGACCTTCAGGGGGGTTTTCCTGTCCTCCCCCCCAGCAGGTGCCACCAAAACCGGACCCAGACCCAGCAGGGGCAGGAGGATCCCTGGGGGGAACCCAGCCAGGACCAGTGCTCCCAGTAAGGTGAGGAACTGGGTCTTGGTGGAGATTGGGGG
>NW_009953740.1:0-968 GCF_000747805.2 Chaetura pelagica
CTAAGGGGGCATTTGGGGTCCCCATGTGGATTCTAGGGGTCTAAGAAGGGCATATGGGGGTCTAAGAGGAGCATTTGGGGTCCCCACATGCACCTGGGAGGGGTCTAAGGGGGGCATTTGGGGTCTAAGGGGGCATTTGGGGTCCCCATGTGGATCTGGGGGCTCTAGAAGGGGCATTTGGGGTCCCTACAGGGATCTGGGAGTGGTCTAAGGGGGGGCACTGGAAGGGTCTGGGGAGCATGAGGGAACATCTGGGGGGCATGGGAGGACATTTGGGGTCCCCATGTTGGTAGAGGGGACAGTTGGGGGTCCCCATGTGGATTCTAGAGGTCTACGGGGGGGTTTTGGGGTCCCCAAGTGGATCTGGGGGCTCTAGAGGCGACATTCAGGGTCTCTACAGGGACCTGGGGGCTTTAGACGGGACATTTGGGGTCCCCACATGGACCTGGGTGGGGTTTAGGGGGGACATCTGGGGTCCCCACATGGATTTGGGAGCTCTAGAGGGGACATTTGGGATATGGGAGGGTTTAGGGGGGACATTTGGGGTCCCCACGTGGATTCTAGGGCTCTAGAGGGGACGTTTGGGGTCCCCACGTGAATTTTTGAAGCTCTAGAGGGGACTTTTGGGGTCCCCATGTAGATCTGGTGGCTCTAGAAGGGACTTTTGGGGTCCCCAGATGGACCTGGGTGGGGTTTAGGGGGAACATTTGGGGTCCCCACATGGATCTGGGGGCTCTAGAGGGGACATTTGGGGTCCCCACGTGGATCTGGGGGTGGCTCTAGAAGGGACTTTTGGGGTTCCCCCCCAGGAAACTGGGGGACGGGCTGTTCCTCCAGTGCTGCCAAGAAGTGGCGGCCGAGTACCCCGAGATCAAGTTCAACAGCATGATCGTGGACAACACCACCATGCAGGTGGGTCCTGCCCGCCCTTCCCCAGGCCCTCCCAGTCCCTCCCAGTCCCTCCCAGT
>NW_009953741.1:0-2482 GCF_000747805.2 Chaetura pelagica
AGGAGCCATCAGCAGAGACCACCCAAGGCACCGGCATCAGCATCAACATCAATTGTTCACATCCCCACATCCAGACCGGCGAGGTCATCCTCTGGTACTGTCAGCTCCAGGGATGAGGCCCCGCATTCATCACACTCGAGCACACAGGGATTGTCTGGGGCAGCTCTTGCTGGAGGCAGAGAAAGAGCTTCCCTTGTGTGTGCCTCAATGGAAAAGACAGCAAGAGAAGTGGGTGAGGGAGAGAGGAGCTGTACTTGCTTTCATAAGGACCCTGCACTTGCCAAGGCCCACAGGCACCCTTTGTGGAGGTAATAATCTTCTGACATGCTCACCCCTTAATCACAATGTCCCAGCTAATGACATAGGCTGTGACATAGGATTTCCTCCAGTGCTGCCTTTTCATTTTATCCTTTCTACCATGCCCATTCATTCATGAACTGCCAGGATGATGATCCCAAGGATTTCCAGGGCAGAAACGCATCAGTGTGGGCAGCAGATGCAGAGCAAGAGCCACAGGGCTCCTGTGCAGACAGTTAATGTAAGACTGTGGCACTCTGGTGGGGTGGTTTGCGTCCCTGATTGCAGGGAGGGGCTTGGCTGCTTCCAGCCCTGCAGTCCTGAGCCCCACATCCTCAGGACGTGTCGCACCCTTCTCACCCTGCCTCCCTTCTTCCCTCCAAGACTGAATGACTCCCTCCATCCCTTCTCTCTCCCTCCACTCTCCCTCCCTCCCTCCTTTTCATGTCCCTCCCTCCATCGCTTCCAGTCTCCCACACACTCACAAGTCCATTACCCCCCACATCCACTTCACCCTGCAAATGTCTAAGGCATTGGCTTTGGGCTGCAGAGGGAGGTTCTCATCCTGTGCTTTCCATATCCAGGAATTCAGTGGACACGCTCTGCTGCTTCTGAGCCTTGGGACTGGGATCCTTGACACCTCCAGATGCCATGGCCACTCAGGTGTCCCAGGATAGGCATGTGGCTGTGCAGACTTGCTCTCGTTGGCAAACCTCCAGATAGGCTTCCACTTTCTCCTCCTGTGTGGACAGTGGGGTTTTAGACTTTTCCAAACTCTCCTCCTTTTGCTTCTGTCTCTGGAGGATCGAGAACTCTTGTTCTCATTTTGACCTCATCCATTGACATCACAAGCAAACGGAAGGAACTGCTCAGCCATGTGCATGCAGATGCACGTGGAACAAGGCTCACGTGCGCGCGCGCACATGTTTATCCTGAGGCTCACACAGGTGTGTGCAGTCACAAGGATGCACGTTCATAGATGCACATGGGCTCTTATGCACGTATAGCAGGGGAAGCACACGCACGTGCCTGCACAAAGTCACGTGGTCACGTGTAAGCACAGATCAAAACACATGCACATGCACATCCAGTTAGACAAGAACTCCTGCACACGTGCACACATGAACTCATGAAATCACAGAATCATAGAACGCTGGGGTTGGAAGAGACCTCTAGAGATCTTCTAGTCCAACCCCTCGTCTCGGTCCACTCCTCGGTGGACGCGTGGTGGTTCGTTTCAGCTGTGATCCCAAAGTGCAAAAATGAAATGGCAACAGGCCCAGGGAGTTAAGTTACCAACCCACAGTGACTTTATTGGTCTTGCCCGTAAAGCGGCTTGCGATAGAAAGGAAGAAAGAATAGGAAAGATGAGGTACAAAGGGAGGGAAAGAGGATAACAGCTAGGGAAGGAGGATAACAGCTACCACCACAGGTCCAAAGGCGACCCTATGGTCCCAAATCCAGAAGGGGTTTCACTGCTTCTTCTTCAATCGTTGTGATCTCTCGGTGGGGAAGATCTTCAAAGTCCGGCTACTAAGGAACCATCTTTTATCCTGGGCAGCACACCTTGCTCCTCCTTGGACCCACCTCCACTCCACCTCTGTCCCGTGGAAATGTGCCAGTCTGGAGTACCTGTCTGGAGTGAGGCTTCCACGCATGCCCAGAGAGGAGTGTCTGAGGCGTAGCCAGCTTCGGAGGCGGGCAGCTTCTTACCAGGAGGTGTGTTTTTGTATTACAGTAACATTATAAGGAGGAAAGTTCAACTGAGGCTTCCTTGGTGTTGGCACATCAAGCACGATCCACCTTCCTTGACAGCAGTTCTTCGCTTTGCTGCTCCAACTAGAATAGACCCGTACCAGGTACCGGCACTGTCCATACCTCAGTCTGTTCTCCATGGTTTCTGCATCTGCAGCAAGCCACTGCCAACTCATGTCGACGTGTTAGTCCACTTTTGGGGGTCTAGTCACTGATGACAGTGTTGAGACAATACTAATCTTCTGATGGACTCTTACACCCCCTGCCAAAGCAGGATCACCCAGGGCAGGCCATATAAAAATGCATCCAGGCGGGTTTGGGAAGCCTTCAGAGAAGGAGACTCCACAATTTTGCTGGGCAGCCTGTTCCAGTGTTCCATCACCGTCACAGTAAAGTTGCTTCTCCTCATGTTGAGGCGGAACTTCCTGTG
>NW_009953742.1:0-546 GCF_000747805.2 Chaetura pelagica
GGGGTCCCCAGGGACTATATCCCCCTTTTTTGGGGTACCCAGGGGCTGCTCATCCACTTTTTGGGGTGCTCAGGGCCTATATTCCCTTTTTTTGGGGTGCCCAGATGTTTTAAGCCCTCCTTTTTGGGGTGCCCAGGGCCTTCTCTCCCACTTTTTGGGGTCCCCAGCACCTCCACCCCCCCATTTTTGGGGTACCCAGGGTCTTCTCACCCACCTTTTTGGGGTGCCCAGCACCTGCACCCCCCCTTTTTTGGGGTCCCCAGGGACTATATCCCCCTTTTTTAGGGTGCCCAGGGCTTATATCCCCCCCTTTTGGGGTGCCCAGGGTCTTCTCTCCCACCTTTTTGGGGTCCCCAGCACCTGCACCCCCCCATTTTTGGGGTCCCCAGGGACTATATCCCCCTTTCTTGGGGTGCCTAGGGGCTGCTCACCCACTTTTTGGGGTCCCCAGGGCCTATATTCCCCTTTTTTGGGGTGCCCAGATGTTTTAAGCCCTCCTTTTTGGGGCACCCCTATTTTTTGGGGTCCCCAGCACCTGCACCCCCC
>NW_009953743.1:0-2714 GCF_000747805.2 Chaetura pelagica
TCCCCCAAATCGATCCCCAAAACTGGATCCCGAGCCAAGTCGATCCCAATGTGGGTGAAAAGAATCCGGGTTGTGAAGTCGGTCCCGAAAGTTGGTCCCAAAAATTGACCCTCCAATCAGTTCCCAACGTGAATCACAAAATTGACCCTCAAATCAATTCCCAACCTAGATCCCAAAGTTGATCCTCAAATTAGTTCACAACATGGATCCCAAAACTGACCCTTCGATCAATTCCTAACGTGGATCCCAAAGTTGATCCTCCAATCAATTCCCAAAATGGATCCTCCAATCAATTCCCAGCATGGATCCCAAAATTGACCCTTCAGTTAATTCCTAATGTGGATCCCAAAGTTGATCCTCCAATCAATTCCCAACCTGGATCCCAAAGTTGATCCTCCAACCAATTCCCAACCTGGATCCCAAAATTGACCCTCCAATCATTCCCCAACCTGGATCCCAAAATTGATCCTCAAATCAGTTCACAACATGGATCCCAAAATTGACCCTTCAATCAATTCCTAACGTGGATCCCAAAGTTGACCCTCCAATCAATTCCCAAAATGGATCCTCCAATCAATTCCCAGCATGGATCCCAAAATTGACCCTTCAGTCAATTCCTAATGTGGATCCCAAAGTTGATCCTCCAATCAATTCCCAACCTGGATCCCAAAGTTGATCCTCAAATCAGTTCACAACATGGATCCCAAAACTGACCCTTCGATCAGTTCCTAACGTGGATCCCAAAGTTGACCCTCCAATCAATTCCCAAACTGGATCCCAAAATTGATCCTCAAATCATTCCCCAACATGGATCCCAAAATTGATCCTCAGGTCAATTCCCAACAAGGATCCCCAATTTGACCCTCCAGTCAATTCCCAAAATGGATCCTCAAATCAGTTCCCAACCTGGATCCCAACATGGATCCTCCAATCAATTCCCAACCTGGATCCCAAAATTGACCCTCAAACCATTCCCCAACATGGACCCCAAACCCAGATCCCAAAATCGATCCCAAATTGATCCCCAAATGGACCTACAAATGGTTCCCAAAACCAATCCCAAAATGGATCCTAAACCCAATCCCCAAATGGATCCTAAAATCGATCCCGACATGGATCAGAAAATGGATTTAAACATTGATCCCCAAAAAATTGATCCCAAATGGATCCAACCAAATGGATCCCAAAAATAAACCAATCCCGAAGGATCCCAAAGTCGATCCCAAAGTTGAGTCCAATGTTGAGGTCAAAGAAAATCCCCAGATGGTTCCCAAGGTGGATGCCAAAATAAATCTGACCGACATTGATCCCAAGTGGATCCCAAATGGATCCCCAGATGGTTCCCAAGATGGATCCCAATGTGGATCCCCAAATAAATCCAACCCCAACGTTGACCCCAAACTGAAGCCCCAAATGGATCCCAAGTGGATTCCAAATGGATCCCAAAGGGTTCCCAAGATGGATCCCAAACCAAATCCAACCCCAACGTTGACCCCAAACTCAAGCCCCAAATGGATCTCAAAGGGATCATCGAGTGGATCATCAAATGGATCCCAAATGGTTCCCAAGATGGATCCCAAGATGGATCCCAAGATGGATCCCAAGATGGATCCCAAGATGGATCCCAAGATGGATCCCAAGATGGATCCCAAGATGGATCCCAAGATGGATCCCAAGATGGATCCCAAGATGGATCCCAAGATGGATCCCAAGATGGATCCCACACCAAATCCAACCCCAACGTTGACCCCAAACTCAAGCCCCAAATGGATCTCAAAGGGATCATCAAGTGGATCCCAAATGGATCCCCAAAACTTGCTCTTCCCAACCAAGAGTGGCCTTGGGGACCTGCCAAAGGTCCTCCTGTCCAGCACCTCCTGGTGTTGGATCCCAGCTGGATCCATGGGAATCCCAGCAGGTCCAACAAGCGGAAGTCGGAGGAAGTGAACGGGGAAGTGAAGCAGGAAGTGCTGAACCTGGAGAAGGAGGAAGAGGAGCTGGAGGAGAAGGTGGGTGCTGAGGTCTTGGAGTTGTCCCCCAGGACCTGGTCTTCTCCAGCTTCTCTCACCTCTTCCTTTCCCCCTCCAGGAACAAGATGAGAAGAGGCTGAAGATGGAAACCAAAGAAGGGTGAGGAGAACGTTCCCTGGTGTCCAGTTCCCTCCGTTGGGAAGGAGAACCTGGTTCCCTGCTCTGTGTCCTCATCCCTTTGTGTCCCCTTCACCCCCAGGTTGGAGGTCAAGGATGAGGTGACTCGAGTGAAGACGCCGCCACCTGCAAAGGTCGGTTCCTCCTCTTCCACCTCAACCTTTGAAGCCCTTCCAAGCTCTTCCCAAGGAATTCCCAAAGGTCCTCCAGCCCCCGTGGGACGGGTTGAGAAGGAGTTTTGAGGAAGACCCACCAAGATCTCCCCTCTCTTGCAGACCACCCCTCCCAAGTGCATGGACTGCAGGCAGTACCTGGACGATCCCGACCTCAAGTTCTTCCAAGGAGATCCTGATGATGCCGTAAGGGACCTCCTCATTCCCCAGCTTGGGAAGAGCTGTGGGGGTGGCTGGGAATGTTCACCAAGTGTCTTCTCCTCCTCCTGGTCCAGCTGGAAGAGCCAGAGATGTTGACAGACGAACGTTTGTCCATCTTTGACGCCAACGAGGACGGTTTCGAGAGCTACGAGGACCTTCCCCAACACAAGGTCACCTCTTTTAGGTGAGATGG
>NW_009953743.1:5117-6189 GCF_000747805.2 Chaetura pelagica
TGTGGAGGTTCTGGAAGCACCAAGAGGAGGATGTGGAGGTTCTGGAACCCCCAAGACAAGGATGTGGAGGTTCTGGAACCACCAGGACAAGGATATGGAGGTCCTGGAACCACCAAGAAGAGGATGTGGAGGTTCTGGAAGCACCAAGAGGAGGATGTGGAGGTTCTGGAACCCCCAAGACAAGGATGTGGAGGTTCTGGAACCACCAGGACAAGGATATGGAGGTCCTGGAACCACCAAGAAGAGGATGTGGAGGTTCTGGAAGCACCAAGAGGAGGATGTGGAGGTTCTGGAACCCCCAAGACAAGGATGTGGAGGTTCTGGAACCACCAGGACAAGGATATGGAGGTCCTGGAACCACCAAGAAGAGGATGTGGAGGTTCTGGAAGCACCAAGAGGAGGATGTGGAGGTTCTGGAATCCCCAAGACAAGGATATGGAGGTTCTGGAAC
The DNA here is from genome assembly GCF_000747805.2 of Chaetura pelagica. NCBI lineage: Eukaryota > Metazoa > Chordata > Aves > Apodiformes > Apodidae > Chaetura > Chaetura pelagica. The sequence continues at coordinate 5,569 of NW_009953743.1, forward strand.
CATCAAGGTCTCAAGGATGTGGAGGTTCAGGAACCATCAAGACAAAGATGTGGAGTTTCTGGAGCACCAAGACAAAGATTTGGAGGTTCTGGAGCACCAAGACAAAGATTTGGAGGTTCTGGATGCACCAAGACAAGGATGTGGAGGCCAGAGGAACCATCAAGACAAGGATGTGGAGGCTCTGGAAGCACCAAGACAAGGATGTGGAGGTTCTGAAACCACAAATACAAAGATATGGAGGTTCTGGAACCATCAAGACAAGGTTCTGGAGGTTCTGGACCCACCAAGACAAGTTATGGAACCACCAAGACAAGGATGTGGAGGTTCTGGAACCATCAAGACAAGGATATGGAGGTTCTGGAACCATCAAGACAAGGGTGTGGAGGTTCTGGAACCACCAAGACAAGTTATGGAACCACCAAGACAAGGGTGTGGAGGTTCTGGAACCATCAAGACAAGGATGTGGAGGTTCTGGAACAATCAAGACAAGGATGTGGAGGTTCTCAAGCCACCAAGACAAGGATGTGGAAGTTATGGAACCATCAAGGTCTCAAGGATGTGGAGGTTCAGGAACCACGAAGACAAAGATGTGGAGGTTCTGGATGCACCAAGACAAGGATG
>NW_009953745.1:0-860 GCF_000747805.2 Chaetura pelagica
AAGGAAAAGACAGGGAGAATTTAGAGCAGAAATATCACAAAAATATCTATTTTATTCCTGCTTGAGACACACAAACTCTTGTCTTTCACAAAGTCCTTTTGCAGGTCCTTTTTTTTTTTCAGTCTGGTTGTTGCTGGCTTTTGATGCGCCAGGGAGCTGTGAGCTCTGGAGGAGTCAGTCCTGCCCTGCAGCAACAGATTGAAAGGAAGAGGGGGTGACCTCAGATTAAATCCATTTGAAAGATCAAAGAGCTTTTCAGCATTTCTCCTTCAGACTCACCCAACTGCAGAGCAGAGCTGAGGGGATTTTGGTTTGCACTTGTTTCCCCACCACACCTGAGGAATGTTTTTAAGGCAGAACCTTTGGCACTTCTGTTACTTTGGAAATGAAACCTTTTGTGTCCTGAAGAGGCAAAGGGACTGTTCCCTGTTCCTTAATGCAGAGTGAGGACAGCTGGTCTGTCCATCAGTCCTGCTCTCAGCTGCCCTGAGCTGGCACCTCTTGCAGCTGCAGGACCAGCACACACAGATGTTCTCCTGAGGAGAAACTGAACATGGTTGAGAGCAGAGCAGCCAGATGTACCAGTGCAGCTCTCCCAGCCCCTCAGCCCATCTCATTCTCCCTGAGCAGGATCTCAGCTCTGCCCTCCCAGCCAGGGACACACAGGGCTCACTGCAGCTGCCCACACACAGACCAGCAGCAGCATTTCCATGGCCTTGGCATGGACAGGTCTTCTCCATGGGGCTCCCAGAAAAGACAGAGGTGCCACAGGAGAGAGAGCTGTGCCCTTCTGGAGGGCAGCGTGCCAGTCAGCAGGACCCTGCAGGGGAAAAGCCCAGTATCCCAAAGATGGGGTGTCC
>NW_009953746.1:0-798 GCF_000747805.2 Chaetura pelagica
TTCTTTCCCTCTGCCTGCCCAGGGAGTTAAATCCCACCGGGAAACCATCACCCGACGTGACCAGAGCGTGACCGGGCATGGGCTGTTTGGAGCAGTTTTTATTTTTGGGGAGTGTTTTTCTTCTTTTTTCTTGTTTTTTTCTCTTTTTTTATCATTTTTTCTTTATTTTTGGAGCCTCAATGAATTCTCCCGAGCGACCTGCCCCCTTCCCGAGGTTGAAAAGCCCCATGATGGGGCCGATTGCCGGGGGTTTATCAGCACATCCCTGCTCTCGTCGGGGTTTTCCCCTCGTAGGCTGCTTGGGGGGAGGTAAGAAGAAGGGAGGGGGGTGGAAATAAGGACAAACAGCTTCCAAGTTTGGTGGGGAAATGGTTGGTTGGCTACTTCTTTCTTGGCGTGGCAAGGGGTGATTTCTGGGAGGTGCTTGTGGGGCAGTTGGGGTGAGCCCGGCCGGGCTGCGGGTACCCGGGGATGCGGGATGAGCAATGGAAAGGAAATCCAGGTGCTCGGGTAGCTGGTGGTACCTGCTCGGCCACCTCACCTCCTCGGGATGGAAATGATTCTTTTCGTTAAGCAGCTCCGCTGGGAAGAGGGGAGGGGGTTTTTGGCCTCTTGTGGTGCTGGTGATGCCGGTGGGATGAAGGACGTGCCGGGGATGATCCCGGAGCCGCTGGGACACGGAGCTTTACCCACGTGTGCCACAGGGAATGTGGCTTCAAGGAGGCTCCTGCTTCACTGCCAGGACCTGGCACATGCCAAGGGGGAGGCAGCTTTGCCGCTATGTCTTCCCCTCCCCCC
>NW_009953746.1:983-2404 GCF_000747805.2 Chaetura pelagica
CCCCCCCCCTTTTTTTTCCCTATCCCCTTGGAAACAAGGCGGGAATTTGCCCTCCCTTTGCGTGGGGATGGAGCTGGGGTTGGGGGGAAGCAAGGCAGGGGAAATTCCCCCATTCCTGGGAAAGCAAGGGGTGATGTGCTGGGATGGTGTGAATGGATGGACACGTGTTGCACACCCAGCCCTGGCTGCACCGTCCCCTTGGCACAGGGAAGCACGGGATGTGTGTGCCCAGCTCGTCCCGGTACCAGCTCGTCCCGGTACCAGCTCGTCCCGGTACCAGCTCATCCCGGTACCAGCCCATCCCCCCCCCCTTTTTTTTCCCTATCCCCTTGGAAACAAGGCGGGAATTTGCCCTCCCTTTGCGTGGGGATGGAGCTGGGGTTGGGGGGAAGCAAGGCAGGGGAAATTCCCCCATTCCTGGGAAAGCAAGGGGTGATGTGCTGGGATGGTGTGAATGGATGGACACGTGTTGCACACCCAGCCCTGGCTGCACCGTCCCCTTGGCACAGGGAAGCACGGGATGTGTGTGCCCAGCTCGTCCCGGTACCAGCTCGTCCCGGTACCAGCTCGTCCCGGTACCAGCTCATCCCGGTACCAGCTCATCCCAGTACCAGCTCATCCCGGTACCAGCGCCCAGAGCAGGACGAGGGCCACATCCCCCAGCCCTGGGGTCTGGTCCTGGTAGGGAGGGGACAGGGGTGGGAGTCTCCAAGGGAGCTGGCCTGGAGCTGGCAGGGAAGGTTTGGACACCCCCTTCTCCTTCAAATTAATGGCTGTGCCGTGAAGAAAATTGAAGCCATTATTCTTCGCTCGCATCCTTTATCCCCACCAACTTCAACCACTTGACATGCTAATCACAAGCTAACGAGGAAAGGAGGCGATTGCCCACGTCAGACCTGCAATCCAGTGCATCTGGCGGTCGGGGTGGGGAGCACCCCATGCTGGGGGCTGCCAGGCCCCCTGCCCCAAAACCAGGACCCCTTTTCCCTCAACCTAGAGCCCCTTCCCCCCCGCGCTGCCTCACCGGCCCTTCCTGGCAAACAAGCCCCTTGTAGCCCTCCTGAAGCTGGTGTCACCTCAAGCTGTTCTTGTGCCCCAGTCTGGGACAGCAAGGGAGGGGACACAGGGTGGTGGCAGTGGTGTGTGTGTGTGTCCTCCCCCCACCCCCCCAGGGCCATCCCATGTCACGTCCCCACTGCAGGATCAGCCTCCAGCTCCGGAGCGGAGGCGGCGCAGAGCCCAGCTGGAGGACCAGACCACCCCTGCTTTTCCCAGAGGAAGGGCCAGGCCTTTGGAAGATATTTCCACACCACCAACACCCCCACCCCCCCCTCCTCACACGCTGCCCGGCGCCGTGGTTCACCCCCCTCCCATCCTCCTCCTGCTCTGCCAGCACCAGCCTTGGCTCGCTGTGCCCTCTC
>NW_009953746.1:2684-3540 GCF_000747805.2 Chaetura pelagica
GGGGAGGAGGAAGGGGGGGCAAGGGGCAGCCGAGGGCAGAGCTTTTGCAGAGGTCTCCACTCTCCAGTAATTTTAAAAAGCGTTTTGGAGCCGGAGGAGCTGAGATCAGCAGAGCAGGGGCCAGGAAAGCAAGGGAATAAAAGCAAAGGCTGTTTGCAGGGGTTGTTATTAATATTTGCTGGATGATGATGGCGAGGGGAGGGGGGAGAGGTGGGCAGCCAGCACTGGGGGGAAAGGGCAGGCTGGGCTCCCTCGGAAGGGGGGGATTTGGCAGCTGGAAGCCTGGGTTCCTTCCTGGCACCCAGTGATGGAGTTGGGGGGGTGCAGGATCCACGCCAGCACTCCTGAGGCCCCAGCTGGGGTGAGAGACTCACCACCCCAGTGCTCCTAAACCAAAGCACTGGGGGTGTTAGGGGGGGGCAGGACCCCTCTAAGGTGGGGATACCCAGGGGATCAGCCCTAACACCCCAGTGACCAGAAGGGTGCAGAGAAGGGGCCACCTTGAGAGGGCTCAGCCTCCCCATCCCTGCTCCAAAAGGAGCAGGAGCCTGGGGGAAATCACCGGGGAGGTTCTGGATGGGACCCCCCTGGGCAGGGGGCACCCAGGGCATCCCCCTGCTAACCCCTCAGGGGTGCAGAGAGGAGGCACCTTGAGGGGCTCAGCCTCCAGGTCCCTGATGCAGGGGCCTGGGAGAGCAAAGTCCCTGGGGGGGGGAGTTCCAGATGGGGCAGCAGGACCCCCCCCTAAGTGGGGCTGGGGGCTCTGCAGGGTCATGGTGGCCTTGCCCAGTGGGAAGGAGCTGGGAGCAATGCCAGGTTCCCCCCGGGCTGGTGGTGGGGGTGGTCTGGGGGTGCT
>NW_009953746.1:3855-8236 GCF_000747805.2 Chaetura pelagica
CCCAGTGGGGTGACAAAGGGTCGTTTGGTCCCTGTCTTACCCGCCAGCCACGCGTGGGACCAGATTTTGGAGGTGGTGGTTGCTGCCTGGAGAGGTTGGCAAAGGAAATGGTGGCTCCTCTTCCAGATTCTCCCTGGGATGGTGGGGGCTGTTACCCTCTCCCAGGCACGGTGGAACATCAGCCCCGAGGGGACTGTCCCCGTGGTTTGATGCAGGGCAAGGCAGGAGTGATGTTCTGCTCCCAGGGATGGCGAGAGCCACCTTGAAAGGATGCCAGCAAGGGTGAGCTCATGGCTGTGCTTTTCCACCTCCCCCTGCCCTGGTGGGGGGATTTTGGCAGGTTTAAGGGGAGCAGGAGCTCAGCTTGGCAGCTCAGACAGGGAGTTTTTCCCTCACTTGGCAGCAGGAGGAGGGTGAGTGTCCCCAGTGACACCCCAGCATGCCTGGAGGATGGGGACAAACTTGGCTGTGGTCGCCCTCTCTGGAACCTTCTTCCACAGTTAACCAGCCCCCAGCCCTGAGCTCTGCAGGGTGGGAAATGGAGCCAAGAGCTGTGCCAGGGCAGCCTCGGGGCTCCTGGTGGGTGAACCCCACCCAGGGGGTGCAGGGGATGAAGGCTGGGCTGAGCTGGGGGCTTCAGGGGACACAGGGGAGACCCTGCAAGTCAGTGAGGGCTCTGCCAGCCCCACGCCTGCCCCTGGTAAGGGCTGACTGGGGGGCAGAAAGACAAAGAGGGTCTGGCTGAGCCAAGTACCCATTAATAGCAAAGTTTTGGCATTCCCCTCTTGCAGTGGGGTCGTGTGCCCCATCCTATCCCCCTGTGTGCCCGTCAGGGCTGTGCTGCACGGGTGGTACCCGTGGGCATCATGGGCCCCAGAGATCAGTGGGATCTGGTGGCCTGGGGATGGGAGGCACGAAGGGGCTGGCTCTGCCCTGCTCTGTGCCAGCTCTGCAGACCCCAGGATGGTCCCTTCACAGGGCAGAGAGATGTGTCACAGCCCAGGCAGCCATCTCAGGAGCTCAGGCTGTATTTTTGCCCCTTCCTTAAGCCCCCAGCTCTGTCTGCCAGGCCAGGAGTCCCCCAAGGCCATCCTCACACGTTACACTGCAGCTCCCAAGTGCACATCTTGAATCTTTCTTCCCAGTTCCCAGCAAGTGGAGGCCGAGCCAGGTTCAAACAGGGGGTGCAGGCATGGGGCAGCTCCTCTCCAATTTTACCTTGCCTGGACAAGGCTGAAGCCACCACCACCACCACCATGGAAAGCCCTTCATTAGAGCAGCTTCCAAGCACCCTCTCTGCTGACGGTCCACGCTATTTTCTTTAGTCTTTTATTTACACTTTATTGCTCTTGTTTTTGCACTGGCAAGCACTGCTGGAGTGCACAGAAATCCTTCAGATCTCGGCTGGCAGCAGAGCTCTGCCTAATCATAGTCATTATCTGGAAGCAGGTAATGGGCATCTTTCCCATGTTAATTTGAAAACAGAATCGGCGAGAGCAGGACACCAGGGATGGAGCCTGCTCATGGCTGCTGCTGCTGCTGCTGCTGCTGCTGCTGCCTTCGGGTGATTTTTGGGTGCTGGCAGCTCCGGTGGGTGCTGGGTAAGGGTGGCTTTGGGATGGGGGCACACACAACCAGGGGCACAATGGTTTGTGCTGAGCCTCGTGGCTCAATAAATCAGGCAGGAAGGGGCTGCTGGCTGGCATCCCGCGTGGTCAGAGCCCATCCTCGCTGCCGCAGCGATAAAATCCCCCAGCCTTGTTTTTTTGGCAGCGAGGAGGATGGCAGCTCTCCCCTCCCTCCCCGCTCCACCGTCAGAACTTGCCCCCGGCTCAGCCCAGCGTGGCTGGGTCCTTCGTTAACAAGGACTCGTCCCTTTTATCCCCATCGACGGGAGGGGACGGGGACGGAGGTGAGAGGCGAGGATTTCTCCCGGGGCCGGGAGGGGAAGGCTGGGTGGCATTGGAGTTTCGTTTGCTGAGATACCATTAACGAGTGAGCAAAGGTTGCGGAGTCTCCATGGAGACAAGACAGCAAGCGAGACGGAGCGGCTGTGCAGCTGAGGTTAGAGCTGATTAGTAAATGTCAGCGGCGCAGCAACTGCCCGCGCCGCGCTGGCTCGGGGACCCGCGGGCAGCAGGTGCCACGGGCACCCCGAGCCCCCCGGGCACCCCGTGTGTGCTGTGCATCCTGGGTACCTGCTGAGTTCCGTATGTCCCTCTGGTATCCCGTGAATCCCGCACGCCCCGGGTACCCCATGTGCACTGTGAATCCTGGGCACCCCCACGCATCCTGGGCACGCTGTGTGTGCTCTGCAGTCCGGGTACCCCATGTGCACTGTGAATCCTGGGCACCCCCACGCATCCTGGGCACGCTGTGTGTGCTCTGCAGTCCGGGTACCCCATGTGCACTGTGAATCCTGGGCACCCCCACGCATCCTGGGCACGCTGTGTGTGCTCTGCAGTCCGGGTACCCCATGTGCACTGTGAATCCTGGGCACCCCCACGCATCCTGGGCACGCTGTGTGTGCTCTGCAGTCCGGGTACCCCATGTGCACTGTGAATCCTGGGCACCCCCACGCATCCTGGGCACGCTGTGTGTGCTCTGCAGTCCGGGTACCCCATGTGCACTGTGAATCCTGGGCACCCCCACGCATCCTGGGCACGCTGTGTGTGCTCTGCAGTCCGGGTACCCCATGTGCACTGTGAATCCTGGGCACCCCCACGCATCCTGGGCACGCTGTGTGTGCTCTGCAGTCCGGGTACCCCATGTGCACTGTGAATCCTGGGCACCCCCACGCATCCTGGGCACGCTGTGTGTGCTCTGCAGTCCGGGTACCCCATGTGCACTGTGAATCCTGGGCACCCCCACGCATCCTGGGCACGCTGTGTGTGCTCTGCAGTCCGGGTACCCCATGTGCACTGTGAATCCTGGGCACCCCCACGCATCCTGGGCACCCTGTGTGTGCTCTGCAGGTCGGGTACCCCATGTGCACTGTGCATCCCACATGCCTCACTGCATCCCTGGTATCCTGTGCATCCCTGGGCACCCCATGTGCACTGTGCATCCTGGGTACCTCAGGCAACCCACGCATCCTGGGCACCCTGTGTGTGCTGTGCAGCTTGGGCATCTCGAGTGCCCCATAGTATCCCTGGTATTCCATGCATCCCATGTGCCCTGTTGCATCCCAGGCACCCTGCACACCCCCTCCATCCCACTGCATCCTGTGCACCCTGCATCCCTGGCACCCCAGGCATCCCACATGCCCCACACATCCCTAGGGCACATCCAGGCTTCCTGTGCACCCCACACACCCCACCTCATGGTTTTTGCCCCAACTGATGCCAGGGCATCATGATCCATAGGAATCAGGGATGCAGGAGCCTGAAGCATCATGTGGGTGGGTGGGTGCACATTTCCAAAGCATCCTCACTGCTCCAGTGCCAACAGCCCTGGGCCTTTTCCTGCAGGGAGCAGGGATGCAGCTGGAGCTGCTCTGCTCTCACACCAGCCATTGTGCCACTGCAGGGCTTTCTTGGCCATTTTGGGAGCTGCTAGGGAAGAGGGACACTGGGACAGGGACAGGGGCAGTCAGCTGGGAAAAGGGCACCCAAGACTCCCCCGAAGAGGGTGGGTGACACCAGGGAGCCACTTGGTCACTGTTCTTGGGCAAGGATGTGGCCATGGCCTTGTGCAAGGCTGGGGTGGCACGTGGGCTGTGACAAGCTGCCACCTCCTCCCTGCCATGGAGGATGTCTGCTCCTCCATCCCTGAGTCACAGAGAGGAAGGATGGGGCTGGACCTGCTGGATCCCACCTCATTTTCAGCAGAAGCAAAGCCCAGGCTGAGGGAAGCAGGGCTGGAATGTAGCCAGAGGTGACAGGAATTTGTGCCAGAGTCTGTCTGGGGTTATCAGGGGCTTGGACATGGCTGGAGAAACAGCTGGGAGGCAGGAGAAGCCCAGCCCTATTCCCAGGAGCATCATTTACCTCCAGAAAAAATGCAGGGAAGCACCTGACAGAGAAGAAGAGCATCCCTCTTGCAGAGAAACAAGTGTCAGAGGGTACTGGAGTTGAGGGGGGGGAGGGTGGTGGTTTGGATCCTGCAATTTAGCAGGTATTATTTGGCAGCTATAAACAGAGCCTCTCCCACAGCCGGGGAGAGATAAAGGTTGCAGTGCAGATACAGATTAGGTGGTTCCCTTGAGGCTGTGACACCTTGAGATAGAAGCAGATCTTCTTCAAGGGAACGGCTTGGCTGGCAGGATGGAAAACCTGGAGCTGAGCGGCCTCCAGCAGCAGCAGCTCAAACCTTGCCTTGCACCCTCAGGGGGTGGCACTGGGGGTGCTGGAGGCACTGGGAGGTGCGGAGCATCACCCCC
>NW_009953746.1:8250-8787 GCF_000747805.2 Chaetura pelagica
CAAAGGTGAGCGCGCTCGGGGGGTGATGAAAAACGGGTGAGAAATGATTGTTTGCAACACGTGCGTGTGCCCACCTTGCAAAGGAGGTGGTGGCGGTGGAGGGACCCCCGGGGCGGGCAGGGTGGGCACGGGGTGGGGGCAAAACGAGCACGGCACACACCGCGCGGCTGTGCCTGAGCCTGTCGTGGCTCCCAGCAGCATTTCCATGGACTCATTTGCTTCCCAGCCGGTGATTTACCCGCTCTCCTTCCCCCTTCTGTCGGCACAAACGAACCCTTCACGCTGGCAATCAGGCAGGGGAGGAAAGATTTAATATCCAGGTGCAGCAGGAACATGACGTGCTGGCGGGCGGGGACCCAGCCTGTGCTCCCGAAGGGCTGGGGTGGGTTTTGGGATGGGGGGGTCTCAGCACCACCCCGGCTCTGCCCAGGACCAGGACGAGGTCACTGGAGCTCAAGGCTGGGCAGGGATCGCAGCTTTTCCAAGCCCCGACGTGATCCCAACGGTGATGTCCTCGTGGGATTGTCCCACGCAGCG
>NW_009953746.1:10238-13991 GCF_000747805.2 Chaetura pelagica
GGAGAGGCTGGGGGGTCGGGAGGGGGCTGGCCTGCCCGGGAGGGGACCGGGCTCTGCCTTGGGATAAGGAAATACCGGTCTGCTGGAGCCCCCTGAGGCCTTGGCGGTGACTGCTGTCTTGGGGCCGTTACAGAGATCTGACTTGGTTTGGGGGTAGCTGGGGAGAAGGGTTGGGGTGCTGCAGGGTCCTCTGTAAGGGAGAGACAGCAGTGCTATGCCTCAGAGGGGGGTCCCTCCCTTTCCAGGCTGGTTACAGCCTTTGCTGTCTGGGTTTGACATCAGTGCTTGTGCAAACGTGTGTGTCTCTGTGTACAAAGTCTGGCTGGCTGGCTGTGAGCCAGCTGCCCTTGCTGGTGCAAGTTCTGGTGGTTGCATTCATGGAGCGTTGCTGTGAAAGCCACTTCTCCCTCCTGGCTGTCTTCCTGCCCCACGAGTGGGTGCTCCCTGCAGAGTGTCTGGCTGCACTTTACAGATGTGTGTGAGCCCTTGGTCTGTTAACTATGGGCACACAAAATGTAAAAACTGCCTGGGGTGAGATGATGTGGGTGCTGTAGCATGCTTTGGAAAGTGTTCTCCCCAGTATTAAATCCCTGGGGATTGTCTGAAAGGAAGCTTTGGAGGGTGTAACAGGATTTGGTCGGGTAGTTTGGTCAAAGGCATTGACCTGCTGGTGACCTCAGGCCATATTTCTTCCAGAGAAGAAATAAATTGTTAGGAAATGTCCTTGGGGTTGCACCAACACCAGGTTTGCGTTGGGGTTACTCCTTTGGGGCTACAGATAGCATATGTCCTTTGGAGAAAGGGAAGAGATTGCAGTTCCTCCCCATGAGCTATTATTTGACCTCAAGGATCTACCTATGGTAAGATATTTTTTTCCCCTGCCAAAAGTTTCACTAGTCTTTTATTTTCATTAGTAGCAACAGCAGAATTGGGCATCTGTACATAGATCTGTGTAATGTGGCTGTTGGGCCTGTTTGAGAGGACACTAGAGAACAGTGACAGTCTTAAGTCTTTTCAACACTGCAGGTGGACACAAAAATTATATTAATAATTATTTAAAAACCAATTTTATTAAGTTCACCTGCTGCAGGTGGGGCCATAATGGATGGAGCCCTTTGTGACCTTCACCCTTGGGTACCCTTCCAAAGCCTTGTGAGGTGGAAAAGTTGAAAACACAAGATGTGAGAAGCCAACAGGGTGTGTGTATTTCCCTGCCACAAAACTGCTGCAAAATGTTACTTTATGGGAAGTACTCGAGTCCATAGGCTTGGTCACATGAGGAAGGGGAATAGTTATATTTTCCACCCTTTTGAAACATCTGCAGAATCAGGTGCTCCCTGAGAGCTGCAGGAATTTCAAACGGCTGCTTTGTCACACATATCGTTCTGGTTTGCCCCTTGTTGACCTTGAGCAGGTTTTTCTCATGGAAACTGATCCCGAGTTGAAGCCAAAACTTGGTTAAAAACAAACCAAAGCTCATGTCTCCCCACTGAAAAAACAGCACATTGATAGAATGACTTTGAGAATCCACTTGCATTCACAGCCAAGGACAAGCTTTGTCCAGGAGCTGGGATGGAGCAGACCAGGCTCTCCAATTCTCTGCCTTTTTGGGTTTGTTTTAAGGATTGTGCTTAAAAACATGAAGTTTGAGTGAGAACACTTGACCCAAGCCTGAAGGACCCACTAAATGCTGCTCTTTGGTCAAGCTGTAGTTGTCAGTATTGTCCCTGGGGGGCTTGATGATGGTGGGGATCAAAGCCAGGATTTCTACCTTCCAAAGCATTGATTTCTGTTTAATTAAAAGCTTTGGTTAAAAGGTTCTGTTTGGGGTGAGGAGCAGCTTGACCAGCTCCCCATGTAGCCCAGCTGAGACAGGATGAATCTTCCCTCAAATAAGTGTGGGATAAACTCCCAGGGGTGAGCTGAATGTAAACTTTTTCCTAAAGGGTGCACTTCCCCTGCATTTAAAATGAAAGGTGGGTGTTTTTTTTTAATGTCGGCTAACAAGTTCAAAAAGTAAATGCCCCAAATTCTGCTTTTTTTTTCCACTTAGTCCTCCCTCCTCCCCCCCAGTCTTTCCATGGCTCATGCCTGTCAGACTCCTTCCTCTTCCCATGAAGATAAAGCCTTTCCAAGCTGTCTTCTGCTGATCAGGTTTTTTCCAAGCTGCTGCACAGAGATGTTAGCAAGACCCTTGTTTCTTTTCATCATTCCCAACCCCTCTTCCCCCCCCAAAAAAAAGAGGAGTGCAGCAGTGCCCTGCCACTGCCTGACCTCCTCCTCCCCCCACCCCCCTTTTGCTTTAGCTTCTGCCCAGGCTGCATTCCTAACAAATCTTTCAAGCTTTACAAAACTATGCTCGGGGTTGATGGTTGGGAGGACTGGGGGTTATGTGGAGAGAAAAAAAACAACAAGGAAATATGGTGTGTTTCTGGCTATTTTATTTTCTACAGGACTTATTTGAAATGTGTTCTGAAGTGAGTAGCTTTCTGAAGAAGGGTAGAGGCTGGAACTGTGAGCTTCGTGTCTTTAAAGTTATCACTGCTGGGGTTTGAAGTAATGAGTTAATAGTGAAGTTCTTTTTAAGTTGAGTATAAAACTGTTTTCTCTGTGAATAATGTGACATACCAAACAGAAATGGGGTATTTTTTTCCAGCTGCAGCTCAGAAGGTATTTGTGAGCAGTGATTCATTAAAAAAAGAAGACAACCTTTCTGATAACTCCCAACCCAGTTTCTCAGCATGCTTTGAATATATCTCATTCTTCAGGGCTGGTCTAGGAAAAGTTGATTTCATTCACAAAGCTTAGATAATCATGTAGTGTGGGTGGAGGGGTTAAAACTTCAGTGATTGCCTCATATGTGTACAGTTACAGCAGCAAATCCATCTCTTGGGTTGGTTCTTTTATTTTTTTTTTTTTGTGGTGATAGAAGAACAAAGAAGGCTGTTAGGCTTAATGTTTCCACAAAATCAGGTTGGTTTTCTTTGAGTGTAATAAGGAAGATTTCAACAAGTGTAAGACTGGGCTTTAATCCTTCTGGATCGTTTCTCTTTGTGGGTTTTCTGGCCTCAAAACATTTAATAACTTGAAATGTAAGGTTTGCGTTGTGCTGGTTTTTTTTCTCTGCTAGGTTTGATGATAATACTCAGCCCTTGGTCATTCAGCTGAGAAAAATATGTGGCTGCAAAAGTCAGTCACCAACCAGGGAAGGGATTGAACAGCAATTGTGTTTGTCTTGCCTGAAGTTCCCACTGTCCCCATACCAATGGGACACCGGGCAAAACCATGCACCACCAAAAGCTTCTGAGGGTTAAACAACCCAGCACAGGCTGATAATTTAGTGCTTGCTCCTTTTTATAATTCAGAGTGCACAGGAGACAAACCAAAAGTGACACTTTTCACTGTTCAGAAATCCAGGAAACCAAAATACAACCATTTTCCCAGCCTGTCTTATGGTGCGTTGCTGTTTTCAGCAGCACTTCTGCTTCTGCTGGGATCTGGAGGACGAAGTGGTGTATTTGAGGATAAATATTTGTGAGATTGGGCCCTTAGTTAGCACAGATCAACATTTATTTAAATGTTTTAGGTATTTATAAACACTGGATTTAAAAAAAGCCATGTGGAAATGGCTTCTGGGTAATAAGCAAATGACTGCTCAGAACAGAACCACCCTGGTGACTTTTACTTCCTTTGTATTTTTGCAACTCTGTGTAATCAAAAGAAAGCAGACTTGTCTTTTTGAGGGGGGGGGGG
>NW_009953746.1:14060-28341 GCF_000747805.2 Chaetura pelagica
GGGGGGGGGCTGCTGATCAGGCTTCCCTGCAAACAGATTCAACAGGATGTGATCAGATTCAGCCCTAATTCTGATTCATAGAAGGTTTATTTTTCCATCTGTAGGTCTGCAGGATTTTCTTTTTAATTTTTTTCCCCTGCCTGGGAGGCAGCAGGGGGGAGGTTTCCCTCCCAGAAGAACTGAAACATGAACTTCCACCTTAGGTTGTTGAGCAAGCAGCATGAAGTGTTAATCACATTCTCCAGCCCAAACTGGCCTTCCCTGCAGTAGGGGCCTGGGAAATAGTTCCTCTGGATCCTCCCCTAATTCTTGAAATGGTAGTAAAGCTTCCTGGTATTATGTTGCTGCTGGAGAGCTAGTGGGGCACAGGCATATCTGAGGTATGCATCTGCCAGGGGTTTTGAGGAAGAAATGTAAAGGACCGGGAATCTCAGTTGGTGCCCACAAATGGGATCAGTGGTGAGCTGCTCTGTGCCTTTTGTGTGGTCTTCTCCAGAAGAGTAGCCCAAACCTGTTTTGGGGAGAAGGGGTGGCTTAAAGGATGCTGTGATGCCAAGAGAGTAAGGGAAATCACAGAATCATATAATGGCTTGGGTTGGAAAGGACCTTCAAGATCACCCAGTCCCAACCCCCTGCATGGGCAGGGACACCTCCCACCAGCCCAGGTTGCTCCAAGCCCCATCCAACCTGCCCTTCAACACTGCCAGGGATGGGGCAGCCACAGCTTCCCTGGGCAACCTGGGCCAGGCTCTCACCACCCTCACACCCAACAATTTCCTCCTCATGTCCAACCTCAATCTCCCCTCCTGTGAAGCAGCAGCTGTTCAGCATTTGTTTTGAGGGCTTGAATTTCCTCATGGGAGGTTGTTACTGTGCCATCACATTGGAGGAGCTGCTCTGAGCCCACCAGTGACTTATTGTCTGGGGGGTTTTGTTTCTCCTGTGTCACTGCTGGAAGTGCTGCACAGTGGAGAACAGGACAGACAACACACACAGAGCTGTCCACTGAAAATAATTTGTCCTTACTGCTGCCATAAATCAAACCCAGACCATGAGTTGATTATTTTGGTTTCTGCTGAAAGTGCTCAGTGAGAACTGAGAGCTTTTCTGGTGTTGGCTGAAGCAGCCAGATAACCTCCTCCTCAGAAGGTGCTTGTTTAATATGAATGATGATGCATTCATTTGAACAACTCCTTTATGAAGCAAAGCCACACATAGATTTGAGATTAAAATCTCCTAGTTGTAAAATGAAGGGCATGAAAGGAAGCATCTCTTCACCTCGACCATGATAAATGTGGGGACTTGCTGCCCTGGGGTTTCATGGATGCCAACTGTTCAGAGGAGTTCGGAAACTGATGAGACCAATTTAAAGTGAAATCCATAAAGGAGAATTAAAGGCTAGTGTTTGTTTCCGCATGGTTTTAAAGTGCAGTGGGATCCCGAAGCATGGAAAAGGACAGCAGGGAGAACTCTCTCTGTGCTTGCCTTGTTCTCATGCTCTTTATGCATCTGATACTCAAGGGCAGGTTGGATGGGGTTTGAGCAACCTGGTCTAGTAGGAGGTGTCCCTGCCCATGCTGGGAGGTTGGAACTAGATGATCTTTAAGGTCCCTTCCAACCTAAACCATTCCATGGTTCTGGAATATCAGCCCACCGGTGGTCAGAGGTTTATCTGGAGGCTGGATGGCCCAGCATGGTTATGCTGATGTCCTGTGGCTGAGGGTTTCTTGTTTTGTTTGTCTCCCATGATGTTACAGAGCAGCCTGCCTCTTCCCAGCCTCCCTATCTCCCCGCTCATAAAACTGGGCTAATGACTCTGACCTTTTGTTTGTTAAGCAAAAGGATCAACAAAATACTGGAGTGTATTTACTATCATCACTGCAATGATGAGCAGTGCCACTTTGTGGTGTTTCAAAGAGGCCCTACCAAGGAGATGCTGGAAATCCCTTGAGGGAGAAAATGTTTCAGATGGAAAAGGGGGAATATTCCTTCTGTTCTCATCTCCTCAGTGTGCTTTGCTGCAACCAGGGAAATGAGATCTCCAGCCATCTCCCCACCCATCTGGGCTATTTGAATTAGCCACTTGGCTTCCCCCCCACCTCAAAAAAGCCAAATTCTGGTGTCACTGATCTCACAGGAGCCACTTCTGCATAAACTGTTCACATGCTGTGGAGTTTTGCAAAGTACTTTGTTGACCTATTGTATGACCGCTAATAAGATTGAATGTGGTTTTAATTTCTCATTTCCTCTTTTCACTGGATGCCCTTTTCCTACTTTTCAGAGCCTTCCTTCAAGTCCTCTGTACAGCAAAAGTCTCTTTCTGCTGCTCAAAGAATGAATGATGCTTTGCTTTCAGACACTGGAGGGCTTGAAGTGGCATTCAGAGGCTATCAGCCACAATATCTGATGTATTGGTGTAGCTGGGGGTTCATGCATGGAGTGCAAAAAATGGGATTTAATTGGGAGGGAGGGGGAATAACGGCCCTGACTGAATGGATGGGTGAAAGTTCCCCGACCACCCCTTAGCCCAGCAAATAGTTTGTTGAGTGCTTGCCAGAGCGGAAGCAAATTCCCTTTCAGGCACCCTGCTTTTGTGCCCCGTAAGAAAAAGCGCACACACTCGGATGGTTTTGCCCTTGCAGCTGCAAAAAAAAACCCAACCCACCAGGAAAAAAAAAAAAAAGGCAAGAGAAAACCGTGGACACACCCAGATCCTGTTCTTTCAATCCCAACAGCTGCTGAGCTGATCCTTTTGCTGGAGGAAAGCATGTGGCTGTAAACACAGCTTGTGTAAAACCTTTACCTTCTGTCTAGGGCAGCATGAAAGAACTGGCCACTTCCCTTTAGGAGGCTAAATTAAAAATGTGTGTAATTAACTTAGACAGAATAGCTTTTTTTTTGGTTGCTATTGAGGATTCCATGTGTATCAAGGAGGTTACATCTAGGGTCTGGCTTCACATGAGAGGTTTTCATAAAGCAGCTTATTATAGATCTTGTGGTGAGCTTTGATAGAAGGACTCTCATCTTTAGCATCCCTAATAGTCCCATCCCTAAGAAGAGAGTCTAATCTACCCCAAAAATGATGGATTCAGTTATAGAATCCTAGAACAGTTTGGGTTGGAAAGGACCTTAAAGATCACCCAGTTCCAACTAGATACCAAAAAAGTGATGATTTCAAACACTCTGAGGTAGTTTTGGATGGTCCAGAGCTTGGAGTTTGTGCTGTAGATGACAGAAGGTGAGATCACTGCTGGGCTCAGAACATGCAAAATGGAAACAGCAACAGCTGAAAAAGAGAATTTTTCTGACTGTCCCAAGGAGATTACCCAGGCATCTGTCACCACAGCCAAGCTGAAATTTGACCCTGCTCTGTCAGACCAGGGGGGCTGATTGAAACAGTGGGGCCTTGCTGGAGGCTGCCTGGAAGGTCGTTCGATCCCGCTGGCTGCAGGGATGGAGAAAGTGAGTCCAAGGATTGTCACGCTGCTGAGCAAAACCAGAAGACTGCTACTGGCAGCTTCCTGCAGCTCTGCCTGCAAATCCCACATGGCAGCCAGGGATCCTGCCCCGTGCCTGGGCATTGCACAGATGGCTTGTGCATCCACAAAAACCAGGTGTGGTGTTTCTGTGGGGTTGCCTCGTGGGGCTCCTCTACTGGAGATCTGGTTATTCCCAGACATGGAGCCAGGGTCCTTCTTCCCCAGCCCTGGTTCCTCTTCCCACTCTCGGGCAGGACAAACCATGGGCACGGGGAAGGAGACCGGCCTGGAAAACCCCAGGTAACTGGTGGCTTTTGTTACTGGTAGGGTGGGGACTTACCTGTTCTCCCAAGTTCATAGCAGCAGCCATCTCACTTTATTCCTGAGATCTGAAAAGCATATCCAGGGTCTTAATCCCAGACTGGTTTGGGTTGGAAGGGACCTTAAAAGGGTCACCTCCCACTAGACCAGGTTGCTCCAAGCCCCATCCAACCTGCCCTTCAACACTTCCAAGGATGGGGCAGCCACAGCTTCCCTGGGCAACCTGTTCCAGTGTCTTACCACAATGTGGCATCATGTGCATCTTTTTTTTCCCCCTTTGCAATAGAAAACTCGTGTTATTTTGACTTTTAATAAAGACCTTGTTCATAAACCATTTTAATTTAGATGCTCAAGGCTGTTCTCTTGTTTGTTTGTTTTTTTGGTGACAGAAATCCCAACAGATATAACACTTCTGGAAAAATATCAGGGAGACCATGTCTCCTATCCCTGCCCCATGTCAAAGGTTAACTTAAAATATTAATGCTGCAAAGATTCATTTAAGATATTAAAACTGTTCAGGCAAGAATACATGTACATATTGTAATTACTTCCTTTTTCTTACAATTAAAGTAATTGGATTATATTTAATGAGCTATTTACATTTAATAATTAAGAAAAGACTTATCTTTCCAGTATTCCCCAAGTGCAGCAGAAGGGTGGGGGCACTCAGAGCTGTGATATAATTATCTAGGCGTGAGTTGAAACTGAAAGAGCAGTTGAGCTGTATAGAAAACACTTGGAACTGGTTTGTTCCTACTCTTTCACGAATCAAAATAGTTTAGTGTGTGTTAAAGAAGGGGAGGCTGAGCTTAGCTGCAAAAGAGACAAGAGTGTATCTGCAGAAAAAGAAGGTTAAAATGCGTTCAGGCTTTAGGAATAAGTTATTTAGAAAACAACAAAAAAAGACCACACCCTCCCTTCCTGTATTAATTACCCAAGAAGGAGGATGTGCTGGATGGTGAGAGTTGTGCTCTGCACCCAGAGCTTTGTTAGTGCTACCAGGCACAAGCCTTTCCTCTCACTGGAGGAGGCTGGTGTGAAGAAGAGGAAGAAAACACGTTGTCCTCATTAGCAGTAATTCAGGCTGGGAATGAGCCATTCAGCCCTGGTTGCTGTAGCAGCACCATTTGCAAAAGCTGGTCTGTGGTTCTGTGTCTGCTTCCCTGCAGGCTCAGGTACCTGCAGGACCCGAGGATGGAGCTGTGGGGAATGGTGCTGCTTGTCATGAACTCCTGGAGAGAGTCCAGGGGAGGCTACAGAGAGGATCCAAGGGCTGGAGCAGCTCTGCTCTGGAGACAGGCTGAGAGTTGAGGTGTTCAGCCTGGAGAAGAGAAGGCTCCAGGGAGACCTTCGAGCAGCTTCCAGTGCCTGAAGGGGCTCCAGGAAAGCTGGGGAGGGACTTGGGACAAGGGCAGGGAGAGAGAGGACAAGGGGGAGATTGAGGTTGGACATGAGGAGGAAATTCTTGGTTGTGAGGGTGGTGAGAGCCTGGCCCAGGTTGCCCGGGGAAGCTGTGGCTGCCCCATCCCTGGCAGTGTTGAAGGGCAGGGTGGGTGGGGCTTGGAGCAACCTGGGCTGGTGGGAGGGGTCCCTGCGTGTGCAGGGGGTGGGACTGGATGATCTTTAAGGTCCCTTCCAAGCCAAACCATTTCATGATTGTGTGATTCTTGAGAGTTAAATTCCATCTCTTCTACCCAAGACCTTTTTTCAAGTGAATTTGGTGCTGTTACAGACTTTGAGGTGTGGAAAATGAAATTTTCTGATTTTTGTCCAGAGCTCTTTTTGCCTGGATTAGGACAGAAAGAAATGGATGACTTTGCCAATGAAAGCTTCTCGTCCTTTACCTTTAAGGACAGGCTTTGGGGGCAGAGTGGCAGTCCCGTTTCAGTAGACATCTCTCTCTTTGTTGCTGCAAGGTTGTTATTGCTCAGGGGACTCATCTCCTGGGATAGGTTGAGACTGTGTCCTTGAACAGTCTCACAGACTTTGGACAGTGGTTTGGGCTCAGAGCAGGTGTTCTTGGAGATGTTCTGCTGAAGGACTGACACCTGCCCACTGACCAGGCCTCTCCTGACATGCTCCATTTGAAAACCCGTTGTGAGTTTCCTGTACCTGAGTACACGAAAGCTACGTGTTGATTGAAGCTTGTGGTGCTGCTCTGCATTGTCCCTGGCCTTGTATCCTTCCCAAATTATTCCTAGGTGTAACTGAAAGCATTGTGCTCCCTTTGCTGCTCCTGTTTCCTAGGAAGCAACACAGCCAGAGCTCCTCTGGTGCTGAAGGAGCCCTGCCTCTCTCCTGATGTACATCCTCACTGCAAAGACCTTGAAACCTTTCTGTTTCAGAGCTTTCATTCCTGTTTAATCAATAGTTCTGTATTCTGAGAATCAAATCCCTGTGACAGCTCTCTTTAATTGAGCTAAACTGCCTTTCTCTTGTCACATCTCTTCTAGAGTTTTATTTAAATGCATTTGTTCTGCCTGGATCCTAGTCAGGCATTGATAGGAACACCAGGTGACCCTCTTTGTTTAACTTGTTTTTCAGCTAAATGAATGGAAACATTAATTAGGGCAATGGTGTGTTTTTTAGCAATAAAAAAAAAGGAGTCTAGGTCAAACTGCTGGCTCTATTTGCATTCAACAGAAGCTCAGAGGATCTGTATGTTCCCCATTAGTGACACCCCCATCCTTCCACCCCCAGCTTGATTTCTGCCAGCAGCTTCCAGCCAGTCCCTCTCCAGGAGAGCAAGCTGGCATTTATTCCAGCAAGATCATCTTCAGTAAAGCTGATAACAAAAGTTTAAAAGGAAGAGCCAAATTTTCAGTCACACCTGTGCAATCCCCTTGAGGGCAGTAAATGATGACGATAATGCATGAGCCAGACAAAAAAAACAACAACACAGAAAATAGCTTTCTGAGCCTCTTCTGCATTTTTCAGAGCCAGCAGGCTGGAGAGGGGGAAGAAAAAAAAAAGAGAAAAGGGAGGAAAAAAGGGTATTTTTACTCTGTGAACTGAGCAGGGTGGATATTTGTTGTCTCAAGGACTGCAGAGTGAGCTGCACAATGCTCCGTTATTCTGCAAGATCAGGGCTCATGGTTCCTCTTGTCATAACGTGGCTGTGGAGATGCTCAGCACTGCTTTTGCCCGACACCACTGCCCAGACACCTCTATCTTCACATGGCTGAGTTTTCTGGTTGAGGATTGACTTGGATTATGGACATGGGGGTTATGGTGGGTTTGGTTTTGCCATCAGCTAAGCGTGGCCTCCTGAAGACCCCGTGTTTGCTCTAGATCCTGCTGCAGGGAAGGTTCTCTGCAATTAGAATCATTAAGGTTGGAGAAGACCCTCAAGATTGTTGAGTCCAATCATAAACCAATGCCAAGCCCACCACTAACCGTGTCCCTAAATGCTACATCTACAAATGGTGTATGGTGGGATTATTGAGATTGAAAGTAGTATATGCTTATCTGATAGAATCATGGAATGGTTTGGATTGGAAGGACCTTAAAGATCACTCAGTTCCAACCCCCCTGCATGGGCAGGGACACCTCCCACCAGCCCAGGTTGCTCCAAGCCCCATCCAACCTGCCCTTCAACACTGCCAGGGATGGGGCAGCCACAGCTTCCCTGGGCAACCTGGGTCAGGCTCTCGCCACCCTCACCAGGAAGAATTTCCTCCTCATGTCCAACCTCAGTCTCCCCTCTTCCAATGTTAATCCATTCCTCCTTCTCCTCTCACTACAACCCCTTGTAAATAGCTGTTTATAAATCACAGATATCCACATTCTTTGAGCACTGACAACATTAAAAGGAGAGGAAAGATGCATCTATAATATAATGGCTCTATACACACAGGATATTTTAAGGTCTGGTGAAATTATTTTCATTATGTTTACATACACACAAGCACTATACTGGCCTTTCATATGCAGAGATGAAATCTAAATTATAAATATGCTTACTGTAGGCTTCAGTCTCTTGATGTTAACTTTTCAAACCAACACTGGACTGTAATGCAGGTGATGAGTATCTAGTGGTGTGGTGAGAGGGGGAGACCTAAGGAATCTGCGTAATCTAGACTTCTCCACGGTAGGTAAAAATACAGCCTGCACTTCCCATCTTAATGGCTGGTGAGAGATGGTGGGCAACATTTTCCCTGGCACCCAGGGGAGGGTTATCTATGTGTTTCTCCCTGTGGCTTTTGGGGAGAACAGCCCCCAGTGAAAGGAAGGGGCAGTGAAAGGAAGGGGCAGTGAAAGGAAGGAGCCCTGCAGCTGCCCTTCACTGCTGCCTCCCTGGCTGCTGCCAGGCTGGGCTGTTAATGACAGATGAGCCCATGACGTGTTTTTTGGGAATGAATTCTTGTTACAGCTGGCGGGATGGAGTAGTTTGTGGCATCACATGGCAGTGTGCTCTATAATTTCACTCCCTATTGCTCGGATGCAGCACTGATTGCTAGGTCTCTCTCTGAGTGTGGAACTGGAGCATTTCTGATTGCTGCATCCCACTTCTCTGTGGCTGCATTGTGAGCTTGGATATAGCCCTGAGCACTCAGCAGAGCCTTCTGCTCCATTTTTTTTTTCTCCCCCTCAGTTCTCCGTGTGTGTGTGTGTGGCTGCTGCTTCCCTTTCTGCCCGTCTTTTGGGGTTACATAAAAGCCAGTCTCTTTCTGGCCATTACAGCTACATGGGGGAGTAGTTACTGCTGAGAGAAGCTTGAAATTTGAAGCAGAGTTGTCACAGACATTAGAAAGAACAGTCAGTCTGCGTTGGCAAGCTACTGAGTTAAGTCTCATTTCATACTGATGGGAATTTCAGATCTGATTATCTCCTTCCTCCCTCATTCCCAAACCTGCTGGTGTGTCTAATCCCCCGATGGGTCCTCCTAAAGGCTGCTCTCCAAGGCGCTTAGCTGAAGGCTTGGTCTCCTTGACTATGCTGCTTGTTTGTGGCCAGGCAGAGGATTTGATAAGCCCTGCTGAGGGCAGGGGCTTTGGTCACCCTGACCGTCTTGAAAAATCAAGCCTAATTTCCCTCCCCTTCCCCAAAAATGTGCTCTGTCCTCCTTAGGTGCTTTGTGCTGCACCAGACACTATGACAGATGATATCACTGCTGGGGTCCAGATTTATTTGCAGATGGTCCCTGATCTAAGAGGTTGTGTGTCACATTGAGTGGGGAATTACCCAGGTGACTCCCAGTAATGCTATGCTAGCTAGTCAAATACCAGGGAGAAGAACCTTGCCAGATCTCTCCCTCCAACTCAACCCTCCTGTTATTTACAGCTCTTTGTGTGCATTGCACACACACATCTCACCTTACAGTCCTGCCTGCCTTCTCTGCACCACGGTGTTGTCTGTGCTCTCTACCTGCTGTAGACACACACAAACAAAAAAAAGAGGCTGGTTCCTCTCTTGCTGTGCAGTGCTGTTTTCTGCTCTGCTCCAAACTGCTTGTTAAGGAGTATTTGCTCCGAGGTGCTGTTTTCAGTTGACAGAACTCGCCTTGGAAAGCAAATACTCAATCCTAAAATGTCCCTCTATTGCTTCTCAATCCTCGTAATCAAAGTCTGTCTCCTTTATTGTTAGTAACAATAGTCCAATTTCACTGTGCCAGCCCTATTTATTAAAAATAGTCAATAAGACCCAGCTTTGTGCGAGGGGTTTATAGACTGGAAGTTCTTGTTTGAAACAAACCAATTGTACTTGATTCTAATCCAGGGCTGGGATTCCTGAGTGATCTTCTCCGGCAGAGCTCACAGGGAGAGCAGTCGATGACTTGCTGATAAGAAATCTCAGAGCAGCACAGTTTACCTCAGATTTACATCATGCTTTGCTCCAAGTGCTGGATTCAGAAAGGCAAAAATTCCAAGTTGCATTTCTCCTTTTTCTTTTCCCCCCTTTACGGGCCTTTGTTGTGCCACGTTTTTCCCCAGCACCCCAAGAGTATTTGCAGAAATCATTGCTGAAGTGGAAATCCATTTAAAAACTGGTGAGGAAGGAATTCAAGGTGAGATTGGTTGTGGAGGGAGCAGGATCTCAGAGCAGAAGCCACATGAAGAAGCCTTCCATGTGGATCCTAAATGTGAGAAAATACTTCTTGACTGTGAGGGTAACAGAGCCGTGGGACAGGAAGGCTGTGGAGTCTCCATCCCTGGAGACATTCCAAACCCACCTGGACATGTTCCTGTGGGATTTGCACTAGGGGATCCTGCTCTAACAGGGGGTTGGACTAGATGATCTCCAGAGGTCCCTTCCAATCCCACCACTTTCTGATCCTGCTTTCCTTGAAAAACAGGAGTTGTCTGAGCCCGCTGTGTGTGCAGTGAGCAGCGCAAGGTAGGAAGGGTGATGCCGAGCAAAAGCCCGATAGAATCCTGGAAAAGAGGTGCCATTTGTGGCTGGCAGCTCAGGAGGAATGTTGCAGTGGTGAGCTCAGCTTCCAGGGCTTTTGTCGTGCTCAGCAAACTTTTTCTGGGCCGTCGCGGGGCTGTGGAGCTGGCCAGGGCACGGCAGCGCCTGCGTAAGTGTTTTGGGAGAGGGGGAAGAGTGAGGAATTCTGGCAATGCCCGGCTGGAGGTGGGGCAGTGTGGAGCGGGGAGATGAGGGGAAAAGAGCTACGGGGCAAATGGGCTTTTTGGATGGTTTAGCATTTAGTCACTGCCATCAAAACAAGGCTTGGAGCCTTCTGGGATTCAAGCCGTGACTTGGAGACTTCAGAGGAAATGCTCGCCGTGAGCAGGTAGGAAGGTTCTGATTCAAGTGGGAGAGAAAATAATTTGTTACTGTAACAAAAGCCCTGACTTCTTGTTTTTAAGAAGGCATGAAGCAGGGTGGTTGAGAGGATGAGTATTTTGGATTTGGCTTCAGCATCAGCCCATTTCATTACAAATCTCCCAACCAGCAGTGCTCTGCAACCAGAGATAACTTCTCTCTCCACTGCTGTGTTTGAGTTTGATTCCTTTTTTTCTCCCCATAATAATTAGAAATCTGTTGCAGACAGTTTTCTGTTTCTTAGAGGCAGTTTCCTTCGACTTTTAACACACCCCCTCACTTCTCTCAGATCAGGGCAGATCCTCTGTGCCATTCTTGCAGCTTATGCACCCCAAACTCAACTACCAAAACAAATCTGATCTTCAACATTAAGCAAGTGGAAACGCTTATCTTTGCCTTAAAGATAAGGATTTTTGGCCTTGCAATTCATTTAACTTGCTTCTGAATGGTAGGATTTAGTTATAATATATGGTCTGTGGTAGTTACGTGACAGTGACTAATGCCTGCTCACCAGTCTGGCGAGCTGGAGTGGAAAACTGCTGTGCTGTCATGCCCTGACCACTGAAAGTAAAGCAGTTCTGGATGGCCCTGGCTGGTAGCACACTGTCAATCGGCTTCTTAATGACTCTCTTAAAGAATAAAAAAGGAAGAGCCTTCTGGAAAGCTTTTTTAGGTCTGTCCCTTCCTTGTTTCATTTACTGTGTCTCTTGCCTTGTGCAGCCTCCAGTGTTTTGCTTCCTCCTTCTGCCTCTGCTCTCATACCTTGTCCCTTCTCCTCTCTTGATTTTCTGCCCCTCCCAACTGCTGCTTTCAAAAGACACCACTTATTTTCCAGTCCAGACTATTAATCCTTGTCCCACCTCCTCATGAGGCATGGGGGTTTTACAGGAGGCCATTAGCTGTTATCTCTATTTCTACCCCTCCTGAGACTCATGGGGAAAAACAAGGTCTAACAGTGAAGTGCCTTCTTCTGGGGACATCAACTGCTCCTTTTTGCTCATGTTGGCACCAAACTCTGGCTGTAGGTCCCAGATTTCCTATCTGCCTGCCTCCACCCTCCAAAAACATCTGAAACCTTGAAGCTCCTTGTCCTTTCGCTCAGAGGAGAGGAAATTTTGCTTTTAAATGCCTCTTATCCCAGAGGCTGCTGGGAGAGCAGAAGGGTGGTTTGTCCACAGCCCATCCTGTCCTCGCTGGTTTCTGCTGCTCCATGGGGTTAATCTCTTTTAGTTTGCCTGCTGCTTGCTGGATCCTGACGGGTGTTAGGAGCAGCAGAGCCATCATCCTCCTTGCAAGGAGGGCTGTCGTAGGCATCACGAGGGTGAAACTCTCCATTCTGCAGTGGAGTGTGGCAGGCTGTGCTGGGAGGGTGGGGGTGGCTGGCAGGATGAGCCAGGCTATAAAGGGAGTGTTTTTCTTTAGCCCTTATCACTGCTGTCTTGCACTGGTGCAAGTTCAGATTGTACATGTGCTGCACCATTGCTTGGGGTTTTTTTGCCTTAAAAAACCAAAAAAATCAACTTTCACCACTACTCCTTCCTTTTAGATTTAAAACATGCCTTGAAGGCAAACACTTCTGGGAGGGCTGTGTATAGACAGTATATTCTGAGCCTTTGTTGTGAGGTATTTGAGGCGTTACTCCCCATCTTTGTTTTGTGCCCCATCCTCAGAGAGATTAGTGCTGGCTGCATCTCTATGACCTGGCTCCCTATCATCTGGGGGGGGTTGTCTTTTTTTTTCACATGCATGCTGCCTCACAGGCTTATTTTTCCTCTTGCTGTTTTCCTTCTGTCTGTCCTGCACCTTGGAAGGCTTCCAGCCGTGCTTGGTGGATGGGCTGTCCACTCTGGCTCTGCAGATCCCACCGCGTGTGCTCCCTGGCTGAGCCCTGGGGGAGCACGGGGGAAAAGCTGGATGCAGGCAGCCTGCAAATGCTGCCTTGTTTATGAGAGCTGCTGGTGGTGCAGACTGCAGTCTGGGGGGAGCTGAGAAAGTTTGTCTGGCATGAAGCACAAAAGCTGACAAAAGATCCAAGGGCTTGGGCTGTAATCGATAAAACATGGGGTATTTTGAAGCGAAGGTCAGAGTCCTTCCTCAGTTCACCCTGTGCTTTAAATATCCCTGCAGTTCCTGGTGACTGCTGCAGTGCTTGGACACAGTGAAGAACAACATGGGCTTCAATCCTTGGAGAGTCTCTGCTGTTTTTTATTTGGTTGCAGATCTGGCTCCCCTCTTCTGTCGGGTTTTGGGGAGCTGTTCCTTGCATGGAGACCAGCACATGAAAATCCCTCATGGAGAGGCATTGCAAAATGGCAACCTACATCTGCTTGGCTGGGAGATATCAGTGTGCTGTGCCTCTTGAACTCCTCTGCCTTAATGGGTCAAATTTAGCAATTCAAAACCTGGCTCGTGAGGTAATTAGGAGGGATAATGCCCACTTCTTCCTCTTAACACCCTGATAGAAAAGCATCCAGGAAGGACTCCTGGACCTCAAAGATAAGCTGCCAGCTGCCACAGAGACTATCAAAGGGTGGCTCAAAGTCAAGAGCAAACAGCTGATTTTTTATGGTTCTTGGGTTTTTGCTGTTGGTGACAGGAAGCCATGTTCCCCAAGCTGTTAGCTTCCTGTTTTATTTTTACACCCAGCCCGAGCAGATCAGCATGCCTATCACATGGGAGTTGGCTGCTTCTCTTGGGTTGTTCCTCAGCTGACCTAGAAAAGTGATTCTTTCCCCTTCTAAATTAATCAAGAAGTGGGGATGTATTTGCTTTCACTTAGTCTTAAAGATTTCAGGCTTGTATCATGCTCTTTGTGCTAAGCTCTGTTTACCCAAGTTTCCTCTCTCTTGGAGGATGATGAGCTGAGGAGGAGCCATTTGTTGCTTCAATGTTTCGGCCTTGTTAGCAAAGGAGATTTTTGTTAGTTCAAAGCACTGACCTGCACATAAAAGCATTTTCTGTCTAAAGCATAACTTTGGGACAGTTAGGTTTTCTTCTTTTTATATATACATTCATATATATTTTAAAAATTGTATTTATTTAAAGAAAGAACTGGAAGTTTGTCCTGACTGTTGTACAATCAATCTCGGACTCCTCTCTGAGCACACGCTCTAGTCCTGCATCCTGATTAGAGCTCCCTCAAAGTTAAGCTGTCCTAGTGTGGAAACAATGGTCCAGTGTAAACCTCAGCCCCCAGGGGATTTCCCAAGGGAAGAGGGGTGCAGCCTGCAGGATAAGAAACAGTCACCAGAAAGTTTCCTGGTCAGCTGCAAGCGCTTCCTGTTGTTCCAGGAGAGTCCTGTCTGTGCCGCTCCAGGAGGGAGGCACCACACATGCCTTGGTTTGCTGGAAGAAGCTGAGCTTTTGGTTGTTGGTTTGTTTGTTTGTTTTTTACCATCTTCCAACTTCATCCTCTGGGTTGAAGCAAACCTGTTTGATTGAAAGTTGAAAATATTTCTGAAGAAGAGCTCATAGGACTCACCAGAGCCGCTGTGTGTGAGCGTGGGAGGAAGGACACCGCTCCGAGGCAGCGGATGGGGAGAAGGGAACAACGGCTGCTGTGGTGCCAGCAGCACCTTGCGTGTGGGCGAGGATGTGGTGCTTTCCATCTCTGCCTCTCCACCTGAGCTGGTGGGGCTTCACTGTCACTGCAACTCACAGAACAGCAGGATCTTTATTTCTGATGAACCAGTTTTATGAGGGTGGGGAAA
>NW_009953746.1:28441-31314 GCF_000747805.2 Chaetura pelagica
AGAGTTGGGGGAAGGAGGCTTATAAATAAAGCCATTTGAGAGCAGGAAAAACGAACACCATGGCTCTGGTGTGCCTGGAATTTGCGGTTGAGTAATCCTTTCCTGTTTCTTTTTTGGGTTGTTTTTCATCTTTCAGAACAGTGCCTGAAGCAGGTCCACCATGCCGTTAGTAACGAGGAACATTGAGCCAAGGCACCTGTGCCGTCAGACGTTGCCTAGCGTTCCAAGCGAGCTGGAATGCATGACCAACATCACCCTGGCAAATGTCATTCGACAGCTGGGCAGCCTGAGTGAGTACCATGGCGAGCCTGCGCGTTGCCCTCAGGAGTCGCTAGTGCTCTTTATTTAGCTCCCTTTCTACTCTCATGTTCCTATTTCTCCCCCATCTGCCTTCCCTGGGTAATGCTAAAATGTTTTCCTAAAGAAATCTGATGCTAATTTCATATCCCTGGTCCCACTGCCTTCCTATCAAAGAGAAAATGGGGAGGGGGGTGGTGGTGGTGAGGGAGGGGGGTTGGTGTGAGAGGCTGCAGCGAAACTGCAGATGGAAGGATGGAGCACAACTCAGGCTTGTAAAATGGGAGGCTCTCCCAGCAGCCAGGATCTTGTGTCAGAGAATGTGTCTGTAATTGCACAAGCTACTAAATGGAGCTTGACTGTGTTGAATCTACACTGTGTCAGTAGTCTTATTTTTAATGAAAGGTAATTAAAGCCTGCACGCAGGAGCCGCCTCTTTGCCCCTGCTGTTTGTTGCGTTGCAAGACTCAAAGTCCCCAGTCTGAGCCAGGCGTTGCCTCTGGAGAGTACTGGGGGTTTGGGGCTGCTTGCTTTGACAGCACAACAAGCTGAAGTGATGCCTAGCTCAGGTCTCCAGTGGGCTGACCAACAGCCTTGTGAGGGCTGGAGGGAAAATGGGGGCCTATGTGCCCTAGGAGAAACGAAGAGTCAATTGTGGTCTCTCTGGGATGACTCCTTACTTTGTTGAAACACTCTGGGTTCTGATGAGCCACCTCTGCCCTTGAAGCAAGACTTTGATAAGCAAATGAATACGTTGCTCAGCTTCTCCTTCTTCTGCTGGCTCTGCAAAGCAAGCCCCTCGAATGTGGCAGGGAAAGTTTGGGACCAGTCTCTTTTTCCAGCAGGAAAAACCAAGGCTGTCACTAAAATCTGGGCCTGTGTTTGCTGCCAGTCAGTATCACATTCTGTTGGGTTGCAGAAATGTCACTGTGCAGGCAAGACCAGTCTCTGCTGATGTTCAACTGGCCCTTGGTGTTTGTTTGTTAGGTCTTGTAGCCAGAGTGGTTGTGGAGGGTGAGGAAAATCCATCTCCTGCATGTGAAATGATGAGGAAGGAGGCAGGAAAGCTGTGCAGATCTTGGCTGCAGAGAAAGCTAATCCCAGTCCAAAGGCGTGCAGTGGGTTGGTGTGACAGAGCCATGCTGAGATCCTTCAGGTTTAGACCTTCTTTGAGCAGCTCAAGATATTCAAAGCTTCTCTGCTTCTGCCTTGTTAGGGAGGATGAAGTGTTTGGGAGCCAAATTGCAGTCTGGTTTATTTCTTGGGAAGGTTCCCTGGGAGAGAGGGCGGGGAGGGAGTTGCTTGCTGCTGGACCAATGGCAGATACCTCGAGGGGATACTTGAGAGAGGTGGGTGGCTCTTGCTGACACTTCTGTGCTTGTCTGCAAGAGGAGAATGAGGCAGGTAGGGAAGAAACACTGAGCCCCATCTCTTACCTACTTCTCCAGGGCTAGCAGTATTTTAAATGGAATATTTCAAATTAATAAAAGTCCAGAGGAGGCCATGAAGATGATGGGAGGAGGGCTGGAGCAGCTCTGCTCTGGAAACAGGC
The DNA here is from genome assembly GCF_000747805.2 of Chaetura pelagica. Lineage (NCBI taxonomy): Eukaryota > Metazoa > Chordata > Aves > Apodiformes > Apodidae > Chaetura > Chaetura pelagica. The sequence continues at coordinate 30,291 of NW_009953746.1, forward strand.
TGAGAGAGTTGGGGTGTTCAGCCTGGAGAAGAGAAGGCTCCAGGGAGACCTTAGAGCACCTTCCAGTGCCTGAAGGGGCTCCAGGAAAGCTGGGGAGGGGCCTGGGACAAGGGCAGGGAGGGAGAGGACAAGGGGCATGGATTAAAACTGGCAAGAGGGGAGATTGAGGTTGGACATGAGGAGGAAATTCTTGGGTGTGAGGGTGGTGAGAGCCTGGCCCAGGTTGCCCAGGGAAGCTGTGGCTGCCCCATCCCTGGCAGTGTTGAAAGGCAGGTTGGATGGTGCTTGGAGCAACCTGGGCTGGTGGGAGGTGTCCCTGCCCATGCAGGGGGTGGGACTGGATGATCTTTAAGGTCCTTTCCAACCCAAACAATTCCATGATGCTCTGAAATTTTAATACTTTAAATGAAAGATTTCAAAAATGGAAATATTTGCAAACGAAATATTCAGACCAACTACTACAGAACACTGGCACCCAAATGACCAAACTCCTCTCCCCCCCCTTCTAAACTCTCTTACTTCTAAAAAAATAAATCCACCCCTTCCTTATACGCTGAGTATGAGTGGAACGTAAAGCAGGTTCAGTAGGCTGTGACAGCCCTGTCAAGTGAATAATCAGCCATGCCTAGTGCACCACAGTCTCTTTACAAAGATGCAAACATAAATCTTGTCAAACTTTCATATTCCAGTGAGTTTACCCTTCGTTACTATCACAGCTGGGAGCGCTTTGTATAAGTCGACACCGCGTTTCTGTGTGATTTTATAGAATCCCACCAGCTAAAGATGGAAAGACCTATTAAATCGCGCCGTCTGTCTTCCTGCCAGTGCATGACAAAGATAATTTTGATTGTAAGCTGCACTTTTGCAGTCAAAGTAACTAAAGCAAAAACTGAATCTCTGCCTTTACCCCATCGAAAAGTGTGCGTGAAACACAGAACAGGGCGTGAGATGCTGGGTGATAACTGTGTTGAGGTGGATTTAGGCAAGGGAATATCAAAGAATCATGGAATGGTTTGGGTTGGAA
>NW_009953746.1:31672-37525 GCF_000747805.2 Chaetura pelagica
CTCATCATTGCAAACCAAAGACTTAATTCCTTTCCCTGATGTTTGTTGCATTTCCTTGTGAGATTCAGCAATGATTTTCAGTTCTCACTGAATTAGAAACCCAATTGCAACTTTTCTTTTTTGAGCTGTTGATGGGATCAGTGTTCACTCTCTTTGGTCAAATGGGAGAGCTGGTCTTCTGCTAGTGTTGAACACAAAGGTTGCTTAAGAGCTACCTGCCTCTTAGGTCCCCAGAAATAAAATCCTTCTCATGAGTTTGGAGAAGCCTGGTTGGGTTCCTAAACGGAGTGTACATGGAATCTGTATTGTCTAGGAGAGTGGAAGGAGGAGGTCAGTCAAAGTTAACTTTCAGCATTTGCTTTGTACAAACACTTCAAGCTGGGGTTGCCACCAAAAGGGGGTGGAGGAGGTTGATTTTTAACCTGCCTGGTTCCCCATGCTTGGCAGTGTAAGGAGAACTGCACGAAGCGTGTGAACCAGGAGCTGATAGGTCCGTGGAGATAGCTGGAAGTGTTTGTGCAGCTGAGCTTTGGGGGATGCCCTCCTGTTCCCTCATGGAAGGAGGGCTTGTCTTTCTGCTGTGGCACATTGCAGACAACCAGGTTTTCCAAAAGTGCTGTTCAAGTTAGGTTTCCAACTGGTTATCCTTTCCTGAATGTCAGAGAGGATCTTCAGGAGTAACAGATTCCAGAGCAAACTGTTGACCATATGATGATGCACTTTGAAACCAGACTGCTTTTTGGGAGCAGCCTTGGATTCAACAGCCGTGGCTGGAAATGTTTCCCATCAGTGGGAACTCCATGGGCCTGTGTCTGCTGTCAGTGCCAGTTCTGTTCTGATCAGTGTTGTCCTCTTCATGGTTAGGGCTCCCTGGCTTGGGTTAGCTCTGAGAGCAGAACAAAAAGACCCTGAGAACAGAACAGAAAGACACTACTAAGTTCTTGGTTTTCTTCCAGTTCTCCCATCTCTGTCTACCTGTGGTCATCTCTTGTTGCATACATGGATTTTAAACTCTTAAGAGCAGGGAACATTCTTTTGTTAAATTTTAAGTGGTGCAGTGAGCTCCTGATCCAGGCACTCTTAACAGTCCAAACGATGGATGATGTTTGTCAGAGCAGCCCACTGGGCAATCCAAGCTGTTACAGAGAGAATATCCCTCTTTGAGAAGTTCTCCTTGGGTTTTGATTTTAGAATAAACATGCATGCATCAATTTTTCAGACACTGCCACCTGAAGGAACAAAAGGGTCAGTGCTTTCGTCTGTGGTTAGAGCTGAGGCTTTAGGATCAAGGACTGGGTCTGCTCTCTAGTTCCAGAGTACTTTGAGCTTGTAAATATGTGCCAGTTACCCTGGAGGCAGGTCTGCTGGAGACTGGGAGCCCTTGAGATTCTCCAGAGCAATAAAAAAACTGTGTTTGCATGTTTAATAAACAGAACAACAGAGAATCTTAAAGGACCCACAGACCCATCTAGATTCCAGACCAGTATAGTGTTGTCAACCCTTTTTTCTTCTGTTGCTTTAATAATGACATGAAAGGATGTCTTGATTGTTTCTTTATTGCTGGAAGATGCCTTGAAAATGTCAGGTTTTGGTGGAACAGAGCGTTTCCTTCCTGGATGTTGAACTCAACCCTGCCAAACTTGAAAAGAAGCATGGTTTGTTCTTTATTGATTCCTTCTTCAAGAAACAAGCTGGGAGGCTGAATATGGTCTGGTGTGGCTCACGAGGGTAATGTGGGCATTTTAATATTCCAGGTAAATTTGCAGAAGACATATTTGGAGAGTTGTTTACTCAAGCCAACACCTTTGCCTCTCGGATGAGCGCTCTAGTCAAGAGAGTTGACCGCCTGCAAGTCAAAGTCACTCAGCTGGATCCCAAAGAGGAAGAAGGTAATGGAGTGGAGCACAGTCCTTGCAGACCAAGCATGGTAGAGATTCTTATTGAGTCAGCAAGGTTGGTTTGGAGCCATAAAATGAGTGTTGAGGCTGCAACGGGTGTTGGAATGTCTTCTCTTGGACCAAGAGGGACTGTTTCCTCCCCTCCTGAAAAAAAAAAAAAAAAAAAGCACCATTCTGCTCATGTGGGTTGCCTTTCTGGCTGAGTCTAGGTTTGCCTGTTAGCAAGTCTCCATGTGGAAACTGGCTTTTCAGCAGTTTGGTGGTGGTGCACCTCTCCAGGCTTGGTTGCAGGGCTTCATGAACCACATTGGCAACTCCCGAGGGAGCCGTGTCTACACAGCAGAAGATCTTGGCACAGCATGATCTGAGATGTGCTGGGTTTCCCCAGGGATCTGTGGGAAAGGGAACCTGACCTTAAGAAGTGCTAAGCATGCCAAGAACTCCAACTGAAATCAGATGTTCCCTACTTGATCTTCAGTGTCAACTGGCCTGGGTTAAGTTGTTCTTCACTTGCTCCCTCCTCTTCCTTACAGTCTCCCTGCAAGGCATTAACACCAGGAAGGCCTTCAAAAGCTCCACTACTCAGGACCAGAAGCTCTTTGACAGAGATTCTCTCCCAGTGCCTGTCCTTGAAACCTATAGGACCTGCAATACTCCTCCACCTCTCAACATCCTCACACCTTACAGGTATGGCTGCAACACCCCCTTGTTCCCTTCTCCCAAACTGCCAAGGACATCATTTCCCATTTTGTACTTTCTTAAAGTAGCCATTTCCAATGGGCAATGGAGTTGCTAAACTGAGATCCATCAGGAAATCTCCATCCTGTGGATTACCTGAAACTTTGCTTTTGGGGCTGTAGAAATGAACAGAGCTAGAAAATGATGTATTTGGTTACCTGCTGTCAGGTTTGTGCCTGCCTTGGGGCAAGGCTTGGCTGGCACTGCATAAACATGCTAGGTGTTGTGCAGATGATGCATTTTTCTTCTGCTTCTCTGTAGCCCTGTGGCTCCTTTCCAGAAAGGTGCAGTGCAAGCTGCAGAGCATACATCTGTAAATGGCTCTCACCCAGGTGGGTGCAGCAGCCTCCTGTAGGTCTGGAGATGCCTTTCTGTGACCTCCTGTGCCTGGGCTGAGATATCTGTGTAACCAGTTCTCCTGAGCAGTCCCAATTGGATTTCATCTTGTAGGTAGTAGAAGTAAAGGGGGTCAGGATACAGAGACTTAGCCCACATCCATAAATATCTTTTGAACAGGTAAAAAGTAATTACAGATAGCTGGAGGCAGCTGTCTTCTGCCAGACATGGCTGCACTGCAAAGTAGGAGGAGAGAATGGGTGTGGGTGTGTGTGCTCACTCATGAGTTTCAAGGACACTGCTGGTCTGATTTAGGGTTCCTGGACTGCAGAGGGTTGTTTTGTGTTGTTTTTTCCATGCCAAAAACACAATGCAAACAAGTGGGAGTTGAAGTGAGAGACCTGCTGCTCTCTTGGAGTGTTCAGTCGAGCCCTTCAGGTGCTGAGCAGTGGAGAGTTTGCCTCCACGTTTGTCCTCCCACCAAGTGGGAGAGCAAGTGGGAGGCCATGGGGCTGCTGCCTGTCCTGAAATGGAAGCCAGAGGAGTTTGTGTTTGACCTTCACACTGAGGACATTTAAACTGTCATCTGGGTTGTGCCTTGTGTTTTCTTTGGGTTTCAAACAAATGTGTGACTTGGTCCTTGTTTGTGTGTTTTTTCCCCACCCCCCACTCCCCATTCCAGGGATGATGGCAAAGAGGCACTTAAATTCTACACAGATCCTTCATATTTCTTTGACCTTTGGAAAGAGAAAATGCTTCAGGACACCAAGGATATTATGAAAGAGAAGCGGAAACACAGGGTGAGGAAATGGGAAATCTCTGCCAACAGAGGCATGTCAGGGAAGAATAGGAGGTGGGAAGTGTTAATGAATCTTGGACTCCAAAGTTGCTATCCAGAATTTGAGTTTCCTCTCTTGAATTCTTTAGGGAACAATTGAGTGAATTATTTTTTTAATCTGGTTTACTCTCATCCTTGTTAATTAAAAAAAGAAAACAAAGATACCCTTAATTTGTTTTTTCCAAATGCCACCCTCTTTGTATGGTTATAATGGCTTCGTTTGTAGTCCTCAAACATAGCACTGGTGCAGTCAGCAGGGGAGGAGGTTGTGTTGGAAACTCCTCTGCACTTCTGATGTTGTGTAGGGGTCTGCTCAGTGTTGAAGCTGTGCAAATCCCACTGCCCCAGCACTGCAGTGTGTTGATGGTGTAATAAATCCTAGGATGGAAGGACAGAGAAAGGAGAAAATGTCCCTTCTGGAGTGCAAAACCAGGCCCTACTGTTAAATTAGGGGCAAGTGGGAGGCTTAACAAAACTGTGAAGGGGCTCCAGGGAGACCTTAGAGTATCTTCCAGGGCCTGAAGGGGCTCCAGGAAAGCTGGGGAGGGACTTGGGACAAGGGCAGGGAGGGAGAGGACAAGGGGGATGGATTAAAACTGGAAGAGGGAGATTGAAGCTGGACATGAGGAGGAAATTGTTGGGTGTGAGGGTGGTGAGATCCTGGCCCAGGTTGCCCAGGACGGGGCTTGGAACAACCTGGGCAGGTGGGAGGTGTCCCTGCCCATGCAGGGGTTGGATCTAAATGATATTTAAGGTTCCTTCCAACCCAAACCATCCCATGATTCTATAACATGATTCATTTAAGCTGCAAACTGCAGCTGGTTTGCTTGCCTGGGGATTTAGACCCATGTTTACCAATATTGAAACTCACACCACAAAAGATTCAGTTTGAGCACACTTTATTTAGCTTTAAAGTATTAAATATCCAAACAGATCAGGATTTTTCAGTCAAAATCCCAAAGTAGAGATTGTGGGCATGTTAGAACACAGAGAGTGAGGCCAGTTCTTTGTGGACAAGTCTCCATATTGCCATCCAAAGCACTTAACACCAGCGAGGTGATGGTGAGATTGATCAGGCTTGACACAGAGACAAAAAAAAACAACACCTGAATTGAGGTGGGAAACTGAACTTTCACTCTGCCCTCAAGGTGATAGTGCCAGGGAGTAATGATGGCATCATGTCTGGGCTGCACTGGGAAAATCTGATGCTGTCTTTCTTTTTTGGGTGCTCCACCTTCTTGTTATGGGAGATCTTGGGAGCTTGCAGCCATCAGGAAAGTAAATTAAAAATCTTCTCTCTGAGTCTCTGTCTTCTTGAAACTGCTACAGGTTTGTCCCGGCCCTCCCTATTCCCAGTGAGTTGAAAGCAAACTAAGGCTTCTTTTTGATTCCTCCTCCCTTAGAAAGAGAAGAAGGAGAATCCAAACCGAGGAAATGTGAATCCACGGAAAATCAAAACCAGGAAAGAAGAGTGGGAGAAGCTGAAAATGGGACAAGAATTTGTGGAGTCAAAGGATAAGCATGGTCCTGCTGGGTAAGCAAGTCTGGGGCTCTTTGCTGAGCTGCCCGGGCAGGGGGAGTGGGTGCTGGTGATTGTCATGCAGTTCACCCTGCTCTGCAGCTGCTGCAGCTCTGCACAGCACAGATCAATACCACCACTAATCAGATTCCCCCATGTAAATCCATCTGCTGGTTTTAAAAATTTGCTAAATAAATCAGGGAGCTTGAACGAGGTAGCAGGAGCGGCTTTGATAGCAGTTCTGCTCTCAACTGCCTGGCCTGTGGGTACAGAAGTGGTGGGAGCTTAGTACTGTGTCCAGTTCTGGAGCCCCCAACATAAGAAGGACATGGAGCTCCTGGAGAAAATCCAGCGGAGGTCACGGAGGTGATGTGAAGGCTGGAGCAGCTCTGCTCTGGAGACAGGCTGGGAGAGTTGGGGTGTTCAGCCTGGAGAAGAGAAGGCTCCAGGGAGACCTTAGAGCACCTTCCAGGGCCTGAAGGGGCTCCAGGAAAGCTGGGGAGGGACTTGGGACAAGGGCAGGG
>NW_009953746.1:39133-40464 GCF_000747805.2 Chaetura pelagica
AGGGATGGGATGAGGGGGATGGATGAAAAGTGGGAGAGGGAGATTGAGGTTGGAGATGAGGAGGGAATTCTTTGGTGTGAGGGTGGTGAGAGCCTGGCCCAGGTTGCCCAGGGAAGCTGTGGCTGCCCCATCCCTGGCAGTGTTGAAGGGCAGGTTGGATGGGGCTTGGAGCAACCTGGGCTGGTGGGAGGTGTCCCTGCATATGCAGGGGGCTGGATCTAAATGATCTTTAAGGTCCCTTCCAACCCAAACCAGTCTGTGAGAGCCCCTGGAAGCTCTGGCTCCCTACCCCATGGCAATGCCCTGCCCATCACACTGAACCCCTGGGCCTTCTGCTGAGGAACAGGGTGGTTTTGTGGGATTGCTTTGTTCCATTTCACAAACTGCTCCTCACACCCTCAAGTTGAAGTGGGGGCTGTCCCTAGCCAAGTATTTCAAGCTGCAGATCTCTCTTTAGCACTTCTGGCTTGGGAATTCATTTTAACTTTTGACACCAGCAAGGCTGGAAGGAGCCTGAAATTCCCCACAATGCACCTCTCCCTTGCAGCTTCCTTTCATATAAGAAATATCTCTCTTTAAATCACACTCTCCAGCTAAAAATAAAACTTGCTTTTAGTTTAATAGGATAACAGGTTGGGTTTCTAGCAGAGGAATTGAGCAGTGCAACAGCACCATTTTCTTGCTCCTCTGATTTCTTCTTCCTGCATTTGAATTCACTTGGGGGTCCAGAGCCCCCAAGGATGAAGTGGTTCCACCATCCCACAGTGAGATGAGCTCATTGAAATAGCACTGAAGGAAGAGACCATTCTCCCACTCAACTTTCAGCTTTGGATACTTGATTTTAAAGACATCACTGTTTCTTGGGTTCTTTTTGATACTCTGTTCTCCTTATTTTTTGACATCTTGATTCCTTCTTCTCTTTTTGCCACTGAAGATACCCGTGGTGACTGGGAGTTCAAGTCCAAGTTGGGTTGGAAATAGATGATCTTTAAGGTCCCTTCCAACTCAGACCATTCTATGATGATTCTTATTAGTATTTTTCTATAATCAAATGCTTACATTATTTTGATCATGATGTTTTCTTACTCACTGAAACACACACTCCTGCTGCTCTGCTTTGTGCCAGCAATAAACAAACAGTTGAGCATCTGGGTAAATCCCAGCCAAAGAATTAATGCAGAGCCAACTAATACAGCTGTGTGTGATTCTTCATATAGGATGCTTTGAGAAATAGACTCTCTTTTTCTGTTGTTTTCCAGCATTGCTTGAAGGGTTTTGTGTGTCCTGTTGTGTTGGTTGATAAGGTCCCACCTAAAGGCAGGTCCCACTGT
>NW_009953746.1:40482-43042 GCF_000747805.2 Chaetura pelagica
TGCTGGAAAACCTCCTTTCTAAACCTTGCAGCTCGCTTAGTTAACAGCAGTGCTGTTGGGTGCTTGAGCTGCTGCACAGTTGGTTTGGTGTAACCCTTCCAAGGAGGCAAAGGTTTGGGGGGATGAAATGTGCTTTAAACACTGCCTTGAACTCTTGAAATGAATGCCTTGTCTTGCTGCCGTGCAGCTACCCCAACATGGTGTATCAGAACGGCAGCATCCGGTCCCCCTGGAGGTGAACTGCTACCCGCCACCACCACAGACTGACTCTATTGTGCCACCACCTCCCTCGTTCCCAGATGACAGCCTGCCTCCACCCCCGGTGGAATTTAGGTAAGCCTACGGGATCCCTTCTGTCACCAACCACCAACGGAGAGTAGGTGGTGTAAAAGAGTGACATGAGACAGGCTGAGATAGTTCAGCGGAGCTTCTTGGCGGGTTGTTGGAGAGGAACGCTCCTGGCTGGAGGGGGAGTGCAACTGCAGGCCCAGGCAGCACAGCTCTCCAGAAATCCCAACCACCATCATTGTTCCTGTATGGAACGGGAGAATGGGCTTGGGTGAGCACTACAGAGCAGACTTCATCAGATCACGGAGTGCTAGGGGTTGGAAGGGACCTCTGGAGATCATCCAGTCCAACCCCAGCCAGAGCAGGGTCCCCTAGAGCAGATCCCACAGGAACATGATCAGTCTGGAATGTCTTCAGGGGTGGAGACTCCACAGCCTCCCTGGGCAGCCTGTCCCAGGGCTCTGATACCCTCAGAGCCAAGAACTATTTCCTCATATTTAGGTTCAACCTCCTGTGCTCCAGTTTGTCCCATTGCCCCTTGTCCTGTCACTGGACACCCCTGAGCAGAGTCTGGCCCATCCTCCTGCCACCCCCTGTAGATACTGATCAGCACTGATCAGATCCCCCCTCAGCCTCCTTTTCTCTAAGGTGAGCAGCCCCAGCTCTCCCAAGCTCTCTTCAAAGGGCAGATGCTCCAGTCTCTATTTCACTTTCTAAAAGAGTGGGGTCCTAATTAATGGTCTGGCTGTGTTGGGTGGGTTTTCCAATGCAGTTGTTTGAGGGTGTGTAGACACGTTCCTGATGGAGCTTTGCAGAGAACCTTGTCTTTCACCTCTAGTTTTCATTACCATTTATCCTGTGATGTTTGACAAATGCTGAAGATGTAGATATAGTTCAATTTAAGGGACTTGAGTACACCAGCTGGCTTCTTCCCAGAGACTCCAGTGCAAGTTCAGGACAGCTGGTCTGTATGGGATGGAATGGTGACTTCCAGTCACCTCCAGAGATGAGACTTAAGGTCCAGCAGTGGCTCAAGACACAAAGGTTGAAAGAAGAGAGAAGATTTTAAATTTTTTTTAAGGCACTAAAACAGAGCCAAGAGTAACAGGAGGAAGTATGTCTGATAGACAGGACTGTTTTAGCTTGTCTCCATTTTCTCCAAAGGCAGCAGTGCTGCAGAAAAGCCTCTTCTGATGTGTCAAAGAGACCAAGCACTCCACTCTGCAGCACGTTCCTCTAGGGCAGAGCAGAAAGGAGCTTTCAGATGAAGCTTACTCTGCCTTATGCAACTGCTCAGATCTCTGCCTAGCCACAGTGATCTCCTTGCTCTAGTTTTGTTGTGGTGGTTGTTTTTAAAGAACCCTGGGAGCTGGGTTTGATCTCCAGTAGTTGGGCTTGGATCAGCACTGTGCACTGTAAAAAACTGTGACGTTTTGGTGGCAAATGTGCCTCCTTTTTTCTGTTTTATCGTGGAAGGAGATGTCATTTTAGGACTTCCTTTGCACATAGATAGGATGTTACAGTATCTTATGGGCAGTAGTGTTTTCTCGTAGGACACAGCTTCCATAAATGGGAGATTCAGTCCCTCATGAATGTGTGTTTTCCATAAAGAGCATGTTGGGTTTCCATGTCTTCCTCCTCCCTCCCCACAGCGAGACATGGCTGCTGCCCTCCAGCTCCGAGCTGTGGAACCCAGTGCAGAGATCTGTTCCTAGCAGGTGTTCAGAGCATATGCATTCCTGGCAACACCCACCAGTCCTTGTGTGATTTATCATGGTAGACATCCCTGCCTGGCGTGTCAAAGCCTGACCTCAGTGTGGAGGGGTAGTGGCAGGAGCTCTTGAGCCAGCAGGCTGCTCAGACATGACGTGTGGCCTCTGATGGAGAGGTGAGATGGCTCGTGTTCTTGTCAGCCTGGGAGATGGGATGGGTGATAGCATTTTTGCCAGTCTCTAGAAGCTTGCCTTTGTTCTGGTGTAGGCCAAAAGAAACACACTGCAAGGGAGCTCAAACCAAGGAGTGAGGAGGTCTCATGGAAGCACCAGTTGAAGCTAGAAGTTAGATTTTTGTCTGGACTGTGACACCCACACGTGATTTGCATTAACATTGCACAGTCTAATCTGGCCTCACAACTAATAATAGCCTTATTTCTCTCTCCTGCTTCTTCCAACAGCTATCCTGTAGACAACCAAAGAGGTTCTGGTTCTGGAGGGACCAAAAGATCCAGCCTGGTTAGCCCGAGTCACCCGCCACCGGCTCCTCCGATCGGATC
>NW_009953746.1:44168-49266 GCF_000747805.2 Chaetura pelagica
CTCCCCCTGGCCCACCACCTCTGTCCTCTGGTGGTCTGGATGGTCCCCCACCCCCTCCTCCCCCCTCAGATACCTCTGCCTCCAAGCCCAAGTCATCCCTGCCTGCGGTTAGCGATGCCAGGAGTGATCTGCTTTCAGCTATTCGTCAAGGTAAGGTGTTCTGGTCTGCTCTGCCTCTGGAAAGCCCCATGGAATCCAAGTGGAGCATGGAATCCACTTGGGAGCCATCTCGAGAGCAGTGGTGTGACTGCCTGGCTGCTTCAGCCCTGTCCTTTGTGCCCCCTCCTTGTCTGCCTCACCCTGATGACAACCTCATGTGGTTTCATACCTGTGGAGGTGGCAGGGCTGGAATCGGTGTGGTCCAGATTTTGGGAGTGGAGCAGTGGTGCAACCCCAGAGAGGAGCATGGAAACAATTCCCTTCCCATTCCTTCTGTCATTCCACCCAGTCTGTCTTGACTGTCACTGCACCATCACCGCTCTCCCGCGGTGCTCACTGCCTTGCCGTGCTCAGAGGATTATATCAAATGGGGTGGCTTCTTTGGACATTCCCCTGTGACCAAAGCCTTGGCATGATCCCTTCTGTTACCTTCATCCCAAACAGGCTTCCAGCTCCGCAAGGTGGAGGAGCAGCGGGAGCAGGAGAAGCGGGACGTGGTGGGCAACGACGTGGCCACCATCTTGTCGCGCCGCATCGCGGTGGAGTACAGCGACTCCGAGGACGACTCCTCGGAATTTGACGAGGACGAATGGTCGGATTAACCACGATCCCAACTCCCTTCTCCCCCTGCCCCCTTCTCTCCCGAGGTTCACATCACCTTTCAAGAATCGGGGTGGCCAAACCTTCCACCACTTCCTTTGTTCACCCCGTGTGCCGAGGGTTTGCAGACAACTGCAGCGCGTCTTCCCCTCTCCTTTCCCCCTCTGGCTTTGGCAGGACTTGGTGCTCTGCCTTTCCAAAAGGTCTCCTCGTGGACACTGAGGATGTGGTGGTGGGATATAGTTGGAGGGGGTGTAACAGTTGCTTATTTAAGAGAGCTAAACCTCCAGGTCCTTAATGCCACCAGGCAGAGCACATAGGAGCCCTCCATCCTGGAGGGATATGTTTTTTTAAAGTAAAGATGGATGATCCTGTTGTGGCCGTGTGGCCTTTCAGATGAAGGACATTTTCAGCTAGTTTTCTCACTGCAACAGCAGACAGTTGATCTGATGGCTCTTCCTCTCCAGCAAAAACTGGTTGTGCTGCAAGAAAATGGGCTTTAAATGTCTGTTCTCTGCTGCATCCCACTGTCAAATAAGCAGTTTTTTTGGCAACAGTGCACAATTCTTTCCCCTCCTGACCCCCAGTATTATTATTTCCAGACTGCCCTGTGTGGGGTGTGCTTCCTGGCTTTAGGGGAGTGCATTGGGTGCAATGTGAGGAGGGCCTTTTTTTAAATTATTCTTCTAAAAAGTTGCCTTTACCTTCCTCAAATCTCCTGCTTTGCCAAGGGGGACTCACACCAAGAGGTGCAAGAGTCAGGGCAAAACGGTTGCTTGGCTTTCCTGCTGCTTTGGGGAGACCAGAACCACCACTGAGCCACAGCTGTGTGGTCAGCTCTGAGCTGTGGTGAAGCTCTGCTGATTTCTCCCAAATCCTGCTGAGAGTGTGTTTTAAAAAAGAAAATAGGAAAAAAAAACCCAGAAGTGGGGAAGATGGGGTGGGGAGGGGTCCTCTGAACACTTTGGTGGGTGTTTGCCTCTGGAGGGCAATGCTGCAAGTAGTTTGGAGAGGTGCTTTTTCTTAGCAAAGTGACCATAATTTTTACACAGAGTAGCAAAAATGCTGGTGTGACCTTTGCTTTCTCCTCCCTTCCACAGAAGGAGGGGAATTTGGGTGCCTAAAAAACGTTTAGTGTGTGAACCCATCAGTTACATCAGACCTGACCTATGTTGTTTCTCGTAATTGTTATTACAATTCATTAGTTGATGTTAAGAGAACGTTTCTTCTCACTAGCCCTGTGAATTCCCAGGCTGCTCACTACAGACACAGCACTGGCAGGGGGAGAAAATGGTGAACTTGAACTAGCTGATCTAGGTTTTATTGCTATTTTATATTACTTTACATAGAATATAAGCATATCTTGGAAATCTGGAAACAAATAACCCCGATGCTACAGATGTGTGTTTTAATTTGGGCATGACTCTCAAGGTCATGCAAGAAAGCCATTCCAAAGCCTTTTGGAGATCGTGGGTCCAGCTGCACGTCCTGTGAAGACCAAACTCTCCCAACCTCTTTGCCTTCCCTGTTGTAAAGTATTTTGCCAGCCTGTGCCTGTTCACTCTTCTCTGGCTCGCCTCATTTAATGATGCTGCTGATACCTGGAACGCCAGGCCCAGCCCGAGGCTGCCAGGTTGCTGCAAATCCTTCTTGGGGTTTGATTGATGGCTTCAGTTTGTGCCATTGGAGTTCTTCCTGATTCCTTGTGTGTGTGTGTGCATTTTTAATCTTTGTCAGAGCAGATAAGGGCCTGGAGGATGAGCTTTTCTGGGGTGCGGATCAAGCTGAGATCCAGCATAACCCCTGAGCACAATCAGGAAAGGTTTCCTGGCCCTGCTACACCATCAGCTTTTTGTCTGCAGATCAGCTGCTAGGCAGGATGCAGAAGGGTGGTGAGACATCCCGATGGGCTGGGAACATCTGAGCAGCACCAGGTCCAGGTTCTGGAAGAGGGAGCAAACCCTTGGGGTGCCAGCCAGCCAGCCTGCAGCAGAGGGACTTGGAAATGCAAACTGATTCTTGCTGCAAGCTGGGGAAGGGGGGGGGTTTAGAGGAGAATCACTGCCTCTTGTTTTTCTGCTCTGTCTGCAAGCATCCTCCTCTGGCTCCTCTTGGAGACAGGTTCCTGGGAAGAGCGACCTTCAAGCTAACCTGGCCTGACAGCCTTATCACACTGGAACTGGAGGAGCTCGCAGATGCCAAACCTGGGATAGTTTTAAATTGCCTTAACTAGCCTCAGCCCCCAGTGGGGAAGGGGAAGGAGTATTCCTTGTCGTGTGAAATAGAGAGAAGTGCCATATTCTTGGTGACCCTCTGGCAGGCAGGGCCATGCCTGGGGGACAGGCTGCCCCACATGTGGGTGATCTGGGTGGAGTCCGACCTTTCTGGCAGCAGGAGGGACACTGCTTTGTCCCTGCAAGCCTGCTGGAACCACCCTCTGCCTTCAAACTGGCATCCTGAGAATCAAAACTGCTGGATCTTAAAACAGAAAGGTTGGGGACAGGTCGGTTTGTTGTTGGGGTTTTTTTGCTTTTCAAAAAAATCTCCTTTAGTTGCAAAAAACCCCAAACAAACAAGCAAGTGGGGTGAGGCTGGTGTGGAGATCCCTGAGAAACAACTGGTGCAGAGTGGCTGCCTTTGAGGATCGTTGCAAAATCACAGAGCCCTGGGCCACCAAGTAAGCTGAAATATTTCTTAAACCAGTAGGGGAGGAGGAGAGGTGCCAAAAACAACCTTAGGAAGGCAGAGCAGCTGTGCTGAAACTGGTGTGGGCCGAGAGCCTGCGCTGGGCTCCCCTGCCACCTTTGTCATTTCATGTTGCTTTACTCCTTCCTCCCCTGTTCCCGTGGCAGGTGAACCTCAAAAACATTTCACAAAGCCAAAAATCAAGAGCTGGCTGCTGGGATCTTCTCCCTTTTTTCCCATTCCAGCCCGACCCGTATCCGTAGGGAGACACGGAGCCAGAGCAGCCATTTCGCTCGGCCTGGGAAGCTGTTTGCTCGGGTTGTGCAAGTTTGGACAGGCTGCTGCTGCCTTCCCCTTCCCAGCACCGTGCTCCTGGTTAAATATTCTCCCTGTGTCCTCACCCGCAGTGCTTGGCTGCTGCTCCCAGCAGCCTCTCCCCCCCTCCACCCCCCTTCCCGTGCTCCCAGGGAAAGCCTGGTCCCGGCTCCCCGGGCTCAGCCTGGATCCTCATCCGCAGTCGGTGACCTTCACTGCTTTCTCCTCTCCTTATCAGACCCAGAGCACCAGACCAGATCGAGGGAAGGGGCTCCTGAAGGTCCCAGATGGCCAAGAAAACTGTGTGGAATGTCGTTTCAGGGAAAGGATATAGTTATATAGATAGATATATATAATGTTGGTTTGTTGTTTTTGTGGTTGTTGTTTTTTTTTTTCAGTCCATGAACTTATTTAACGTGCCTCTTTGGAAGGGACCTGCCCTTGATGGGCTCCTTGGCTGGCAGGGCCTCACGTGGGGCAGATGCAGCTGCCCCAGGTCAGGTTTCATGGTTGTTGGATTTTAGGGGGGTGGGGTGTGTGGGGGGGTGGCCTGTTGTGCTTTCCTCCTTTTTAAACAAAGCCTTGAAGTGGGAAATGGATCCGATGGTTTTTATTCCTGTATTAACATTCATTTTAATTCATTTCAGAAACTAACCCATTTTTCTTCCTGATTAGAAAATGTCATAGAATTAGACGAGTTGTAACCCTCCCGAAGTGCCTTATTTTCCTACATGATATAAATATATTTATAAGAGTAATTATTCCACTTGCATCTTAGGGGTTTATTACTGAGCAGAAAATAGGGTGGGAGGAGAAGTGGGAAGTGCCCTCAGAGGACCCAGCCAGGCCGGGGGTCAGAAGGGCAATGTTTGATGGATACTCTCAGGGTGCAGGGGGTTACTCCCTTCAGACCAAAGGAGTTTCAGCACTGAAACTCCACTTCAGAGAAAAGAGAATTTTAAAAGAAAAACAAAACAAACACCTCATGAGCAAGATACTGTCGATTGATTTCCTTCCCCCCCTGCAAAATAAAAGCAGACTCGTTACCTTCTCCTTTCCCGTGTCATGTTTGTGCTGTTCCCTGTCAGTTGCTGTATAAGCCAGGCTTTCCTGCTGCTTTTTTTTTTAATATAATCAGCTCAGTAACCCCTGGATGAAGATCCCAATTGGAAAAACTTTTGTGTGTAATGTACATGTAAAAAAAATATATATATATAAATTTTTTTGATCCTTTTTTTTAAATTGTAAACTTGATAAAACCTTTCTATGCAGTGGCTGCCTGTGTGTGTTACTCCGGGCATGTGTTTGGGGAGCTTTTTTTGCCAGGGGAAGAGTGGCT
>NW_009953746.1:49406-55542 GCF_000747805.2 Chaetura pelagica
AAAATCCCAGACGTGCTCAAAGCAGGAGGTAAAACTCCATGGGGTGTTCTTAGCATGAGGTTGGTGACTTCCTGAGGAGGAAAGAGTTGGGTGCTGTTGGAGTGGGATGCAGGGGATGGGTGGGATCCCAGCAGAGGAGCCTGCAGTGAGTTGTGTTCTCTCCTCCCAGCGCTCATCTCCTGATGTGAAGGCGGAGCTGTTTGAGCTGCTTTTCAGGGTCCTCCACCACAACTGGAGGTACTTCTTCAAGTCCAGTGTGCTGGCCAGTGTCCAACGAGGAGTAGCAGAGGAGCAGATGGAGAATGAAGCCCAGTTCAGTGCCATCATGCAGGTAACTCAGCTGCACCCGTGGCTGGTCAGAACTTCCTCCCGTGGGGCATTCCCTACTTGTGGCTGTTCCACAGATGTATGGATGAGAGGAGTCAGACCATGTCTGGAGTGAGGTCTGAGCCTCAGGAACTGCTGAAGATCAGAGTGTTTGTGGAGTGGGCTTGCTGGTGTGCTCACAAGTGTCTCCCTTCTTGGGGAAGCCAGCAGGGAGGAAGGAATGTTAATCCCCTCCATGCCTCATCCTGCATCTGGACCTAAAAATGTACTTCTGACTGTGAGCCAGTTCCTTCTGTTACAAGTGTTGTGGTGAGCTCAAGGACAAGTTGTCCTGAGATCATGATCTCTTTTGGTTTAGATGGGCTTGTTCTGTACCACTGGATCTGGTAGAGAAGGGACAGTGGGGCAGCCAGTAGGTCAAGGGAGGTTCTCCTGCCCCCCTGCCCTGGTGAGGCCCCATCTGGAGCACCATGTGCAGTTCTGGGCTCCTAGTTCAGGAAGGACAAGGAGCTACTGGAGAGAGCCCAGCCCAGGGCCACAGAGATGCTGAGGGACTGGAGCATCTGCCTGTGAGGAAAGGCTGGGAGAGCTGGGGCTGTTCAGCTGGAGAGGAGGAGGCTGAGGGGGGATCTGATCAGTGCTGGTCAATATCTACAGGGGGTGTCAGGAGGATGGGCCAGACTCTTCTCAGGGGTGTCCAGTGACAGGACAAGGGGCAATGGGACAAACTGGAGCACAGGAAGTTCAAGCTGAACATAAGGAAAATCTTGACTCTGAAGGTACCAGAGCCCTGGGCCAGGCTGTCCAGGGAGGCTGTGGAGTCTCCATCTCTGGAGACATTCCAAACCTGGACGTGTTCCTGTGGGATCTGCTCTAGGGGATCCTGCTCTAGCAGGGGGTTGGAGTAGATGATCTCCAGAGGACCCTTCCAACCCCCACCACTCTGTGATTCTCTTGCCCAGGAGCACAGGGAGGTGCTGCCCAGGTGAGCCCTTCATGCCTGCACAACTTGTGTCCTGCAGAGCATCCCCAGGGCTGCTGGGGTGTGATTTGGGGAGCCTGGCTGCATTCAGCACCCTGTGGAGGCCACCCGGGCTGTGTCCTTTCCGTGGGTACCCAAGGGATGGAGAAAGCCAGCAGGTCCTGAGCTGCCTGACAAACACCATCCATGCAGAATCCTCTTCCAGTACCAAACCAGCTGTGCCAAGATGGGTTGAGGATTATCAGTGTTGGTAGTTAGAGCTGCCTGCAGTGGGTAGCAGGGCCAGGGAAGCCTTATCCAGGAGGAGTCTCCTGCCTGCTCCCTGCCATACGAAATGAGCCCCTGCTCCATCTTGCAAGAGCAGAGCTGCTGCAGCTGGGCTGGGAGAGGGTTGCTGCTGATTTTTTTTTTCTTCTTCTTGTTATTGTCACCATCTCAGCTGCTCAAGGTCCCCTCTGCAGTTAATCTCCCTGGCCCCAGGCACTGCAGCCATGGCTCCTGGCCCTGTTTTCAGGTGCCTGAGCTGGGCTGGCTGCAGGAGCCTGTTGTGGGGGTGTATTTTCTTGCCGGTTTGTGGAGAGCAACAAAAGGATCCATCCCTGCTGCTGCTCCTCATCCCTGCTTTTACCACGAGCTTTGCTCTGCCAAATTCCCTTGGCTTCTCAGAGACACCCGTGTGCTCACTCTGCAGTGCTGTGCCTTTCTTGGCTGACAATAGTCCCTGGCTGCAAAACCTCATTAGATTAATTGGCCTCGCCAGCTTCTGAACAAGCAACCCCTTTAGTCGTGCTGGGGCATGGAGGGCAGGGGAAGGAGGGATCTCCTGGGCTTCCACACTCCCTGGTGTTCCATGTCCCAGCTCTTGGCTCCATCTCAGATCCAGGAGGAGCAGCCCATGTCCCTGGCTCCTTTCTCTGGATGGGTGCAGCTGTGACCAGGGCTAACTTGGCTCATCTGCTTTTTTGGGGTGCCCACCAGCACACAGCCCTGCACTTTTGGTGTCCCAGCCCTTGGAACTCTCTTTGGGACCTGGAGAGCTGTGTGTCAGTGAGTTTTGTGCTGATTTTCCCCCTCAAAAAAAGACAGATGGGGAAATCTCGGTGCCAGATCCGCCTTCCTGGGTAACCAACCTGCCCCACACTCCATCCTCCACGAGCAAAACCTGGAGCCTGGGAGAGCTCCTGGGAGCCTCCCCTCTGCCCCAGCTCCAGGGTTTAGCTCCGTGCAGGCAGCAGAAGCCCAGCAGCATCATGTGGTGCAGCCACAGGAGCCCAAGCCCTCTCCATGAGCAGCAGTTTGCTGGGGAGGAGCTGCTGCAGCTG
Organism: Chaetura pelagica; assembly: GCF_000747805.2. Taxonomy (NCBI): domain Eukaryota; kingdom Metazoa; phylum Chordata; class Aves; order Apodiformes; family Apodidae; genus Chaetura; species Chaetura pelagica. The sequence continues at coordinate 52,038 of NW_009953746.1, forward strand.
GGAGAGAGTCTCTGGGCTCTGCTGTGCCTTGGCACTGCGGCCTTGGCCCCGGCCTTTGATGTGTTGACTTGTCTCTCTGTTCCACGGGGCTCGGCACCGGATCAGAGCCGGCCGAGCTCCAGCTTCACAGGAGCCCCTGTCTCCAAAGACCTATTTAATTTTCTCCTTCAAGGTGGTGTTAGCAACACCCAGAAGATGCTGCCGGCTGCTTTGGACGAGTGGGCTGCGTGTCCTTTCCACCACTGACGTCAGCTTCTCTCCCTTAATTCCCCCTCTGGGACCGAAGCGAGTGCAGGCGCTGCCAGCTCCGATCAGCGTTAGCAGCCTGCTCTCCCAGTGTGTGGCAGCAGCTCTGCCGTGCCAATGTCACCCCCGACTCCCTCTGCCTTCCCTCTCCAAGCATCCACGGGTGGTGGGAAGAGCACAACCCTCTTCCAACTCCCCGGGAAGGGCCTGTTGCCAGCAGAGAGTCCCCGTTCCTCGCACGTAGGTGTGCTGAGATGGCAGCTCAGCCCCTGTAGAAATGGCTGACTCCTCTCTCCCTCTTCCTGCCGGGTTGTTTGGTTGGGTTTTTTGGTTGGGGTGGGTTTTTTTGGTGTTGGGGTTTTTTTTGGTGGGGTTTTGTGGTGTTTTCTTTTCTCTTCCCCTCCCTTTTCCCTCCTCCCTGCCTTTGCTGTTGCCTACGCGGCTGTGTGGGGAGGCAATCGGCTCCCGTGCTGCCGATGGCTTTATCTGCAACTCTTCCATCTGCTCACAGCAGCTCACAAATAACCACGGGGTGCCAGAGGAATTATGTATTTGGAGCTCAAGTTTCTGCAGTCTGGCAGGGCAGCAGCCCTGCGCCGGGCTCAGCCTCTGCTGCAAAGGCCAAACTCCTGCATCTGGAGGGGCTTAAGGCAGCTGGGGCCCCTTTGTGCTCCCTGGTGCCAGGTTGAGTTAGACAAAGCCCCAGCTTCAAGGCAGAGGTGACAGCCTGGTCCCTGGGGGGAGCAGAGGGGTCCCTGCCACCCCAGCCAGGTGCCATGAAGCAGCTTCAGCATCAGATGTTGCTGCAGGATTAGAAGAGGAGGCTGCAGGAATAAAAGAGGAGGCTGCAGGGCGAGGCACCCCCTTCCCACCCTGCTCCTTGCCCTCTCCCACCCAGAGCAGCACTTTTGGAGGGGTTCTCCTGCCCAGGAAGCACCACCAGTGTCCCCTAGAGCCACATCTCCAGTGGTGGCCGGGGACGAAGCTCCACAGCCGGAGTCTCACCGGGAAATGCCTCCTGCTGCCTTCGGCATGTGGTAAAACACTCAGGAGCTGGGCTGCCTTTTCTTCATTTCCTGCCTGCTCCTGCTTCCAAGGAAACAAAAATCCCCCAAGCCAGGGCTGAGGTTTCTCATTTAGATGGAAGCCAGGCCAATAACCAGAGCTGCTCATGGCCTGGTGTTCCCAGCCCCCGTGGTGCAGGGGGGAAGCTGGGGCTGGTGCTCCCTGCTATGATGCATCCCAGTAAATCCCAGGGTGAGGTTTGGGTAATGGGAACCTCTTGGCTCTGCCCCAGGTTGGTCAGTCAGGGTTCAGGGTGCTGGTGGGAGGTTTTGGGGTATCAGCATCTCCCCCTCCCTCCTCCAATCTGGCAAAATCCCTGTGTTTTCAGGGCTTTGCTGTGGTTACTGCCCACAAATCCTTCCCAGCATCTCTGTTCCCAACAAGGTGGCAAAGGGTGAGTGTCTGGAGCCATAGCCAAGCCCAGCTGCTGCCAAGGGGACAGGGGCTGCCCACAGCAGAGAAGGGCAGAAAAAACCCTGCCTAGACCCCCGTGCCCTCACTGCAACACGGGCAGGGTTTGGAGGAAAGAGGCTGCCTGTAGGCTCCCGCAGAGCTGCTCATGGCCTGGTGTTCCCAGCCCCCGTGGTGCAGGGGGGAAGCTGGGGCTGGTGCTCCCTGCTATGATGCATCCCAGTAAATCCCAGGGTGAGGTTTGGGTAATGGGAACCTCTTGGCTCTGCCCCAGGTTGGTCAGTCAGGGTTCAGGGTGCTGGTGGGAGGTTTTGGGGTATCAGCATCTCCCCCTCCCTCCTCCAATCTGGCAAAATCCCTGTGTTTTCAGGGCTTTGCTGTGGTTACTGCCCACAAATCCTTCCCAGCATCTCTGTTCCCAACAAGGTGGCAAAGGGTGAGTGTCTGGAGCCATAGCCAAGCCCAGCTGCTGCCAAGGGGACAGGGGCTGCCCACAGCAGAGAAGGGCAGAAAAAACCCTGCCCAGACCCCCGTGCCCTCACTGCAACACGGGCAGGGTTTGGAGGAAAGAGGCTGCCTGTAGCTTCCAGCATCTGCTGGAAGCTGTGGTGGAGAGCAAGGGCTGCCTGGGGAGGGCTGGACTTGCCAGATGTGCTGCACAGCTGGAGGATGGTGTGCCCACACCTCTTAGCTCATATTTTAACCCCAAAGTTGGGCTGTTGGTCGTGTGTCCCCCCCCTCTGCCCCGAGCTTCTCCTGCACATCAGCAGCGTGGGGGTGGCTGCTCAGCACTTGGGCGCCTTCTGGGATGGATGTGACTGGTTTTTTATACCTCCGATTTCTGCATCTTTCTCCACCAAAAAAGAGGAGCAGGCTGGGCCCTGCTGAGGGCTGCTGATCTCCCCTGCCTGCTCCATCTCCAGACTCACCGCTTGTTGGAGCAGCAGGAGAACAATCAGCCTCGGCATCCCTCATCCGTCCCGGCAGGAGGGGATTGGACACAGGTAGGAGCCAAAAGGCACCTTTCCCGGCTGGGAAGCAGCACACAGGGAAGCCACGTGCTGAGTGACAGCCACTCTGGTGTCTGGTGGCAGCAGGGGATGGGGCTGCAGGGGGTGAACTTCTCAAGGGACCTGCAGTGGTGGGTACAAGGGCACCCCAAACTGCTGGGGAGCCAGGGCTGAGCAGCCCTTGGCCTGGGCTGGTAGCTGAGTTATGATGGTTTTTAACACTGGGATGTTGCTGTGAGCTCTCCCCCCAGCTCCTGAGCCCTGTTGTGCCCCCCTGGATGAATTTGGGAAGCCCATCAGCTCCAGCCCAGCCAGGACCTGGGGGCTGCAGCCCTGTGCCCACCCTGCTGGTGGCCGTGGTGGGTGGGAGCCCAAGGAAGATCCCAGCAGATCTGGTGTGGTGCTGCCTTGATGCCCCGTTGCCTGCAGAGCCTGCAGCAAACCCCACCGTGTCCCCCTGTCCCCAGGGGAGGTGACAGGGACCCCAGGGAGGAAGAAGGACCAGCCAGGCTTGCCGACCATGGAGAAGTGAAGAGGCTGCAGCTGCTGCCTCTGAAGGTATCAGCAGGGAGCACAAGGGAGAGAAAAGCTATTTCAGTTGCTGCACAATGTTGATATAAAAACAAACCAGGTAGAAGCTGCCCAGGAGTAAAGCAGGGCTGGGAATTATGGGATGTATCACTGCTGGGGGCGGTGGCTCAGGATGGAGGGTCCTCAGCTCATGCCAGGGCACAACAAGTCTCTCCTGAGGAAGCTTCTCCTGGGTTTTGCAC
>NW_009953746.1:55881-56856 GCF_000747805.2 Chaetura pelagica
TGTGTGTGTGTGTGTGTGTGTGTGTGTGTGTGTGTGTGTGTGTGTGTGTGTGTGGGGGTGTGTGTGTGTGTGTGTGTGTGTGTGTGTGTGTGTGTGTGTGTGTGTGTGTGTGTGTGTGTGTGTGTGTGTGTGTGTGTGTGTGTGTGTGTGTGTGTGTGTGTGTGTGTGTGTGTGTGTGTGTGTGTGTGTGTGTGTGTGTGTGTGTGTGTGTGTGTGTGTGTGTGTGTGTGTGTGTGTGTGTGTGTGTGTGTGGGTGTGTGTGTGGGGGTGTGTGTGTGTGTGTGAGTGTGTGTGTGAGTGTGTGTGAGTGAGTGAGTGTGTGTGAGTGTGAGGGGGGGTGTGTGTGAGTGTGTGTGTGAGTGTGTGAGTGTGTGTGTGTGTGTGAGTGTGAGGGTGTGTGTGTGAGTGAGTGTGTGAGTGTGAGTGTGTGTGAGTGTGTGTGTGAGTGTGTATGTGTGTGAGAGTGTGAGGGTGTGTGTGGGGGGGTGTGTGTGAGTGTGAGTGAGTGAGTGTGTGTGTGTGTGAGTGTGAGGGTGTGTGTGTGGGGGGGTGTGTGTGAGTGCGAGTGAGTGAGTGTGTGTGTGTGTGAGTGTGAGGGTGTGTGTGTGGGGGGGTGTGTGTGAGTGCGAGTGAGTGAGTGTGTGTGTGTGTGAGTGTGAGGGTGTGTGTGTGGGGGGGTGTGTGTGAGTGCGAGTGAGTGAGTGTGTGTGTGTGTGAGTGTGAGGGTGTGTGTGTGGGGGGGTGTGTGTGAGTGCGAGTGAGTGAGTGTGTGTGTGTGTGAGTGTGAGGGTGTGTGTGTGTGTGTGTGTGTGAGTGTGTGAGTGTGAGTGTGTGAGTGTGTGTGAGTGTGTGAGTGTGTGTGTCCCACCCCCCCGGCAGAGGGGCTGGGCTGCAGGCATCTGGTCGTGACCTTGTCGTGATGGATGCTGTGAGGATGAGGATGAGGAGGATGAGGATGGCCAGAGCTTCCCCCCC
>NW_009953746.1:57262-59286 GCF_000747805.2 Chaetura pelagica
GGGGGAGCAGCTCTGGGTGCCATAAGAGGAGGGGGCAGCACCCAGGGGACCCCCCAACCCCCCCCTGGAGCTGCTGGGGGTTTTGGGGTGTGGAGCCCCGAAGGCAACGAGCACTAGAGGGCAGCAAGTCCCGGCGCTGGGCTGGAGGCAGGAGCATCACATCCCAGCAGCATTACAGAAACCATCGATAAACGGCTGGATGGCTGGGAGGGGGGTGGAGGTTTGAGTCCTTCCTCCCCCAGCCGGGGACCCCCCAACCCCCCCCTGGAGCTGCTGGGGGTTTTGGGGTGTGGAGCCCCGAAGGCAACGAGCACTAGAGGGCAGCAAGTCCCGGCGCTGGGCTGGAGGCAGGAGCATCACATCCCAGCAGCATTACAGAAACCATCGATAAACGGCTGGATGGCTGGGAGGGGGGTGGAGGTTTGAGTCCTTCCTCCCCCAGCCAGTCCTCCCCGTGCCCCCCTCCCTCCCCAAACGTGCAAAATATATGTATTTTAATTGTCTGAGGTCAATAATGAGGCTGTAAAAACAAAAAAAAAAAGCAAGAGGGGAGGGAGGATGTTCCTGGCATCACTTCCCTCCCCCTTATAAAAATAAAGCATCATAAATACTTGTAAAGAAAATATGAGGATCTTCCCCTTCCTCTCTTGCCCTCGGGCATAAATATAGATTAGATTATGGATTAAAAATATGGATTTTTTTCTCTCTCTCTCTCTCCTGTGCATTCAAAAAGTGGAAAAATAGAGAAGGGGCCTGTGCACCAAAGGATGGGGCTGGGAAAAGCTGCTCGATTCCAAGACTTCCTGAGTGTCTGGGAATGAAAAGGGGAGGGGGAGAAAAATCAAAGAGAAAAGGAAACCCTTCAAGCAGTTGGTGAGTGGAAGGTGCAGAGGGGGTGGGGATGGGGAGGACACAGACGTGTCAGACGTCACTGGGGGAGTGGGAGCGGAAGGGGCTGGTGGAGGAGAAGCACCCACAGCACAGGGCACACAGCACCTTCTGGATCTCCTGGTTCCTGAAGGCATAAATGACAGGATTGATCATGGAGTTGTAGGTGGCCGGGAGGAGGGTGGCGTAGGTGTAGAGGGCTGGGTAGCTGCTGTCCCCCAGGAGACAGTAAATGGCAAAGGGCAGCCAGCAGGAAGCAAAGGTGCCCAAGATGAGGGCCAAGGTGGCAATGCCTTTCCGAGTGGTGTCGTAGTGAGAAGTGGCCAGGAAATGTCTCTGGAGGGCAATCTGGTGGGCGTGCCTGCAGATGATCTTACAGATCTGCACGTAAAGCTGGAGCATCACCGCAAAGATCATGAAGAAGGAGACGGAGAGGATGACGAGGTGGTTCTTCATCAAGGGCTTGACGATGCTGCAGGAGGAGGGCTCCTTCAGGCAGTTCCAACCCATGATGGGCAGGAGCCCGAGGCAGATGGAGCCTCCCCAGGTGAGGACCAACATGATGTAAGTCCTGGTGACCGTCCTCTTGGAGTAGTAGGTCAGGGCGTTGTAGAGGGACAAGTAGCGGTCGATGGTGACGGTCAACAAGCTGCTGATGCTGGCGGTGAAGGAGGTGACCAGGAGCCCCAGTGTCAGCAGCCTGACCACCTCTGATGGGATGAAGTAGACAAAGGCAAAATGCAGGATCAAACCCAAACCAGCCAGGAGGTCAGCGGTGGCCAAACTGCCGATGAGGAGGAACGTGGGAGCCCGGAAAGCCGGGCTGTGGAAGATGAGCAGCACCACGACGGCGTTCTCACAGGAGATGATGGTGCCAGAGATGCAGAGCACAACGTCCCACGGGTTCAAGACCAGGGGTTGTACCACAGATTCTAGGTCCAAGGAGCTGCTGGTGCCATTCCGGGCAGCAAACTGGCCTTGATTGGAGCTGGGAGGCTCTTCCTCGATCATGGTGCTGGAGACAGACCTGCTGGAGCCCAGAGCAGCCCCCTCAGCACCCACTGCACCCGGCAGGGACCCCCCTGAGCCCTCCCTGTGCCACCCAGTCAGGGACAGTCCTGTCTCCCCCCCCCACC
>NW_009953747.1:0-770 GCF_000747805.2 Chaetura pelagica
TTCCAACCCCTGGGATTCTGTGATTCTGTAGAAGTGAGCACTTTGCATCTTTCTTCCTTAAACCATTCCCCTTGCTTAAGGGATTAAATTCCAGTGGGGCAGAGATCAATGCTGCTGAGCTACCACATCCCCTGTGTGGCTCTGGAAACCTGCAGCACCACATCCCTGAGGAGAGCAGGTGGAGGGAAAACGCCTGGGAAGGGGTGGTTGGAAGAGCCTTGTGACAAGTGAGGTACTTACTTGTCCCTGCTCTGGGCATGGAAGAGCCTGAACAGCATTTTGATCCTCAGCAGGGAAGGGGCTCCTCACATTTTTCTCAGCTGCAAGGATTATTTTTTTTTAGGTTATTAGATCCAAGAGCAAAATCTTGAGAAAGGCTCATTAGCCTGGAGGTAAGAACAGCTGCTGGGGAAGGAGGTTTGCTGCAGGGAACAGGTCATTTGTAGAGAGCTTCACCATGGTGAAAAGGTGAGATTTGCCATCCAGGCTGTCTCCTTGGGCTGCCAGTGGTCAGAGCAAACAACTGATCACCCTAAATCCCCTCAAGCATCAAGAAAATTCAGATGACACCAACTTCCTGAGCAGCTTGTAACCCCAGGCCTCAATTTGCAGCATGAAAAGTTCTGCATTTAATGAAAAACCGTGCAAACCACACAAAGTGTTGAAGATTTGTGTTTTGTGGAAGATGGAGAGTGTCATGTTGCTTCAGCTCCCCAGAGCTCAACAGCTTGTGGAAAAACCTTTGGCTTGGCTGCCACAGGAAAAAAAAT
>NW_009953748.1:0-272 GCF_000747805.2 Chaetura pelagica
GCTGAGTCCATGAACCACAGGTGCTGAGAGAAGACTTAAAAAAGTGCTCAGGGAGCCAGAAGCAAAACTGAAAGTGCCTTGAAGCAGTGATTGGCCCCACTGAGACTCTTACTGACAAAGCCTCCCCAGGAACTCGTAAGAGCAGGTTCCCAGGGCTGAGCTCTACGTGCCAGAGTCACCTTTCTCCTGCCCATCCTGCCACCCGTGTGACTGGGAGGAAATGGACTGCTTTGATCACCCAGCCAGCTCCAAGAGGAAGGCCTAATCCTCCA
>NW_009953749.1:0-323 GCF_000747805.2 Chaetura pelagica
AGGCTCCAGCTACACCTTGACCTTGTGCCACCTCCTCTCCTCCCTCCATGGCTCCCTCTTCCCTCACCTCTCTGTGAGTATTTTTGGGGGGGCACTTAACCCCCCTCCCCCCCCTTTCTCTCCTTGGTGCCCCCCTGGTTTGAAGGGCTTTTTTTTGGGGGGGGGTGTGGGGGTGGAGAAGGTTGATTTTGGGTTGAAAACCCAGCAAAATGTTCCTTTTGGTGGTTCCCACCCCCCAAGGGAGGAGATGAGGGGCTGGGGAGGGTTGAGGAGGACAAAGTGTTCCAAGGGGGGGGTGGGGATGGGATGGAGGGGGGTGGGGG
>NW_009953749.1:857-4807 GCF_000747805.2 Chaetura pelagica
CCCAGGTCTGGCTGCAGCATCAGGGCCTTCTCCTGGCACCCCCACACCAACAAGTTTGCTGTGGCCCTGCTGGATGATTCCATCCGGGTCTACAACTCCTGCAGGTGAGGCTTGAACCCCAAGACTCCTCAGAGGGGGGTCCCCACATCTCCTGCTCCCCCTTTTCCACCTCCCAAACCCACCCTGGCTTCTCCCAGCCTGGGGCTTTGCTCCCACAACCTCTTGCTGCTCCATAAACCCCCAAAACCTTCCCCCTTCCCTCTCCAGAGCAGCTTCTTGGTTGTCCTCGAGTCTCCTCCAGGTCTCCCTGCTCCTCCTTCTGTCCCCAGAGCTTCTTGAATCTCAGGAGCTCCACAAACCTCCCTAAACCCCTGGATTTCATGGATTTCTTCCCCCCTGCCCTGCTCCAGAGCAACCTCTTCATTGTCCTTGAGACTCCCCCAAGTCTCCCCCAGGTCTCCCTGCTCCTCTATCTGCCCCCACAACCTCTTGCATCTCAGGAGCTCCACAAACCTCCCAAAACTCTGGATTTAATTGATTTCCTTCCCTCTCCAGAACAGGTTCTTGGTTGTCCTTGAGTCTCCTCCAGGTCTCCCTGCTCCTCCACAACCTCTTGCATCTCAGGAGCTCCACAAACCCCCAAAACTTCTGGATTTAATGTTTCCTTCCCCCTTTCCTTCTCCAGAGCAGCTTCTTGGTTGTCCTTGAGTCTCCCCCAGGTCTCCCTGCTCCTCCACAACCTCTTGCATCTCAGGAGCTCCACAAACCCCCAAAACTTCTGGATTTAATGTTTCCTTCCCCCTTTCCTTCTCCAGAGCAGCTTCTTGGTTGTCCTTGAGTCTCCCCCAGGTCTCCCTGCTCCTCCACAACCTCTTGCATCTCAGGAGCTCCACAAACATCCCAAAACCCCTGGATTTCATTGATTTCTTCCCCCCTTCCCTGCTCCAGAGCAACCTCTTGGATGTCCTTGAGAGTCCCCCAAGTCTCCTTCAGGTCTCCCTGCTCCTCCACAACCTCTTGCTGCTCAGGAGCTCCACAAACCCCCAAAACCTCTGGATTTAATGTTTCCATCTCCCCTTCCCTCTCCAGAGCAGGTTCTTGGGTGTCCTTGAGTCTCCCCCAGGTCTCCCTGCTCCTCCTTCTGTCCCCAGAGCTTCTTGCTTCTCAGGAGCTCCACCAACCTCCCCAACCCCTGGATTTCATGGATTCCTTCCCTCTCCAGAGCAGCTTCCTGGATGTTCCTGGGTCTCCTCTCTCCCCAGGTGTCCCAGCCCCCCCGGGGCCTGCAGACCCCTCCTCAGGAGAAGACTCTGCCGGCTGGTCCTGCAGGGTCCCCAAAAGTGTCCCCCAGCTCCACCTCTGTCCCCAAGCTGGGATTTCAAGCCAGCAAGTGCCACCTCCCAGCAGAGGGCTGGGCTGGGGACAGCACCAGGTGGCACCAGGTGTGGCTCATGCAGGAGGTGGTGGCACAGGGGGTGGCTCTGGCTGGTGTCACATCCCTGGGGTCTCCTCTGTCCCCTCCCCAGGTCACGACGGGGCCACATCCCCCCTCCCCACGTCCCCCTCAGCACTTCTAGACCCTCATCCTGGAGAGAGGACACAGGGAGATGGTTCAAAGACCCCCCCAGGGGTGGGGTGAGGACACGGGTCCCCCTGTTGTCCCTCTTGTCACCCGTGTCCCCATCCTTGGCAGTGCCACCATCCCCTCGCTGAAGCACCGTCTCCAGAGGAACGTGGCCTCCATGGCCTGGAAGCCCCTTTGTGCCTCCATCCTGGCCGTGGCCTGTCAGACCTGTGTCCTGGTGTGGCACCTGGACCCCACCTCCCTCTCCACCAGGTGACAATCCCCACCTGTCCCCTCCTCACAGCCCGGGCTCACACCAGGCAGGTGTTTCTTCCCCAGGAGGTGGTGGCTTTTGGTGGCTGCTGGGCCACCAAAGCTGCCATCTCACCCCTCTTTCTGACCCTCCAGGCCTTCTTCTGGCTGTGCTCAGGTGTTGTCCTACCCTGGGCACAGCCCTGTCACCAGCCTGGCCTGGGCACCCAGTGGGGACCGGTTGCTCTCGGCGTCCCCAGTGGACACGGCCATGCTGGTGAGTGACAGAGGGGACCCCAGGGGGTCACCCAGGGGCTGCTGGGGACAAGTGGCACTTCCCAGGGTGGGGGGGTTGGGAGGGGGCTCTGGAGCCCCCCCCAGTGCCACCCCCAGCACAGCAGGGGCACCTCCAGCAGGTCCCCCAGGATCCAGGTGGGGCTGGGATGGCTCCAGAGAAGGAGAATCCACCTTTTCAGCATCTCCTGCTCCTCCAGCCCCTTCTCCTGGTCCTCCAGACCTTCTCCTTGTTCTCCAGACCCTCCCCAGGCTGGACACCCCCAGCTCCCTCAACTTCTCCTCACAAGTCCTCCAGCCCCTTCCCCTCCAGGTCCTCCAGCCCCTTCCTCTCCAGCTCCATGTCCCTTCTCTGAACACTCCAGTCCCATAATGTCCTTATTGTCCTGAGAGGCCCAGATCTGACCCCAGGATTCAAATCCCAGCCTGAGTTGGGTTGGAGAGACCTTTAAATATCACCTGGTTCCAACCCCTCTGCTGTGGACAGAAACATCTCTCACCAGGTGGGCCTGAACCCCTGGACCCAGGTCCCTCAGCCCCTGGATCCAGCCCCTCCAGGTCCCTCAGCCCCTGGATCCAGCCCCTCCAGGTCCCTCAGCCCCTGGATCCAGCCCCTCCAGGTCCCTCTGCAGATCCTTCCAAGGAAGCAAGGCCTTCAGGAAGCTCCACACTCCCCCAAAACTTGGTGGCACCTGCAGACTCACTGAGGGGACACTCCATCCTCTCCTCCAGATGTTGGAGAGAATTGTCCCCAGCTCCTGAGTTCTGGTGACTCCCTTTGTGACCAACCATTGTCCTTTTGTCCCCCTCCTCCAGGTCTGGGATGTGTCTACAGAAAACTGTGTCCAGCTCCAGTGGTTTGGGGGTGGTGGTGTCACCTACTTGGCCTGGTCACCTGATGGCAGCAAGGTCCTGGCAGCCACCCCCTCTGCTGTGTTCAGGTGAGCTCCTGGCCCACGAGGTGGGTCATCTCAGCCCTTCTGGTCACTTCACGTGGCTCCCAAACCAAGATCTGGATTCTTAGAATCATGGGTTGGGTTGGAGGGACCTTCAAGATCAGCAAGTTCTACCCCCCTGCATGGGCAGGGACACCTCCCACCAGCCCAGGCTGCTCCAGCCCCAGCCAACCTGCCCTTCAACACCCCCAGGGATGGGGCAGCCACAGCTTCCCTGGCCCAGGCTCTCCCCCCCCTCCCAGCCAACAAGTTCCTCCTCAGCTCCAACCTCCAGCTCCCCACTGCCAGTTTCAAGCCCTTCCCCCTCAGCCCATCCCTCCTGCCCTTGGCCCAAGTCCCTCCCCAGCTTTCCTGGAGCCCCTTCAGGCACTGGAAGCTGCTCTGAGGTAGTTATGGGGCTGGGCAGTGTTGGGGGGGGCAGTTATAGGATCCAAGACTGGTTTGGGTTGGAGGGACCTCAAAGACCACCTAGACCCACCCCCTGCATGGGCAGGGACACCTCCCACCAGCCCAGGCTGCTCCAAGCCCCACATTAGACACCTGGAACACTTCAGGGATGGGGCAGCACCTTGAAGATCATCTGGTGGGATCATCTGGGTGGACTTGAAGGTCCTTCCAACCCAAACCATCCCAGGAGCTAAAGACCATCCAGATCCCACCCCCCACATGGACAGGGACCCCTCCCCCCAGCCCAGGGGGGTTGGTCTCTTGGGTTCCCCTCAGACCCCAGGGCAGATTTTTGGGGTGTTTTCCCCTGATTCCTGCCCCTCTCCCCCAGGGTGTGGGAGGCCCAGAGGTGGACGTGTGAGCGCTGGCCCACCCTGCAGGGCTGCTGCCAGGTAGGGCATCTGGGGGGGGACATTTCCCTCCTCCCAAGGGGCAGC
>NW_009953749.1:5964-6186 GCF_000747805.2 Chaetura pelagica
GATGGATCCTGGGGTGATCCCAGTGGGATCCAGGTCAGGGTGATGGATCCTGGGGTGATCCCAGTGGGATCCAGGTCAGGGAGATGGATCCTGGGGTGATCCCAGTGGGATGTGACCAGTCTGTGTCCCAGGGGAGATGCAGGGCCAGGTTGGAGGCTCCAAAACCGCTTCCATCGTGGCCGATCTCTCCGAAACCACCTTCGAGACCCTCTACGGGGAGGA
>NW_009953750.1:0-1116 GCF_000747805.2 Chaetura pelagica
CCAGTATAGACACCTACAGGCTGCTGCAGGAGGAGTGGTAGGACCAGTATGGACCAGTATACGCCAGTATGAACCAGTATAGACACCTACAGGCTGCTGAAAGGGGCTGGGAGGGCCAGGATCGGCCCGTAATGGACACCAGCATGGACCAGTATGAACCAGTATAGACACCTACAGACTGCTGCAAGGGGCTGGTAGGACGAGTATGGACCAGTATGGGCCAGTATAGACACCGACAGGCTGCTGCAGGAGGGTGGTAGGACCAGTATACACCAGTATGGACCAGTATAGATCCCTGCAGGCTGCTCAAAGGGGCTGGTAGGACCAGTAGGGACCAGTATACACCACCATGGACCAGTATGAACCAGTATAGACACCTACAGACTGCTGCAAGGGGCTGGTAGAACCAGTATGGACCCGTATGGACCAGTGTAGACCAGTATACGCCAGTATGGGCCAGTATAGACACTGACAGGCTGCTGCAAGGGGCTGGTAGGACCAGTATGGACCAGTATGGGCCAGTATAGACACCGACAGGCTGCTGCAAGGTGGTCATAGGACCAGGATGGACCAGTATACACCAGCATGAACACACATAAACCAGTACAGAGTGTATAGACCAGTAAAAACCAATATAGACCAGTATGAGCCAATATAGACTGCTATGAACCAGTAGGAACCAGTATAGACCAGTATGGGCCAGTATAGACATCCCTAAATAGGCAGAGACCAGTATGGCCCAGTACAAACCAGTATCACCCAGTGCACACTCTCACTGACCAGTATGGACCAGTATAGACACCTACTGCAAGGTGATGATAGGACCAGTATAAACCAGTGTAGGCCAGTATCAACCAGTATAGACATGCCTAAACAGGCAGAGACCATTATGGCCCAGCATGCCCCAGTCCAGCCCAGTATGACCCAGTACTGCGCAGTATGACCCAGTACATCCCAGCAGGGCCCAGTCCAGCCCAATATGACCCAGTACCTCCCAGTATGAACCAGTACTGCCCAGTATGACCCAGTACAACCCAGTACTGCCCAGTATGACCCAGTCCATCCCATTATAACCCATTACATCCCAGTATAACCCAGTACATCCCAGCATGACCC
>NW_009953751.1:0-1192 GCF_000747805.2 Chaetura pelagica
GGGAGGGGGCGAATTGTTGCAGGAAAAGGGTTAAAAACACCTTTTTTTGGTGATTTTTTCCGCTGAAAAGCTGAGAAATTAATCAAATTGATTAGTAGGAGCTGATTAATTAATGAAATGTATTCAAAAAATTAATCAAATTGATTAAGAAAAGGTGATTAATTAATGACATGGGTTCAAAATGATCATTAAAAGGCTCAAAACCCCTTTTAAAATTGCTCAAAACCCACATTTGAAGAGTTTCTTAGTCACAAAATCTCTAAAACCACCTTTTTTTGACGCTTTTCCTGCTTAAAACCTGAAAAATTAATCAAATTGATTAATAGGAGCTGATTAATTAATAGAACTGATTTAAAATAATCATCAAAAGGCTCAAAAATCCCTTAAAATCGCTTTAAAAGCCACATTTGAAGGGTTTTTTAGCCACAAAAAACCCTAAAAACACCTTTTTTTGATGCTTATTTCTACTTAAAAGCCGAAAAATTAATCAAATTGATTAATAGGAGCTGATTAATTAATAAAATGGATTCAAAAAGATCATTAAAAGGCTCAAAACCCCCTTAAAATCGCTTTAAAAACCATATTCGAAGAGATTTTTGGTCACAAAAAACCCGAAAACACCTTTTTTTGATGCTTTTCCTGCTTAAAACCTGAAAAATTAATCAAATTGATTAAGAAAAGGTGATTAATTAATGACATGGGTTCAAAATGATCATTAAAAGGCTCAAAAACCCCTTAAAATCGCTTTAAAAGCCACATTTGAAGAGTTTTTTAGTCACAAAAACCCCTTAAAAGACCTTTTTTTGATGTTTTTTTTCTACTTAAAAGCCGAAAAATTAATCAAATTGATTAATAGGAGCTGATTAATTAATAAAATGGATTCAAAATGATCATTAAAAGGCTCAAAACCCCCTTAAAATCGCTTTAAAAACCATATTCGAAGAGATTTTTGGTCACAAAAAACCCGAAAACACCTTTTTTTGATGCTTTTCCTGCTTAAAACCTGAAAAATTAATCAAATTGATTAAGAAAAGGTGATTAATTAATGACATGGGTTCAAAATGATCATTAAAAGGCTCAAAAACCCCTTAAAATCGCTTTAAAAGCCACATTTGAAGAGTTTTTTAGTGTTAAAAAACCCTTAAAAACACTTTTTTTTTGGGCCTTTTCCTGCTTAAAACCTGAAAAATTA
>NW_009953751.1:16297-17487 GCF_000747805.2 Chaetura pelagica
GAAAAATTAATCAAATTGATTAATAGGAGCTGATTAATTAATAAAACTGGTTCAAAATAATCATCAAAAGGCTCAAAACCCCCTTAAAATCGCTTTAAAAGCCACATTTGAAGAGTTTTTTCGTCACAAAAACCCTAAAAACACCTTTTTTTGATGCTTTTTTCTACTTAAAAGCCGAAAAATTAATCAAATTGATTAATAGGAGCTGATTAATTAATAAAATGGATTCAAAATGATCATTAAAAGGCTCAAAACCCCTTAAAATCGCTTTAAAAAACACATTTGAAGGGTTTTTTGGTCACAAAAACCCTAAAAACACCTTTTTTTGCTGCTTTTCCTGCTTAAAACCTGAAAAATTAATCAAATTGATTAACAAAAGGTGATTAATTAATGACATGGGTTCCAAATGATCATTAAAAGGCTCAAAAACCCCCTTAAAATCGCTTTAAAAGCCACATTTGAAGGGTTTTTTAGCCACAAAAAACCCTAAAACCCCCTTTTTTTGATGCTTTTCCTGCTTAAAACCTGAAAAATTAATCAAATTGATTAATAGGAGCTGATTAATTAATAAAACTGATTCAAAATGATCATTAAAAGGCTCAAAACCCCTTAAAATCGCTTTAAAAACCACATTTGAAGAGTTTTTTGGTCACAAAAACCCTAAATACACCTCTTTTTGATGCTTTTTCTGCTTAAAACCCGGAAAATCAATAAAATTAATGAATAAAACTTGATTAATTCATTAAATTAACACAAAACAACCCCCAAAAAGCCTCAAAAACCCTTGAAAAATTCACTTTTAAACCCCATTTTTGAACTTTTCGGTCACAAAACCCCTGAAAACACCTTTTTTATGTCTTTTTATCCCACTTAAAAGCCGAAAATCGAAACATTTATTTAAATAAGACCCTAAAAAGGCCCCAAAAAGCCGCTTTTTAACCCCATTTTTAAAGCTTTTGGGGCACAAAACCCGGCGGGGCAGGAGGTTCCAGGTGCCCCGCGGGTCCCAGCGCTTCTATTTGACCGAGATCACGTTAAATAAGGGTGATTTTGATTTTTATTGGGTAAAAAAGCGGATTTTAAACCATTTTTAAGGTTTTTTTTGGGGCGTTTTAGGCCCCTCCGGGCGCCGCTCAGAAAATGGCGGCGCCGCCTGAGGTGACTCCGCGGCCCCTTCGCCTCTTCCCGCC
>NW_009953752.1:0-1217 GCF_000747805.2 Chaetura pelagica
CCTGCCCTTCAACACCCCCAGGGATGGATCAACCACAACATCCCTTGAGACAACCTCTTCCTGGGTCTCCTCACCCTCATGGTCAAGCATTTTCTCCAGCTCCCTCTCCCAGTTTTCACCCATCCCCCTCATCCCATCCCTCCCTGCCCTTGTCCCACATCCCTGCCCAGCTTTCCTGGAGCCCCTTCAGCTGCTCCAAGGTCTCCTTGGATCCTCCTCATCTCCACTTGACCATCCCCAACTCTCCCAGCCCATCTCCAAAGCTGCTCCAGTCTTGGATCATCTCTATGGCCTCCTCTGGACTTCTGGCCTTTTCCTTCATGCACCACTCCCAATTCCTGTCCCCCTCCTCATTATTTACCAGCAGGGCCAGGGAGGGGATTGTCCCCTCTGCTCTGCTCTGCTGAGACCCCCTGCAGGGCTGGGAACAGCTCTGGGGTCCCCAACACAGGGAGGACATGGAGCTGTTGGAAAGAGTCCAGAGGAGGCCCTGGAGATGCTGGGAGGGCTGGAGCAGCTCTGGAGCCAGGCTGGGAGAGTTGGGGTGTTGAGCCTGGAGAGGAGAAGGCTCCAGGGAGACCTTAGAGCAGCTTCCAGGGCCTGAAGGGGCTCCAGGAAAGCTGGGGAGGGACTTGGGCCAAGGGCAGGGAGGGATGGGATGAGATGGCACAGTTTCAAGCTGGAAGTGGGGAGATGGAGATAAGATCTGAGGGAGAAATTCTTGGCTGTGAGGCTGGTGAGAGACCAGAAGAGGTTTCCTGGAGAAGCTGTGGATGATGGAAGTGTCCAAGGGCAGGTTGGATAGGGCTTGGAGCAACCTGGGCTGGTGGGAGGTGTCCCTGCCTATGCAGGGGGTTGGATCTAGATGATCTTGAAGGTCCCACCAACCCAGCCTGTATCTCCATGACTCTGGGTCTCCTCTCACCTGTCCTCGGGGTCCACCAGGGCCACCTGGCTGACCAGCAGGGGGGCTTCACTGGCCACGTAGGTCCCGGCGTATTTGGCCGTTCGGTTGACGTAGCGATAGTGCTGGGAGGGGACAAGGAGTGGGGAGGGGGACACAAGGGGGGTGTGTGTGTGTGTGTGTTTGGGGGGGTCGGCGGGGGAGGGGTGAAAAGTGGGAGAGGGAGCTGGAGGTTGGAGCTGAGGAGGGAATTGTGGAGTGTGAGGGTGGGGAGAGCCTGGGCCAGGTTGCCCAGGGAAGCTGTGGCTGCCCC
>NW_009953752.1:2838-3130 GCF_000747805.2 Chaetura pelagica
CAAGGGGACCCGGGTGCCCCCCACAAGCCCCCCTAAAGGAAGGGGGAGGTGTCTGGTGAAGACACCCCTGTCCACAAATGGGGACCCCCTCAAAAGGGACCCGGGTGTCCCGTCCCCCCCCAACCCCTCAGAGGGGACCCCCAAACCTCAAAGGGGACTCAGGGGTCCTGCAGAGTCCCCCATCCCTCCCAGAGGGGACCCCCACCCTCAAAGGGGACCCAGGTGTCCCCCAAAACCCCTCAGAGGGGACCCCCAAACTCAAAGGGGACCCAGGGGTCCTGCAGAGCCCCTC
>NW_009953753.1:0-3237 GCF_000747805.2 Chaetura pelagica
GCGGAAGTGGGAAAAGGCCACGGGGCCCTTCCCAGGCTCCAGGGCCAGGAGGTACCAGGCCCGTTCATCCCGCAGCTCCTCCCGCTTCTCCCGCTCCTTCCAGCCCCACTCGCTCTGCTCATACCTGCAATGGGGGCAAAAAAAGGAGGGTTTTGGGCAAAAATAAACCCTCAGGTGGAGGTTGGGAGGTTGAGAAATCCCAGCTATCCAAAGGTTTGGGGGTGAAAGGTCACAAAGAGCTGGTTTTTGGGGGGAAAGATCCCAAATCGCGGAGTTTCGAGGGTAAAAATGTCCCGATGATTCTGGGGGTGAAAGTCTCAAATTCCAGGGATTTGGGGGTAAAAAAAATGATGAGGATTTTGGGGAGAAAGATCCCAAATCTCAACAATGTCAGGGTGTAAAAAAAACCCAAAGTCCAACAATTTGGGGGCTAAAAATCCCAAAGGTTTTTAGGGATTAAAACACCGAATCCCAACAATTTTGGGGGTAAAAAAAAATCTCAATGATTTTGGGGATAAAAACCCCAAATCCCAACAATTTTGGGGGTAAAAAAAATCTCAATGATTTTGGGGATAAAACCCCCAAATCCCAGGAATCTTGAGGGTAAAAAAATCCCAACAATTCTAGGGATAAAAACCCCAAATCCCAACAATTTGGGGGGTAAAAAAAAAATCCAACCAACTCAGAGGGGCAAAAAACCCCTCAACAAACAATTCTGGGGGGCAAAAACCCTGAGGGGTTGGGGGCTCCAGCCTGAGGGGGGGTTAATCCAACCAACTCAGAGGGGCAAAAAACCCCTCAACAAACAATTCTGGGGGGCAAAAACCCTGAGGGGTTGGGGGCTCCAGCCTGAGGGGTTTGGGGCTTGCAGGGCACTCACAGGGTCTGCATGTTGGCCTTGGTCAGCTGGAAGGCCCATTCCAGGGTGCTGGGCTCCAGCCCAGAGACACGTTTGCACTCGATGGCCACGTTCAACCTACAAAAGATTCCAGAAGGAGGGAAAGGCCAAAAAAAAAGGCACCAGGAAAGGCACCAGGAGGGGCCAAACTCACCCATTCCTGTCGTATTTCTTAAAAACTGGGAAAGCTTCGAGGGGATCTTGGAGCTGGAAGAAAAACCAAACAGCACCCGGGGAAAAACGAGGGGGGAGTGGGGAGAGGTGGTGCTCCCACCTGGTTTTGTTGGAGGTTTTAACCAATTCTGGGGGGTTTGAGACCTTTTTTGTGGTTTTTTTTTGTCAGCCAGGACACTCACTTTGTTGGCAGCTTCCACCTTGGCACAAACAGCATCCATGGCTGCTCGCTCCTCCAGGCGCTTTTGCTTCTTCTCCTTGGCTTTGCTTGACTTCCTCTGAGGCAAAAAAACAGCCAAAAAAGGGTGAATTTCCCTTAAATTGGTGTTATCTTCACAAACACCAAGTTCTGGTCAGCAAGAGGAGAGAAATTCTACCCAGAAATTAAGAATTAAGAGAAGTGAATTAAAAACGAGGTGACGCAGCAGGTGAGAAACACGGGGGAAAGTCCTTGGAAATTGTGATTTTGGGTCAAAAAATGAGGGGTTTGGGGGTGTTGGGTTGCAGGAAAATTTTCCTGCCTCTTCCTCAGAGTTATTAGGGCAGTGGGGATCAATTTAGGGAGGTTTTGTCCCAAAAAGCTTTGAATTGTAGGACTTTGCTGGAAGAAAAGAGCTAAAAAGGAGGTTGCTGGAGGAAAAGAGCAAAAAAGGGGGTGATTTGACCCCAAAATAAGAGAGAAGAACCTCATAATCCTGCTGGGATCCTTCTAAAGCCCCAGGAAACCCTGAGCTCCACCTCCACCAAAAAAAACAGGTTCAAAAGACCCCCAAGTGTTTTGCAAGGAAAAAAAAAAAGGTGATGTGGGTATTTTGGGGAGAAAGGGGCAAATTTCACCCTCAAAATCAACATGAGGGTGTTTTTTGGGGGGGAAATTAAAGGAGTTTTGGGAGTTGGAGCAAAGTTTTTCTCCCCTGCCACCTGCTGCTGGCTGGGATACAGCTCCAAAAAGCTCCAGGTTTGGCTCATTTTGGGGAGAAAAAACTGCAGAAGCCTCCCGTGCCCATCAAGGGTCCTAAAACCTCTCAGAAGGTCCCAAGTCTCCTCATAGGAGCCCCCCAATATGCTCAGAGGATCACACATTTTCTCCTAACAGCTCCAGGTGGCCTCAAATCACCCCAAAAGTTGCCCAATTTCCACACAGGAGCCACCAGTCACCTCAGGTGGCCCCAAAACCCCTCACAGAAGCCACATATCACCTCAAAAAAGCTCCCTGGAGCCTCAGGTGGCCCCAAATCCCCTCACAGAAGCCACATATCCCCTCAAAGGAGCTCCCTGGAGCCTCAGGTGGCCCCAAATCCCCTCACAGAAGCCACATATCACCTCAAAGGAGCTCCCTGGAGCCTCAGGTGGCCCCAAATGCCCTCACAGAAGCCTCCTATTCCCCTCAGATTGCCCCAAATCCCCTCATACAAACCCAGTATCTCCTCAGAAGAGCTTCCCATACCATCAGGTGGCCCCAAATCCCCTCAGATGTCCCCAAACCCCGTCACAGAAGCCCCATTTCTACTCAGACGTCCCCAAATCCCCTCACAGAAGACCCGTTTCTCCCCAAATCCCCCCAGAGAAGGCCCAAATCCTCTCAGACAGCTCCAAAACCCCTCATAGAAGCCCCAATTCTCCTCAGATGGCCACAAATCCCCCCACAGAAGCCCCACAGCCCCTCAGGTGGCCCCAAAAGCCCTCAGAGAAGCCCCGTTTCTCCTCAGATCGCCCCAAACCTCCTCACAGAAGACATAAATCCTCTCAGACGGCCCAAAAATCCCCTCAGAGAAGCCCCAAATGCTCTCAGGTGGCCCCAAAACCCCCCACAGAAGCCCCGTTTCCCCTCAGATGGCCCCAAATCCCCTCAGAAAAGACCCATTTCACCTCATACAGCCCCAAACCCCCTCACAGAAGACTCATTTCCCCTCAGAAAAGCCCCAAACCCCCCTCAGACCCCCCCAAATCACCAAAAGGCTCTCGGGGGCCCCCAAACCCCCCCACAGAAGCCATAAATCCCCTCAGGTGGCCCCAAAACCCCCCACAGAAGCCCCGTTTCCCCTCAGATGGCCCCAAATCCCCTCAGAAAAGACCCATTTCACCTCATACAGCCCCAAACCCCCTCACAGAAGACTCATTTCCCCTCAGAAAAGCCCCAAACCCCCCTCAGACGGCCCCAAATC
>NW_009953753.1:4563-5383 GCF_000747805.2 Chaetura pelagica
GGTGTGTGTACTGGGAGCACTGGGAGGGGACTGGGAGCCATAGGGAAGATTTTAGGAGAAGTGGGGGGGAGTACTGGGAGCACTGGGGGTGTACTGGGAGCAGTAGGGAAGGTACTGGGAGCAGTAAGAAAGGTACTGGGAACACTGGGAGGGTGCTGGGAGCACTGGGAGCAGTAGGGAAGGTGCTGGGAGCACTGGGAGTGGACTGGGAACAGTAGGGAAGGTACTGGGAACATTGGGAGGGTGCTGGGAGCAGTAGGGAAGGTGCTGGGAACACGGGGAGGGTACTGGGAGCACTAAGGAAGGTGCTGGGAGCACTGGGAGGGGAGTGGGAGCAGTAGGGAAGGTACTGGGAACATTGGGAGGGGGCTGGGAGCAGTAGGGAAGGGGCTGGGTACACGGGGAGGGTACTGGGAGCACTAAGGAAGGAGCTGGGAGCACTGGGAGGGGAGTGGGAGCAGTAGGGAAGGGGCTGGGTACACGGGGAGGGTACTGGGAGCACTAAGGAAGGAGCTGGGAGCACTGGGAGGGGAGTGGGAGCAGTAGGGAAGGGACTGGGAACATTGGGAGGGGGCTGGGAGCAGTAGGGAAGGGACTGGGAACACTGGGAGGGGACTGGGAGCATTGAGCCTTGCCCAGTGTGTTCTGGGGTTGTACTGGGAGAGCTGAGCTACCCCCTCCCCAGCAGGTACTGGGAAGCCCTAATCCATACTGGGAGCACTGGTCTATAGTGGGAGCTGGGGTCTGTAGGGGCAGCTCTGGTCCGTACTGGTTTATACTGGTCGGAAGCACCAAATCTTTCTGGAAAGTTTTTAATTTT
>NW_009953753.1:5791-8842 GCF_000747805.2 Chaetura pelagica
CCCCCACCTCCCCATAAGGCTCCAGGATGTCCCCACGGGTGACAGGGGTGACACCCCGGGGAGGTCTTGGGGACACTTGACATGTCCCCGGCCCCCCAAAGTCCATCCATGACGTCCCCAAAGGTTCCTGGACCATCCAAGATGTCCCCAACGTCCTCCCCAGGCTCTGGGTCACCCAGGATGTCCCCAACGTCCTCACCAGGCCCTTAGATCACCATGAACGTCCCCAGAAGCCCCAAGGTCCATCCAGGATGTCCCCATGAAGTCCTGGGCCACCACAATGTCCCCAGAAGCCCCAAGGTCCATCCAGGATGTCCCCATGAAGTCCTGGGCCACCACAATGTCCCCAGAAGCCCCAAGGTCCATCCAGGATGTCCCCATGAAGTCCTGGGCCACCACAATGTCCCCAGAAATCCCAAGTCCATCCAGGATGTCCTGATGAGGTCCCAGGTCACCATGATGTCCCCATCTCTTTGTGACATCCTGGGTCACCACAACGTCCCCAGAAGTCTCGGCTCCGTCCAAGTTGTCCCCATCAGGTCCTGAGCCACCCTGATGTCCCCCCAGGAGCCCCAACTCCATCCAGGATCTCCCCAGAAGCTCCGTGAGGTCCCACCAGCCCAACCCTGGTGCCACCAGGGGAGGTTCTTCTGCTCTCCAGGGTGGTGGCACCTCCAGACCTTGTACCCATCGGCCAGAAAATGTCACCACGAGGCCCCTCAAACCCCACTGGGGGGGTTGGGACTTCAAACCTTGACCCTGTGGGGCAGAAGGTGCCACCAGAAGGTCCCTCAGCCCTCCAGGGTGGTGGGACCTCCGAGCTCCTTGGCTGGGAAGCACCACCAAGGATCTCAGAGCTCGACCTTGTTCTTCAGGGAGGCTCCTTCCTCTCTGGGGTGGTGGGACCTCAAGACCTTGAACTCGTTGGGCAGAAGGTACCAGCAGAAGGTTCCTCAAGCTCCACTGGGGTAGGAAGAACCTCAGAGCTTGAGATGGTTGTTGGGGAGATGCCACCAGCAGGTCCTTCCCCTCTCCAGGGTGGTTCCACCTCAGAACTTGGGTTGGTTGGTGGGGAGATGCCACCAGCAGGTCCTTCCCCTCTCCCCAGTGGTTCCACCTCAGAACTTGGGTTGGTTGGTGGGGAGATGCCACCAGCAGGTCCTTCCCCTCTCCCCAGTGGTTCCACCTCAGAACTTGGGTTGGTTGGTGGGGAGATGCCACCAGCAGGTCCTTCCCCTCTCCCCAGTGGTTCCACCTCAGAACTTGGGTTGGTTGGTGGGGAGATGCCACCAGCAGGTCCTTCCCCTCTCCCCAGTGGTTCCACCTCAGAACTTGGGTTGGTTGGTGGGGAGATGCCACCAGCAGGTCCTTCCCCTCTCCCCAGTGGTTCCACCTCAGAACTTGGGTTGGTTGGTGGGGAGATGCCACCAGCAGGTCCTTCCCCTCTCCCCAGTGGTTCCACCTCAGAACTTGGGTTGGTTGGTGGGGAGATGCCACCAGCAGGTCCTTCCCCTCTCCCCAGTGGTTCCACCTCAGAACTTGGGTTGGTTGGTGGGGAGATGCCACCAGCAGGTCCTTC
The DNA here is from genome assembly GCF_000747805.2 of Chaetura pelagica. NCBI lineage: Eukaryota > Metazoa > Chordata > Aves > Apodiformes > Apodidae > Chaetura > Chaetura pelagica. The sequence continues at coordinate 7,371 of NW_009953753.1, forward strand.
CCCTCTCCCCAGTGGTTCCACCTCAGAACTTGGGTTGGTTGGTGGGGAGATGCCACCAGCAGGTCCTTCCCCTCTCCCCAGTGGTTCCACCTCAGAACTTGGGTTGGTTGGTGGGGAGATGCCACCAGCAGGTCCTTCCCCTCTCCCCAGTGGTTCCACCTCAGAACTTGGGTTGGTTGGTGGGGAGATGCCACCAGCAGGTCCTTCCCCTCTCCCCAGTGGTTCCACCTCAGAACTTGGGTTGGTTGGTGGGGAGATGCCACCAGCAGGTCCTTCCCCTCTCCCCAGTGGTTCCACCTCAGAACTTGGGTTGGTTGGTGGGGAGATGCCACCAGCAGGTCCTTCCCCTCTCCCCAGTGGTTCCACCTCAGAACTTGGGTTGGTTGGTGGGGAGATGCCACCAGCAGGTCCTTCCCCTCTCCCCAGTGGTTCCACCTCAGAACTTGGGTTGGTTGGTGGGGAGATGCCACCAGCAGGTCCTTCCCCTCTCCCCAGTGGTTCCACCTCAGAACTTGGGTTGGTTGGTGGGGAGATGCCACCAGCAGGTCCTTCCCCTCTCCCCAGTGGTTCCACCTCAGAACTTGGGTTGGTTGGTGGGGAGATGCCACCAGCAGGTCCTTCCCCTCTCCCCAGTGGTTCCACCTCAGAACTTGGGTTGGTTGGTGGGGAGATGCCACCAGCAGGTCCTTCCCCTCTCCCCAGTGGTTCCACCTCAGAACTTGGGTTGGTTGGTGGGGAGATGCCACCAGCAGGTCCTTCCCCTCTCCCCAGTGGTTCCACCTCAGAACTTGGGTTGGTTGGTGGGGAGATGCCACCAGCAGGTCCTTCCCCTCTCCCCAGTGGTTCCACCTCAGAACTTGGGTTGGTTGGTGGGGAGATGCCACCAGCAGGTCCTTCCCCTCTCCCCAGTGGTTCCACCTCAGAACTTGGGTTGGTTGGTGGGGAGATGTCACCAGAAGGTCCCTTGACCAACAACAGGGTAGGTGGAACCTCAGAGCTTGAGCTTGTTGTTGGGGAGACACCACCAGCAGGTCCGTCACCTCTCCAGGGTGGTTCCACCTCAGAACTTGGGTTGGTTGGTGAGGAGGCCCCACCAGCGGGTCCTTTAACCCATGATGGGGTAGGTAGAACCTCAGAGCTTGGGTTGGTTGGTGGGGAGGCCCCACCAGGAACCTCAGAGCTTGATCTGGATGCTGAGGAGATGCCACCAGAAGGTCCCTCAAGCCCCACTGGGATAGGTAGAACCTCAGAGCTCGAGCTGGATGCTGAGGAGGCACCACCAGCAGGTTCTTCACCTCTCCAAGGTGGTTCCACCTCAAAGCTTGGTGAGGAGGCCCCACCAGGAACCTCAGAGCTTGATCTGGATGCTGAGGAGATGCCACCAGAAGGTCCCTCAAGCCCCACTGGGAAAGGTAGAACCTCAGAGCTCGAGCTGGATGGTGAGGAGGCCCCACCAGGAGCCTCAGCGCTTG
>NW_009953753.1:10105-10606 GCF_000747805.2 Chaetura pelagica
GGTGGGGGTGGAGAGGAATGGGGGTGGGTCTTGGGAGGTCGTTAGGGTCAAGGGGGGAGGTCAAAAGATCCCTCTATATGGTGTTGGGGACATCTATGGAGGTCACTGGGACCAGGGTGGAGGTCCTGGGGAGCCCCATGGGGGTCTTGGGGACATCCATAGAGGTCAAGAAGACCAGGGTGGAGGTCAAGACCAGGACAGAGGTCTGGGGGAGCCCCATGGAGGTCTTGGGGACATCCATGGAGGTCAACAGGATCACGGTGGAGGTCAAGAAGACCCCCCTATATGGTGTTGGGGACATCTATGGAGGTCACCAGGACATCCATGGAGGTCAAGAGGACCAGGGTGGAGGTCTTGGGGAGCCCCATACAAGTCAAGGGGAGCAGAGTAGAGGTCTTGGGGACAACCATAGAGGTCCTGGGGACATCCATAGAGGGCAAGAAGATCAGGGTGGAGGTCAAGACCGGGACAGAGGTCTTGGGGAGCCCCATGGGGGTCTTG
>NW_009953754.1:0-1668 GCF_000747805.2 Chaetura pelagica
GGGGGCTTTGGGGGGGGTGGGTTTTGGGGTGCTGCAGGGAGGTGTGGGATGAGCTTGGGGTACCCTGAGCATCCCGCTGCCGTGTGGGGGTGCAGGAGGTGGGGGAGGGCAGGGTTGGGAGCTTTGGGGGGAGGTGAGGGCGTTGCTGGGTCACGCCAGGGCAGTCAGATGCTCAGGCACCTCCCTGGCGTGTTGACTCAGCGGGGTTCAGCCTCAGCTCCTCCAAAACCCGGCACACACACCTTCCCCTGCACTTCCCACCTGCTTCCTCCTTCCTGCAGTGGAGGAGGGCTCAGGGTTCTCCCCCCTCTGGACGTGGCATCACCTCTTCTGGCCATTTTCCCCTCGGCTGAGCATCCCCAGCAGTGGTCCAGGTCACCCGGGTTCCCCCATCCCTCTGCAGCCATCCCCTGGGGCTTTCAAATCTGCCTGTTCCTGCGAGGGAAACTGAGGCAGGGAAGCCTGCTGTGGCAGCAGCTCAGGCTGGGTGCCAGGGCTGGGTGCTCTGCCCTGCCCTTGCACCCAGGGCAGGGCTGGATCCAGCTACAGGGGTGCAGGGATCCCTGCAGAGGCACCAGGAGCAGCCCCAGTTCCAAACCCTCGTTCCCAAAACCCAGTTATGCCCCCGGGGGTTCCTGTTCCCTTTGAGAGGTTCTTTATTTGCCAGCTTAATTGGTGGTTTTTCACCTCCATATTTACATACCTGGGGGGGACAGGGCAAGAGAAGCTCCCCTGGAAAACCAGCCTGGCTGGGTGCAGCTCGGGATGCAGCAGGATCCAGCCAGGATTCCCTTCCCTGGGGAAAAACCTCCTGCATCATCCCCCCCACCCCCTCACCATGGGACGAGGCATCTGCAGCAACCACAAACAAAGGCCAGGCAAGTCACCTGTGGGGGGCTGGAAGACCCTAAAAGAAGGGGATCCCCTCTCCTGGGCAAAGTGGGGGTCCCCAGCTGGAGCAGGACCCCCCCAAGGCAGGGGGACACAGGGGGGACACGAGCAGGGCTGGGTGTCACAGTGTGTTTATTGTGGGGGTCCTGCCCAGCAGCAGGGACATGGGCACAGGGACATGCAAGGAGGGGACATGAGCCAGCCTTGCTGCTTGGGTTGGTGGCACCACCTGGGCAGCTTCCCACAGCCAGGAGCATCCCGGCCTCCTCAGGGCATCCCATCCACCTGGGAGCATCCTGCTGGCCTGGAGCATCCCACCCACATCCTGCTTGATGCAGCCCACTGGCCTGAGCATCCCATCCTCCTCAGGGAATCCCAACTGCATTGGAGCATCCCATCCACCTGGGAGCATCCCATTCACCTTGGAACATCCCATCCACCTGGGAGCATCCCATCCACCTGGGAGAATCCCACCCACCTGGGAGCATCCCATTCACCTTGGAACATCCCATCCACCTGGGAGCATCCCATCCACCTGGGAGAATCCCACCCACCTGGGAGCATCCCATCCACCTTGGAACAACCCACCCACCTGGGAGCATCCCACCCACCTGGGAGCATCCCATCCACTTTGGAACATCCCATCCACCTTGGAACATCCCATCCACCCAGAGCATCCCATCCACCCTGAGCATCCCATCCACCTCACATCTCCCATCCACCTGGGACCATCCCATCCATCCTGGGAACACCCCACTGTCCTGGGGACACCCCCCT
>NW_009953754.1:2144-3322 GCF_000747805.2 Chaetura pelagica
CCACCCCGTGCCTGTAGACCAAGGTGTTGGCCTTGAAACTGGGAGCCAGGAGGAGCTGGACGTCCGAGGCGGGCACGTACCGGAACGCCCGCGGCGCCTGCACCGACAGCTCCTGGAACTTGAGGAACTTCTGCTTCTCCTCTTCCCACAGGTAGACGTGGGTGAAGGAGAAGTCGCTTCCCAAGGCCAGGTACTGCCTGCCACCCACCAGGAAGGGCTGCATCACCATGGAGCCCCGGGAAGGCAGGGTCTGCAGCTCCACGAAGCGCTGCCCTTCCCACCGCACCACCTTGGAGTCGCCGATGTAGCGGCTGAGGCAGAGGAACTGCTCCTTCCTCACCCTGAAGTGCTTCACCATCTGCACGTCCAGCATCTCCCCCACCTCCCCCTGCAGCACGAACTGCTTCTGCGCCCGGTTCCACTGGTAGATGACGGGGGCTTGGGAGCTGCTGGAGACGATCAGCCGGGGTTTCAGCTCGTTCTCCACGTACTCCACGTCGGTGTCGCGGTGCCAGGCGTGGAGGGTTTGGTGGGAGTAGAACCCGTTCTGGTCGAGGCGGTAGAGGCTGGTGGAACCAGCTTTGGAGCTGTCGGCGATGACGAAATACCAGTCCCCTTCGATCTGGAAGGCCTCGATGTCGTTGGGTTTCCTGGTCTTCTGGCCGTCGATGTCCTGGATCTTGATGAACTTGTCGACCGCCGTGTCCCAGCGGTAGATGTAGGAACCCCCAAAGAGCTGAGCCACCACCACGTAGAGCTGCTCCTGGGCCACGATGGGCTTGCAGTGCACGGCCGAGTGGGCTGGTGGGCAACACCGGGTCACAGGCAGGAGGTGGGGGGAGAAAACCCACCCCCCTCCCAAGCCCTGAGGTCTTACCAGGGATGCGGTCGAAGTCCCGCAGCCTGCGCTCCACGTAGTCCCACTTGAGGATGGCACAGGTGCTGGCACCAGGCTGGGCCAGGGCCACGTACAGGTCGCTGGAGTAGGTGAAGGGCTCGGCTGACACCGACTGGAAGGGCAGGACCTGGTGCACCACGAAGTCTGGGGGGAGGAGGAGGTGGTGGTGGTGGTGGAGGCGTGGGCGCCGCGGGGTGGGTTGGGGCAGAGTGGGGTGGGGTGGGATGGAATGGAATGGGGTGGGATGGAATGGGATGGGATGGAGTGGGGTGAGATGGAG
>NW_009953754.1:5495-5770 GCF_000747805.2 Chaetura pelagica
GTCCCCAACCCTCACCTTCCCCACAGAGATCCCCACGCTGCCCATACCCCACACGTTGGCCCCCACTGCAGCACAAAGGGGTTGGCCCTGCCCACCCCCCCTGCCAGCCCGGCACCCCAGGGGAGGTCACCTGCTCTCTGTCCTCATCCCTGTCCCCATCCCTGTCCCCATCCCTGTCCCCATCCCTGTCCCCACCACTGTCCCCATCCCTGTCCCCATCTCTGTCCCCATCTCTGTCCCCACCTCTGTCCCCATCTCTGTCCCCATCGCTGTCC
>NW_009953754.1:6910-8163 GCF_000747805.2 Chaetura pelagica
GCCCCCCCCCCTGCCCCCACCACTGTCCCCATCCCTGTCCCCATCCCTGCCCCCATCCCTGTCCCCACCTCTGTCCCCATCCCTGTCCCCATCTCTGTCCCCATCCCTGTCCCTATATCTGTCCCCATCCCTGTCCCCATCCCTGTCCCCTTGTCCCCATCCCTGTCCCCATCCATGTCCCCTTGTCCTCATCCCTGTCCCCATCACTGACCCCTTGTCATCATCCCTGTCCCCTTCCCTGTCCCCATCCCTGTCCTCATCCCTGTCCCCCTGTCCCCATCCCTGTCCCCATCTCTGTCCCCATCCCTGTCCCTATATCTGTCCCTATATCTGTCCCCATCCCTGTCCCCATCCCTGTCCCCATCCCTGTCCCCATCTCTGTCCCCATCCCTGTCCCTATATCTGTCCCCATCCCTGTCCCCATCCCTGTCCCCATCCCTGTCCCCATCTCTGTCCCCATCCCTGTCCCCCTGCCTGGATACTCACAGCGAGATGACCTCGGGGGGCAGGTTCTTGGGGATGGCCTTGGAGTCCACACAGAAAGCTGTGTCCCGGGTGCAGGAGCAGCTCGGGGGGCAGGGAGGGGGCCGGGGGGGGCTCCGAGCCCCCACCGGGAGCCAGAGCCAGGCCAAGGCGAGGAAGAGGAGGAGGAGAACCCAGAGCTGGTCCCTCAGCATCCTCCTCCTCCCGCTCGGCAGCTCCATCTCCCTGGCCCAGCCCTGCTCTTTGTTTCGCCTTGTTTGGGGGTTGTTTTTTCCTTTTCCCGGCCCCGATCCCTCCCTGGGGTTCCCGGGAGCTGCGATCCAACCTTTTCCCTCTCCTCCTTCCCGGGGGAATTCAGTGTAGAGGCGAAAAGATGAAGGTTCCCGGCGTCCGAGCTGCTGCTCTGCGGTGCATCATGAGCCGGTGCTGCGGGGGGAGGGATGCGGGGAAAGAGGGAGGGATGCGGGGAAAGAGGGAGGGATGGAGGGAAGAGGGAGGGATGCAGGGAAGAGGGAGGGATGCAGGGAAGAGGGAGGGATGGAGGGAAGAGGGAGGGATGCAGGGAAGAGGGAGGGATGGAGGGAAGGATGAGGCTGAGTGACAGCACCTACATCCCTGTGAACCAGAGTAACCTGAGGGTGCTTGTTGTGGGGGGGGAACTGGGTGCTCTGGGGGTGCAGCAGGATGAGGGGAGAGGAGGGTACCCACCAGCCTGGGTACTTCTCCCAGGGGCAGCAGGATGGGGGGCCAGGAGGGGACCCACCAGCCAG
>NW_009953754.1:8569-12002 GCF_000747805.2 Chaetura pelagica
GACGCCCCCCCCCCCCCCAACCCCCCCCTCAAAACGGATGCGTGCTGAGGGTGCTGGGTCCTCGGGGCTGGGTGTGGAGGGTGGGCAAGCTCTTCCTGCCCACTCTTTGCCTTTCCACACCCTTCCCAAATACCAGGAAAGGGCCCTTGAAGGTTTCACACCCCCCCCCTCACACACACACACCCCTTGGGTGTGCAAACAGAGCACAAGTGGCCCCTTGGCAGCTCTGGGGGGGGGGCCCAACCCCTCCTCCAGGGACTCCTATAAATCCCACCCCGAGCTCTGGGTGGCAAAGGGACGGGAGCAGCACCCAGGGGGAGATGGAGGACAGTTCCAAGGAGGCTCTGATGGAGGAGGCACCCCCGGTAAGGAGCACCCACCACCCAGCCCAGGGACCTGGGGCTGAGGGACATCCTCGCTGGTCCCAGCAGCTCAGGGTTGGTTTCCCCCCCCCCCCCCTGGTGCCCACAGAGCTACACGGCCTCCCCACACCTGCCCTGCATCCCCCACCAGCTCAAGTCCCTCCTGGTGGCAGTGGTGACAGTGGTCACCTTGCTGGTGGTCATCGTCACCTTCCTCCTCCTGGGGCTGCACATCACCGAGACACACGCCGAGACGGTGAGGGGGAGAAGGCACAGGGATGGGTTTTGACCCCCCCAAGGAAGCTCCCTCATCCCTCCCTCTCACCTGGCAGGTCTTGAGAATGACCATCCAGGGCCTGGGGGGTGAGGGGACCCCCCAGCACCTCTCCATGAGCAAGAGGGAAAGGGTGGGGACGTTCGCGGCGCGGGACGGGCTCAACGCCTCGGCCACCGTGGTGTATGACTACAGCAAGGTGGGTGTCCCCTGGGATATTGGGGGGGTGTGACAGCATTGGGGGACAGGCCTGGGCTGAGCCAGGTCTGTCTGCACCCAGCTGCTGGTCAGCTACAGGTCCTGGAGTCACCCTGCCTGCTACATCACCCGGGTGGACAAGGACAACATCCCGGGGTTGGACGTTGTCACCCAAAGCTTCCAGCGTCGGCAGGTGGGTGTTGAGAGCATCCCCAGGGGGAAAAGGTGGGGTGGTGGCAAGTGTCTGTGGGAAGGGAGGCTACCAGTGGCCGAGGCTGGTAGCCCACCCCCTTGTGTCTCCTTGCAGGCTGAGATGAAGGAGGCTGGGGAGAAGGTGGTGGCCCTGGCTGACCGTTCCATCCTGGGCACCAGTGTCAACATCCTCTGCAGCTCTGTCCCCGTCTACTGGGTGTAGCAGCTCCCGTGGGGACGACGAGATGGGATCCAACCACCCCACTTTGCCTCCTGGATGGGATACCTGGGGGTCTCTGCTCCTCTCTGTCCCTGTCCCGTGCATGTCCCACCCCACCCCTGGGGTCACCTGCAATAAACACTTGGGATTTGCTTTGGGATTGACTCTCCTGTCTGCCAAGCCCAGGCTGTGCCCCCACCTCCCAGGGTTGTTCTCCTCCTCCCCACGCTGGCCAGACTCCCACCCCACTCCCCAGGGAGAGGGATGATCCTTGGATGTCTCCCCATGGGGCCATCCCGGGGGTCCCTGTGCTCAGTCCAGCCCTGGGAGAGGGAACTCTGGGGAGGGGGGGCTCAGTTTCCTGCCCCCTCCCAGGGCAGTGTCACCCTGTTAGGATCCGTGCCCTGCTCCATGGCCTGTGCCCTGCCCTGGGTGGGGGGGACAGACACCATGGAGGGGGCAGCTGCTGCACCTCCAGCACCCACTGAACCTCAGCATCCCCAGCCAGCTCACCCCTCTGGGAAATGTCCCCATCCCTGTCCCCTCCTCTTGGAAGTGGGGACAGAGGGATCGTGCCAAGTCCCTGCTGAGCACCAAGGGCTGGGCTGAGCCTTCCCAGACACCACGATCTGCTGGTTCCAGTTCCCCTCCATCCCCCATTCCCCCCCTCTCCAGCAGCTCCAGCTCCTCCAGCCCAAAGCAGCTGGGAGGACCCTCGGGGGGCACCTCCTCTGCACTGGGGAATGTGGGATCAGGGGGGTGGGGAGGGAGAAAGGAGACCCCCCCAGGAGGACACTGGCCAGGAGCTCTCAGCAGGCTTCAACTCGGGGTTGTCCCCATAGCCAGGGGCAGCAAGTGGGGGTCACAGCCCCCCCCAGGGGGCTTTGCAGGGAACAGGAGGGAAACTGCACATCACCCAGTGCCAAGGCTGGGCCAGCAGCAGCTCTGCCCCCCCAAAACCCCCTGCTCTGACCCAGGATTTGTGGGGTCCTGGCAAGGAGCTGGGGCCAGAAGGGTGCAGGGAGCTGAAGGAAGGTGAGCAAGGTTCCCATGGCCCCTCCTGAACTGGGATCAAACAGCCCAGGGCCACTCCAGGGTCTCCCTGCTCTGGGACAGGAGGCAGCTGCAACATGGGGTGCACCCCAAACACCCAAGAGTTTGGGGTCCCAAGGAGGGGGCTCAGAGGGTGGCTGGAGAGGTCCTGGATGGAGCCTGATGCTGGTGACCAAACAGTGTCACCCCGTCCTGCTGATTGCACCCCCCGGGGGGGAGTGACCACACCAGAGCTGGGACCCCTCCTCACCCCTGAGCTAAACCCACCCCCCTTCCAGCCCCCCCAAAGCCCCAGCAGTGCCAAGAAGAGCCCCAAGCACCCTGAGGACCAAGGCTGCAGAGGCCACCCAGCCCTGTCACGATGCCAGGAGGTGTGTGTGTGTGTGTGTCCCCCCCGGGGTGACCCTTCCCCTGCCCCCTCCTTGCAGTTTCTGGGAAAGCTTTGATGTCCCACTTCTTGCAGCTCCAGGTGCCCCAGCTGGCCAAGGGACGAGGCCACACAGAGCCAGGTCTCGCCTTGCCCAGGGCCAAAGCAGGATGCTCCAACCTGGAGAGAGCAGCTGGGAGCCCCGTGGAGGGTTGATTTTGGCTCCCACCCCTCGCTCTGGTGCAGCAGAGAGACCCTCGTGCTCGGGGACAAGTGTCCCCAAGAGCCTCTCGAGCTGCAGGTTCCCAGAGGGATCCAGGTGCTGAGCAAACAGAAGTGAAGTGGATTGCACAGCCCAGCCCCACTGCCACCCCAGAGCACCAAACCCTTCACGGGGACCTCCCAGTTCCCCACCCCGTTGCAATCCCAGTATAAAACCCTCTGGCTCTGCTGCTGCAGGGGCTGCCCAGGCAGGAGGAGGAGGAGGAGGAGGAGGCAGCCATGGAGAGCAGCATGAAGCAGGTGGTGGTTGAAGAGCCTCTGGTGAGTCCCTGTGCCCCGCAGGGAGGTGACATGGGGGTCACTGTGCCCTGCAGGGAGGTGACAATGGGGGTCCCTGTGCCCCGCAGGGAGGTGACATGGGGGTCATGGGGGTCCACCAGGAGGTGACAATGGGGGTCCCTGTGCCCAGCAGGGAGGTGACATGGGGGTCCCTGTGCCCAGCAGGGAGGTGACAATGGGGGCCCCTGTGCCCAGCAGGGCGGGGA
>NW_009953754.1:20765-21398 GCF_000747805.2 Chaetura pelagica
GGGGGGCCCCTGTGCCCGGCGGGGGGGTGACATGGGGGTCCCTGTGCCCTGCAGGGGGGTGACATGGGGGTCCCTGTGCCCAGCAGGGGGGTGACATGGGGGTCCCTGTGCCCCGCAGGGCGGTGACATGGGGGTCTCTGTGCCCCGCAGGGAGGTGACAATGGGGGTCCCTGTGCCCTGCAGGGAGGTGACAATGGGGGTCCCTGTGCCCCGCAGGGAGGTGACAATGGGGGTCCCTGTGCCCTGCAGGGAGGTGACAATGGGGGTCCCTGTGCCCCGCAGGGAGGTGACAATGGGGGTCCCTGTGCCCAGCAGGGATGCTCCAGGTGGGGCTTTGCCCAGTTTATCCCAGTGAGGCGCTGGTGCACGTGTGGTGGAGCGAGAGCCTGGGGGGTTCTGCACCCCCAGAGCTCAGGGACAGGGGGGTTCTGAATCTCAGCTCATGGACAGGGGGTTCTGCACCCCCAGAGCTCCATAAACAGGGGGGTTCTGAATCTCAGCTCAAGGACAGGGGGTTCTGCACCCCCAGAGCTCCATAAACAGGGGGTTCTGCACCCCCAGAGCTCCATAAACAGGGGGTTCTGCACCCCTAGAACTCATGGACAGGGGGTTCTGCACCCTCAGAGCTCCATA
>NW_009953755.1:0-710 GCF_000747805.2 Chaetura pelagica
GTGACCCTGATCTGAAGTCATGAGCAGCTTGTTTGGAGCCCAATCCAAATGTCCCCCATCACGTCCCACCAGCGTGGGGGGTGGGTAAGGGGGGGTGCCACCCCACTTTGTTCCCAACCCCCCCCAGAGGTCTTGGGGATGTGACACCTCCATGGGTGTCACCCAGGCTTTGGGGATGGGGGAGTTAATCCTTGAGGTGCTGCCTTGAGTGGGCACATGTCCTCCTTGTGTCCCACCAGTGTGGGGGGGCGCTGGGTGCCCCCCACCTCATTCCCAACCCCCGGGGGTCTTAGGGCTGTGATACTCCCCCTGCTCACTTAATCTTTGAGGGGGGGGTGGTTAATCCTTGAGGTGCCACCTTGGGTAGCGAAATGTGCCCTCTCATCCCACCAGGGACCCCCCTCACCCCCCACCCCTGCTTGGGGCCACCTCAGGTCCCATCGTTCAGTCCCTGACACCCGGGGGGGCGCCCCCCCCCCAGTGTCCTTTGTCCTCTCCAGGATGGCAGCCTGCGGGGGGGCCACCAAGAACAAGGTGACAGTTTCCAAGCGGGTTTGGGACTTCCTGACCAAGGAGAGCCCGGCCAAGCTGGCGCGGCTGAAGGAGGAGACCAAGGTCAGCATCATGGTGGACGGGGAGACCTCGGACATCTACGTCCTGCAGCTCTGCGTGCCCCCCCCCGGCCCCCCCGGGGGGCTCTGCCCTGCCCG
>NW_009953756.1:0-731 GCF_000747805.2 Chaetura pelagica
AACATGCCCTCATGGCTATCAGAATTGTCACAGACCAAACAGGAAATCCAATCATGATCTTTTTAATTTCAATCTGAGGGGAGAGTTTTGTTCTGTTATCCATGGAGTGGATGCTCTCTGCCCCAAACCTTAACTGCTGAATTGATAGTTGGCAAAACTTGAAGCGGCCCTTTCTGCTTCTCTGTCAGCATGTGTGTGTTCCACAACTTGACAAAGACCCAGTCTAGAGGCTGGGAATGGTTTGCAGGTGTGTCGAGTTCTAAGGCTACACTTGATGTCACATATTTCTGGAGCTCCTGTAAAGTATTCTCCAGAGATATTAAAGAAGTTTTAGCATTCAGTTCTCCCATGACACATGTGGCACATGGCATATGTGGAGCCTGGTACACTTGTCTATACGACTCCTATGGATTCAAATTACACTTTCCATGGGGCTGCATTCTAACCCAGCAAGGCTAAGGGTACGGCCTGTACCCAAATCATAGGTGCTTCCTGACAACATTTCTCAAGCTGCTGTTTCAGGATGTAATTCATTTGCTGCACTTGACCACTGCATTGCAGTCTGTAAGGGGTGTGGAATTCCCAGACTATGGAAAAAGCTTTGCTCAGCTATTTCACAATTCCAGCCAGAAAGTGAGGCCTGTTACCTGATGACATCCCCAAAGATACACCAAATCACTGATTCTTTTACTGTAGTTTAAACTGTCTTTCTTGCCTTGTTGGTGATGCAG
>NW_009953757.1:0-326 GCF_000747805.2 Chaetura pelagica
AGCCATGTCCTTGTTTTCCTTGAGGAAAATTGAAGGATTTGGGTGTTTTTGTTTGTTTCACACGAGTGCTGCGGCCTTCCCGTGCTGGGGCTGGGGAGGGAGGATTCCCAGGGGGGAACAGGGATCCCTGGCAGCTCCCGGGGGCTTTGGGAAGTGCAGGAGCTGCCCCCGGGTCCCGGCACTTCCCTCAACATCTCTTTCCAGGGAATGTCGGGTTTGGGCATCGCGACATCGAAGGGATTGGGTTTTTTTAAATTGAATTATTTTTATTGATTCCCAGAACTGGGGGTTTGGGGGCGGCCCCGAGAGTCTCGGGGTGTCCCCTG
>NW_009953757.1:921-5985 GCF_000747805.2 Chaetura pelagica
GGGCAGGTCGGGACCCGCCTGCCCGGTCCCGGCTCCGGGTGTCCCGGTGCTGCCGGTCGGTGCCACCGCGGGGGGTGGTTGTGCCGGGGTGGGGACACCGGCCCGGTCTGTGTCACCCTGCGGCTCTGGGAGCTCCCCGGGTCAGTTGGCAGCAGCCCTCGGGTTTGGGATGGAGGGCATGGAATCGTGGAATGGGTTAGGATGGAGGGACCTTAAAGCTCCTCCAGTCCCACCCCCCCATGGGCAGGGACACCTCCCAGCAGCCCAGGCTGCTCCAAGCCCCATCCAACCTGCCCTTCAACACCCCCAGGGATGGGGCAGCCACAGCTTCCCTGGGCAGCCCAGGCCAGGGTCTCTCCATCCTCACAGTGAAGTTTCCTCCAAATATCTTCTAAATTTCCCTTTTTTCCCTTTCAATCCACTAAGGATGCTTTGGCTGGGGAGGGGCTGAGCGGGCTCCTCACCACACAGGGATGGGGAGGGGGTAAACCCTCCTGGAGACCCCACCTGGAATACTGGGTGTGGTTCTGGAGCCCTCAGCACAGGAAGGACACAGAGCTGTTGGAGAGGGACTAGAGGAGGCCATGGAGGCACCATGGGAGGGCTGGAGCAGCTCTGGAGCCAGGCTGGGAGAGTTGGGGTGTTGAGCCTGGAGAGGAGAAGGCTCCAGGGAGACCTTAGAGCAGCTTCCAGGGCCTGAAGGGGCTCCAGGAAAGCTGGGGAGGGACTTGGGCCAAGGGCAGGGAGGGATGGGATGAGGGGGAGGGATGAAAAGTGGGAGAGGGAGCTGGAGGTTGGAGCTGAGGAGGGAATTGTGGAGTGTGAGGGTGGGGAGAGCCTGGGCCAGGGAAGCTGTGGAAGTTTTGGATGTCTCATCCCTTGAAGTGTCCAAGGGCAGGTTGGATGAGTCTTGGAGCAGCCTGGGCTGGTGGGAGGTGTCCCTGCCCATGCAGGGGGGTTGGGACCTGATGATCTTTGAGGTCCCTTCCCACCTTAGCCATTCCCTAGTTCTCAGTCCCGTTTTCATAGAATCATAGAACTGTTCAGGTTGGAAAAGCCCCTTGGGATCACCCAGTCCAACCATCATCCCTGCTCTACAATCTTCTCCCCTAAACCCTAAACCATCTCCACCAACACCGCATCCAAACCACTGCCTGACACCTCCAGGGGTGGTGACTCCACCACCTCCCTGGGCAGCTGTTCCCGCGTCTCTTTCTGTGAGGAGATTTCTCCTCATGCCCAGTCTGACCCTGCCCTGCTCGAAGCCCTTCCCTCTTGTTCTGTCACCGGTTGAAGAGCGACCAGCCCCACCCTGCCCACGAGGACCCTCCAGGGGCTGCAGGGAGCGCTGGGGTCTCCCCTGCCCTGCTCCTCACCACGTTTCCCCCTGCCCAGGCTGCCATGGCGTCCCAGAAGCGCAGCCGGGCGCAGGCCTGGCCGGAGGAGGGCGGGGACCGGGCGCACGGGCTGTACAGCCTGCACCGCATGTTCGAGATCGTGGGGACGCAGCTCACGCACCGCGACGTGCGCGTCCTCTCCTTCCTCTTCGTCGACGTCATCGACGACTACGAGCGCGGGTTGATCCGCAGCGGCCGGGACTTCCTGCGGGCGCTGGAGCGCCAGGGCCGCTGCGACGAGACCAACTTCCGGCAGGTGCTGCAGCTGCTGCGCCTCATCACCCGCCACGACCTGCTGCCCTACGTCACCCTCAAGCGCCGCCGCGCCGGTGAGTCACCCGCTTGGAACAGGGTGGGTTGGGGGGGCCTGGAAGGTCTAGGTCCAACCCCCCGCGTGGTTCCCCCTGGCCCAGGCTGCTCCAAGCCCCACTGGAGATCCTTGAGTCTTCCCAGGGATGGGGCAGCCACCTGGGTCATCCAGGTGACCCTCAAGGTCCCTTCCAACCCAAACCATTCCATGGTCTGAAGACCATCCAGTGCCACCCCCTGCATGGGCAGGGACACCTCCCACCAGCCCAGGTTGCTCCAAACCCCACATTAGATCCTTGAATCCTCCCAGGGATGGGGCATCCACCTGGAAGAGCATTGAATGGATCACCTGGGTGATTTTTAAGGCCCTTTCCAACCCAAACCATTCCATGGTCTGAAGACCATCCAGTGCCACCCCCTGCAGGGGCAGGGACACCTCCCAGCAGCCCAGGCTGCTCCAAGCCCCATCCAACCTGCCCTTCAACACTGCCAGGGATGGGGCAGCCACAGCTTCCCTGGGCAACCTGGCCCAGGGTGCTGCTGGTGACACAGCCCAGGTCATGGGGAGTTTCTGAGCTGCTCTTTTTTCCAGCAGAAAACCCACTCTTGGTTTTTCTGTGGTTGACATGTCAGTCCTGCCACTCACAGAGGGAGAATTCCCATGTCCAAATCCATGTTTTTTCCATGCATTTCCCACCATGATGCCCCAAACCCTCTTCTTCCAGCTGCCCCTTTCTCCCTCACTCTCTTCCTGGCTCCAAGATCCCATCAGTGGGGCTGGAGAATTCCGTGGGTTTGGTCACTTAGTGGCACTGCCAGGCTGAGCTGCTCCCTATGGATTTTTTTTGACCAAACATCTTGGTTTTCAGCCCAAAGAGCTTGGTTTGGGGAGGAGAGAGGAGGGGTAGTGGCACCAGGGTGGGCAAAGCCCCAGGGGACTGGGCTGGAACTGGGAGCAGGATCCTGCCAGGGGGAAAAATGGGCTCCAGTGGCTTGAAAAAGAACAACCCCTCCCAGTGCCAGATTTTGTGGGTTTTGGAGAACAAAAAGCATCTAAAAAAGCTTCAGGAAGAAAATCCCTTAGAGGGATTTGCAGAAGCAGGACGGATGGGTTAATTAGGGGGGGTTTTCTCCAGACTTAACGAGCTGATGCTTGTTCCTGGTTCCCGGCATTGGGTCCCTGTGTCCCTGCAGACCCGGAGCAGCTGCAGGTTTGTCCCCTCCTGCCTCATTCCTGACTCTGGAAAGGAGCAAAATCCAGTCCCAAGGCAGCTGGAGCTGCCCGGGCCAGATGGGGAGAGCAGGATCCACGGCCTGGGATGGCTGCAATTCCAGGGGATGGGAGGGACCCCCTGGGAGAGCAGAGCTGTGAGATCAGGACATGGGACATGAGCAACCTGTGGAAAATGTCCCGACAAGTGCCCTGATGGCTCCTGTGGGGAGCAGGGATGGTTGGAGCTTGTCCAGCCCTGCCCAGCTTGGCTGGAGCTTCGGGATCGGTGCCGGAGCTGGGAGGATCCATCCGGGTGGGAAACAGCCTTTCCTGCCTGGCGAGGGGGTGGATCCCGAGGGGAAGGTTTTCCAGGAGGGTTGGCTGGAGAGAAACGGCTGCTCAGGGGGGGCCCTGTCCCCGCTGTCCCCCCTCCAGGGACCCTGTCCCTTCTCTTCCAGTGTGTCCGGACCTGGTGGACAAGTACCTGGAGGAAACGTCCATCCGCTACGTGACGCCGCGGGCGCCGGGGGGGGCAGAGCACGGCCTCGGCCACCCCCACAAACCAGGTGGGTTTCAGGGGGACCCCTGGCCCTCAATCCGGGGGAAGTTTGGGGGTTCAGTCTGTGGGGATTCATTGGGATCTTCCCGTGATTTTGCCTTGTCTGCTCCTGCTGGGATGGGTGATGTGCTGAAGTGACACCTGGTCCTGGTGCCACCAGCCTGGTGGTTTGGCGGGTGATTGAGTTGGATTGTCCCCAACTGGCTGCTTGGTCCTGGGGTGTCATTTGGGGAATCCCCCCCCCGGGGCTTGGACTGGGGGCTTGAGCTGCCACCCGAGGGAGGGCTGGAGCATGCAGGGGGGGAACAGTGTTCCTGCCGGGATCTGGGGGGTGGGCAGGGCTCCTGAGGTGCCCCCTGACGCTGTGCCCCCCGCAGTGCCTCCCCACCACCCCGTGGTTTGCTGCTCCCCTGCTGGACCCCAGGTCCTGTCCAAGCGGCCGCGGGGCCGGGCCCTCCCGGGCAGCCAGCGCCGCAGGAGGAAGTCGGCGACGCCGGATCCCAAGGAGAAGCAGACCTGTGGTGAGGGCAGGGGCACCCGGGGGCAGGGCCTGCAGGACCAGAGCCCAGCCTCAACCTGGTGCTGACAGGAACCTTTACTAACCCTTGTCCCTCAGTCTCTGTGGTTCCTAAATCCCTCCAGGGATGGGGATTCCACCCCTGGCCTGTGCTGGGGCCTTCAGTGAGGAAATTCTTCCCAATGTCCCTTCTAAACCTCTCCTGGTGCAACTTGAGGCCATTCCCTCTTGTTTCATCACTTGTAACTTCACTGGACAGGCCCATCCCCACCTCTTCACAATCCCCTTGGGTCCAGAGGGAGATGGAGATGATCCAGGGCTAGAGCAGCTCTGGAGCCAGGCTGGGAGAGATGGGGTGTTGAGCCTGGAGAGGAGAAGGCTCCAGGGAGACCTTAGAGCAGCTTCCAGGGCCTGAAGGGGCTCCAGGAAAGCTGAGGAGGGGCTTGGGACAAGGGCAGGGAGGGATGGGATGAGGAGGATGGATGAAAACTGGAAGAAGGACATTTAGGTGAGACATGAGGAGGAAATTCTGGAGTATGAGGGTGGGGAGACCCTGGGACAGGGAAGCTGTGCAAGTTTTGGATGTCTTGTCCCTTGGGAAGTTTTCAAGGGCAGGTTGGATGGGACTTGGAGCAGCCTGGGCTGGTGGGAGGTGTCCCTGCCCATGCAGGGGGTTGGATCTAGATGATCTTTAAGATCCCTCCAAGCCACGTGGGGGGATTTTGGGGGTCCCCAGGGCGCTCACCCCCCTTCCTCTCCCCCCAGACATCCGCCTGCGGGTGCGAGCTGAGTACTGCCAGCACGAGACCGCCCTTCAGGGCAACGTCTTCTCCAACAAGCAGGACCCCCTGGAGCGGCAGTTCGAGCGTTTCAACCAGGCCAACACCATCCTCAAGTCCCGGGATTTGGGCTCCATCATCTGTGACATAAAGTTCTCAGAGCTCACCTACCTCGACGCCTTCTGGCGCGACTACATCAACGGCTCCCTCCTGGAGGCCCTCAAGGGCGTCTTCATCACGGACTCGCTCAAACAAGCCGTGGGCCACCAAGCCATCAAAATGCTGGTCAA
>NW_009953757.1:24991-26435 GCF_000747805.2 Chaetura pelagica
GAGAAGGCTCCAGGGAGACCTTAGAGCAGCTTCCAGGGCCTGAAGGGGCTCCAGGAAAGCTGGGGAGGGGCTTGGGACAAGGGCAGGGAGGGATGGGAGCAGGGGGATGGATGAAAACTGGAAGAAGGACATTTAGGTGAGACATGAGGAGGAAATTCTGGAGTATGAGGGTGGGGAGACCCTGGGACAGGGAAGCTGTGCAAGTTTTGGATGTCTTGTCCCTTGGGAAGTTTTCAAGGGCAGGTTGGATGGGACTTGGAGCAGCCTGGGCTGGTGGGAGGTGTCCCTGCCCATGCAGGGGGTTGGATCTAGATGATCTTTAAGATCCCTCCAAGCCACGTGGGGGGATTTTGGGGGTCCCCAGGGCGCTCACCCCCCTTCCTCTCCCCCCAGACATCCGCCTGCGGGTGCGAGCTGAGTACTGCCAGCACGAGACCGCCCTTCAGGGCAACGTCTTCTCCAACAAGCAGGACCCCCTGGAGCGGCAGTTCGAGCGTTTCAACCAGGCCAACACCATCCTCAAGTCCCGGGATTTGGGCTCCATCATCTGTGACATAAAGTTCTCAGAGCTCACCTACCTCGACGCCTTCTGGCGCGACTACATCAACGGCTCCCTCCTGGAGGCCCTCAAGGGCGTCTTCATCACGGACTCGCTCAAACAAGCCGTGGGCCACGAAGCCATCAAACTGCTGGTCAATGTGGACGAGGAGGATTACGAGGTTGGACGCCAGAAACTCCTGAGGAACTTGATGCTTCAGTCGGCTCCCTGAGCCCTGGGCCCTGAGCCCGGCCCTGTCCTGGGCCCTGCCCCACCCGGCTCCTTCCCTCTCCTTTTTTTTTTTTTTTTTTTTCGCTCAAACAAGCCGTGGGCCACGAAGCCATCAAACTGCTGGTCAATGTGGACGAGGAGGATTACGAGGTTGGACGCCAGAAACTCCTGAGGAACTTGATGCTTCAGTCGGCTCCCTGAGCCCTGGGCCCTGAGCCCGGCCCTGTCCTGGGCCCTGCCCCACCCGGCTCCTTCCCTCTCCTTTTTTTTTTTTTTTTTTTTTTTTCGTTGTTTTTGTTTGTTTTTCCTTCTCCTTTCATTTTTCCAAGAGGAAAAGCTGATGGAGGCCCCCCCGCCCGGTACGGTGCCACTGTGGGGGTGGGAGCCCCGGGGGCTCGTGTGTGTGTGTGTGTGTGTTTGTCATATTCCCCCCCCTTTCCTGTCCTATTTTCTTCTCTCGCTTTGTTTTCCCTTTTCTTTCTTTTTTTTTTTTTTCTCCTCTCATTTTGTATCCCTTAAAAACAAAGAAGGAAAAAAGGCACAAATCCTGCCTGGGGCCTGTGAGGGGCTGGGCGAGCCGGGGGGCTCGGGTGAGCTTTGTGAGGAGGGGGAGGGATTGGCCCCCCTTGCCCTAATGTCACTGTCTTGGCTGGGGTCCCTGGGCAGCATCCCCCC
>NW_009953757.1:26458-27808 GCF_000747805.2 Chaetura pelagica
GGGGTCCCCTACCATGTGCCTTGTGTTCTCCTCCCCAGGGGGAGAACCAGCCCTGAGGGACACCCTGACACCCCTTGTGTGCCTCCCCCCCCCAGTGTCCTGCTCCATCCCTCTCCAGCTGTCAACTGGGACAAACTGGGATGTGCGAAGTGGTGTCTGGGGGGGTGACCTGCCTGTTGCTGGCAGGAGAGGCCCTGCCTGCACCCCCAAAATGGCCATTTTTCCCCCTATTTTGAGCTGCCTGTTGAAGGGGGGACTGTGGATTTTTTTTGGTCCAGCTTCATTCTGATTTTGTGTTGTTGTTTTTCCTCCCTGACTCCCTCCTGGGGAGGGGTCTTGTGGTGTGTATGGCCCCCTCCCCCCCACCCCGGGCCCACAGCCCCCTCCCCACTGATGGACAATTCTGGCACCACTGGCTGTAATTTCTGTCACTTCTGTATTTTTTAAACCTCCAGCTGAACAGGCCCGTGTTCCTGGTGTCAATTTTGGGTTCCTGGAAATAAACATGGACCGTGGTGCCTGGCTCCCTCCTTCCCTGGGATCCCAGAAAGAGGAGGGAGACCCCCCCATAAAGAGAGGCTGGACTCCAATAAAAAGGAGGAGACCCCAATATAGAGGAGGGGAACTCCCCAAAAAAGGAGAAACTGCAGTAAAGAGGGGGGACCCCTATAAAGGGGGGACCCCTATAAAGGCGAGACCCCAATAAAGATGAGGACTGGGAGCTGCACTGGGGGGGAACTCCCAGTAAAGGAGGAGCCCCAATAAAGAGGAGGAGACCCCAATAAAGAGCGGGGGGAACTCCTAGTAAAGGAGGAGCCTCAATAAAGAGGGGATGCCCACAAAGAGGAGAGCCCAATAAAGAGGAGACCCCCATAAAGAGGAGGAGACCCCAATAAAGAGGGGGGGACTCCAATAGAGGAGAAGGACCCAAATAAAACGGGGGACTCCAATTAAGTGGGGGGACCCCCATGAAGAGGGGGGGAGGCTCCCATGAAGAGGAGGACACCCCAATAAAGAGGAGGGGACACCCCCCTCCTGGCTGCAGCACCGGGGAGCCCTGAGTAGGTTTATTTAGGGAGCGACTCCCTCCCGGCCCGGGGGTCACGGTGCCGCCCCCAGCCCCGCGGGGCCGTACAGGTCGTGCCGCCGGTGGTTCAGCACCGGCATCTCCCGGCGCACGCGGCGCAGGTACCCGAGGTCGATCTCGGCGAAGCAGAGCCCGGGCCCCTCGCGGCACTGGGCCACCACGGCCCCCCAGGGGTCCACCACCATGGCGTGCCCATAGGACACGCGGCGCGGGTGGTTCTGCCCGGTCTGCGCCGCCGCCACCACGTAGCACTGGGGCTCGAT
>NW_009953758.1:0-54762 GCF_000747805.2 Chaetura pelagica
CCTGAATGGTTCTATGATTCTATTATTCTAATTCCTGCAATATACTATGCTCTGAATTATTCAACCATTGAAAGATACTACATCTATCAAAAATAGCAGGAACAGGAGGGGGCTGGCAACTTATGAAACAGTGAACAAAGGAATCTTTCTCTGAATCTTTATGTCTGTGTTTATTTCTATAACCACGTCTGTAAGAGATAATAAATAAGATACACCAGGAGGCAGTCTAGATTCTAAAGGATTTCTGATGGTCTTAGAACACTAAGAGTCTCTCAAGGAATCTAACATAGCTATCAAATAAGAATCTGTACATCAAACTTTTTTCAGTCTAACACAGAAAAAATATTTTGGAGGCTAGTCTTAGGCTGGGACTACGCTTGGTCAACGAACATCCAGACATTTACTCTAACTTCCAGATTTAGAAAATATAGCACACTGTTAGCCTTGATATCAAGGTCATCAGGGGGAATCTTCACAAAATACAAGATGAGAGAAAAAAAATTA
Organism: Chaetura pelagica; assembly: GCF_000747805.2. Lineage (NCBI taxonomy): Eukaryota > Metazoa > Chordata > Aves > Apodiformes > Apodidae > Chaetura > Chaetura pelagica. Next base: position 505 of record NW_009953758.1, read on the forward strand.
AGCATGAGAAGGTGCTCAAGGTGGACTTCTATATGCATTTATTAGCTAAATGTGCTATTTTCAGTTTAGAGAGGAGATAAGTAACCTATCCCAATCCTCAAACTTTCCAAATCTACAGACAGTGATGGGGCAAGGTGCCAGAGATGAGGAGACCCTGGAGAAGCTGAGACAAGGAATGCACAGCAAGAACAGCAGAAATAGACAAGTGAAAAACCAAGGAAGGGAAACAAGACCAGTATCACAGGTGGCTGGCACACCAAATCAACACTTTTTAAAGCCTACAAGCTTTCAGTGTGCATTTGACCCAGTTCAAGGGAATTTGGGTTACTGCAAAGCTTTATTTTTAACAAAATTTGACACTGAGCTTGATTAAATTCAATCTTGAGCTTCCACGATTTGTTTCTCCTTCAGCACAAAAAGACATGAAATTGCAAGAAAACTATGAAGAGAACTTTGGTCAGAAAGCTTCAAATCCCACATTAGCAGTTGACATACAGATTTTCCTAATGAGTCTAGGGCATGAAAGTCTAGTAATTTTCTCTTAAAACATGTTATTCCTAGTTCATTTAAATATTTTCAGGACAACCATCAACGTAAATAGAAACACTATCTTTAACTGCTCCAACTGTAGTTCAGATTCAGTGATTCAATTATCATCTTTTAACTTCTTAATCTATTTAACAAAGATGTGCTGTAATCAGTGCAATTAAAAGAAAGCAAAATTTCTAAAATACACCAAGCATACCAATACAACTAATAAGATTATGGTCTTCAGGAACTCTGTATTTGCTGTGCCTAACAACTCTATGAAACTCTGAGGCTGCACAAATAGGGGGGCAGGTGGGTTATAAGGCCACAAAGTACCTGTGTTTAGCATCCTGATATTGACTGTGCTGTCAGGGATATTTATGCACTCCTTCTGATGTATCACCTGAGTAGCTATGATCTGCCATACAAGGTATGTATGAAATACAAAGTAAAATTCTACCTTCAGTTTTAACCCTGCAATCACAAGTGGGGAGTTGGAGGGAGATGAATCCAGCTTGTCTGTCAGTATAACATAAAGACAGAACTTATTGCAGCAAAAATGCCTAAGAGTCAAACTGAAGAGACATTAAGTGTCATGCAATTTTCAAAAGTGACTTTAAAAAATTGTTACCAGTGTTCCTCATCCTTAGTATTTCTGGCTTATGGGTGGTTGGTATTTCCTCACTGCCCGTAAAGGGAATCATTAATATTATTCCTGCATTGCTGCCTCTTTTTCTCCCCCTCCCTCTTCTTTTACCTCTTCATATAGAGACAAGTGTTATAGTCTCTACTGAAAACTCAAGTATAACCTTCTAACCATTAATCAACCAGTAGAGACTTCATATGAAAGTGTAAAAAATTGGGCAAAACGGATGCTTGGTGTGCTTTTACCACAACTTCTCTTTCTGAGCATTTACAGTATTAAAACCATATCCTTAATATCAAATATCCTTTTCAACAAACATTGTTATTACAAATTGAAAGTCAATTGATGCTTTGCATTGACTTTAACAAGACCAAGAGTGAAATGATTTGCCCAAGGTCATACAGGAAGTCTGTATGAGGACAAGATTTTACTGGCTGTGTACATTAACATTTTTTTCTCTCTGGCTGTGACAGCTCTAAAACTTATTGCTGGTTTCTAGGTAGTGCTCTGTATTTCTATCCTGAAAAAATCTGAAAGCAAAATTGTTTTCTTTCAGAGTTTTTTTTAAAGATCTAAAATGCGGAGAGAATCTGACTTTATTTCCTGAAACTGAAATAAGGTTTCATTGCTACTGAAACAAAATTCAAGAGTAATTATATTTCAGTCTAAATATTTGTCAGTAAAGCTTTTCATTCCTGCCTCCCCCTTCAAAGACTGCTACATTCAAAATAGTCACACCATCAAACACAGAGATTCCTTTCTGAACATTAGCCATCCAACCCAGCTTTTTTTAGAAGCCACCAAGAAAACGGTGACCCCTTGCACACACATATAATACAGACAGTCACATCATTCCTGCCTCCCCCTTCAAAGACTGCTACATTCAAAATAGTCACACCATCAAACACAGAGATTCCTTTCTGAACATTAGCCATCCAACCCAGCTTTTTTTAGAAGCCACCAAGAAAACGGTGACCCCTTGCACACACATATAATACAGACAGTCACATGCCAGGTGATGCTGGAACCAGTAGGTGGTTTAAATACGTGCAGCATATTTTCCTGGAAACTCACAAGTAACTGGTGATGGAACAAGAGGAAATGGCCTCAAGCTGCACCAGGGGAGGTTTAGACTAGACGTTAGGAAGAGTTTTTTCACTGAAAGCATTGACAGACATTGGAACATGCTGCCCAGGGAGGTGGTTGAATCACCATCCCTGGATGCATTTAAAAGTCACCCAGATGTGGCACTTGGGTTTATGGTTTAATGCTGGACTTGGTAGAATAGGGTTAATGATTGAACTAAATGATCTTAAAGGTCTTTCCCAAACTATGTGATTCTATGATTCTACCAGTATATTAAATGTTACAAAATTGTTCTCTCCTAATGCGATATGAGATTTGGGGGAGAACTAAGTCTTTGAATCCTGACAATATAAAAGGGTTAAGTCCAGGATGCAGTTTAACTTATCCAGAAGCTTTTGCCATGCTGAACAAATGCAGACAATGGTGTTTCCCCAAGAAAGACAGAGATGCTCAATATTATGAGAATATTTCCTAATAAAATTAATAGCAGCAGCAATTGTTTAGGTACTTTCTCCAGAGACAACATATGCAGATAAACCAAATAATCCGACATAAAGTATCATAAACTACTTGTAACTACAGTTTGCCTCAGGTCCATGTACTTAGTTCTTCATGACTAGAGGGACAATTAAATGTAAAAAAAATTAAATGTAAAAAACACAACCAGCCTTTTTGCTAAAATTATGTTTTTCTTCTTGCCTAACAGCTTTACTTCCTGGCCCACAGAATCACAGCAGTATTTACTGATCTCTTCTGTCTCAGACATATTCTCACAGTCATAATCTCATATAAATAAAAAACTAAATGTTGGGTAGTCAGGTCTCTGGTCCTTGAGGATATGGAAATCTCAGCTATTTCCACAGGCTCCTGGGTTTTGGTGAAAACAACAACTTGACAATGTAAGCAGATTGTCATGTGGGTAGTATTTTTGTAAATTTTCAGAAAATCTCAACAGTGAGAATCACTGTAGCTTCTGAAGCTAGACAAGAAACTTCAGGCCCCAAAGCTAACTAAATCCTTAAGAACAAAAAATATCACTGTGCACTAGAAAGGTGGCTTTAGCAGAGCCTCCCACCCACAGATGACACAGAAGACCACCTGGAAGTTACTATTGCTTAATGTCCAGTCAAACTTTACATTTATTCTAGTAATCAATATTTTTTACAAAACTGACTGTAGTATCTTGTCACTGGCTTGCAGCCTCTAAGTTAGACATTACATAGGGCCCAGTCCAACACAAAGAGAAATCAATAAAGGCTCCAAGAACTAGAAAATGAAGATTGCTCTGTAAGAACTTAAAATACAAATAAGTCTATATAAATCTATCAACTGAAAAACGTTTACCTTTTCACAAAGAAAACCAATGGAAGACATTCCTTAAAAACTCCCTCCTCTCTTTTTTTATTCGTACTTGCATTCAGAATGAATATTCTCAGACTTAATCAGATCAACATGCTTGTAAGTGTGTATATTTTTTCATAAACTTGTGTGGGCTACTAACCTCTATAGCTCTAATAAAAGAACCGTGTGGCAATTATATATAACCCACCCATATATATAAGCACTATTACATACTGGGAGCAAATTATCAGGGTAAATTGTTCAGAGTTATAACAACAAGATTTGGAATATATTGAGTATCTGGTTACACCAACATGCAATCCAACATACCTTAGGAAATTAAATTAAACATTATCCAAAGAAAAATAATCACTGTTTATTTCTATTATAATACCTTCATTTTTCAAATCTTTTCTCATTTTGTCACATAACACATTCTAAAATCAAGCTGTGAAATAAAAAACACTAAGAGACAAATCTCTCAATCACCTTTATTTATGGAAACCTGAAAACCAATTCACTTACATTTCTCTGTTTGAATATCGTGAAAAAGACTAACTTTTGATTAGTGTTTTGAAATAGAAATGCAAGACAGGTACCAGGGCCAACCTAAAAGTAGCTGGTGCAATAAAACAGTCAGCTCAAAGAAATTTTCAGATCCTCGCCACTGCTAACGTGAACAAGCTCTTGTGGTTTTGTACTACCTTCAGAACAGTCTGCTACTAGTCATGAGAACAAAACCAGGAGTTCTCTAACACATTTGTTCTGTCTATCTTCATGCACACAGGGAGGAGAGCCTATAGTGGAAGGACCTGTGGCCAGGCCACTGAATGGCTTGGGCACAACAACTCTGGCTTCCATCCTGACTGGCCTCTCACAGAGCAAGCCCATATTCAGCCTGGACCATGCACTAGCAGCACCAAACCAAGAGTGCACAGGGACATCTTTAGGATGTCGGAAGACTGTCAAAGGAATAATGCTCAGAGCACTTGGGAGTGAGCCAGAGGAAAAGAGGGACTACTAGGAAGATAGCAAATTTCCTAAGATTTACCTCAGCTCTTTCACTATGTGAATGTCTCTCCTCTAGTCTGAAAGCTTCCCCTCCCATCTCATTCACTTTCAACAGAAACAAAAATACTTGGTCCTGCACTTGGGTCACGGCAACCCCATGCAACGCTGCAGGCTTGGGGAAGAGTGGCTGAAAAGCTGCCCAGAGGACCTGTCTGCAAACCATGACTTATCCCTTCCAACATTCTTAACTATTAAGTATAATTTTATTCATTTACTTAGAAAACTTAAGGTTTCAGGTTTTCACGTTTTCACACATATACTGTCTTGTGAATCAAAATTGCCTCAAAGTAAAAAGATTTTTATGACTAGAGCAGAGATCTAAGAGTAAGGACTGGAATATTCTATGTTCTTTACTTTGCTGCTGACCTCCTAAAGCGAGTCACTTAACCTGACATTAGGCTTATGTTGCGAGCTGGTGCCAGAGGGGCTATTGGCATGTTTTGACTTATGTGAGGAAAAAAAGAACAGTTTCCCACAGGTTACAAAACACTTTAAGATAACCAGACATATGATGACTCAAAGTGAGGATTAAGTGTAAGGTTGTCTTAGCTATGCATTGTTAATTATTTACCTTAATGTAGTGTCTCTTTTTACCTATATATAAAATAAATTTGTGCTGAACTGTAGAGAGAAATTTCTTGAAGTGATGTATTTAAGGGGTCATTTTAAACTCAGAAATATGCATTTCCTTTGTTTATTAATGGTACTGCTCATGGCTATAATTTCCATGGTAATGAAAACATAGGCACTTGAAATGAAAGTGTTAGAATAACAGGCGTTTTCCATTTCATCATTAAAAGCAGGACAATAACTGCTAAAGTTGAGATACAACAGACTTGAAAAAACATATTTTTTTTATTACCTGGCTTGCTACACTGTAATCTGTGGCAATTTGACCAGGCCTCCTAAGGTTGAATCAGAAGACATTACTGTTATTCCTCCCAGTACTAGTTGTTCGTGCTAGTCTAGGCACAGTTTGTTGTCTAGAAACAGGCATCTACTGCCAGGAGGACATGTATTTAACAATAGAATAAAATACACAGAGTGACAGTAAAGTCAATCTTTTGTGTTCTACTTTATACTGGAATTATCATGAAACTTGGACACATAATGTACTTTTTTTTTACCAACATAAAGTGGTTCTATATTATTTGCACAATTGTTATCAAGTTAAAGGTGATTTATTTACGTTCTGCAACTAATCACAAGTATTATTTTCCTCATATAAAAAAAAAAAAGTATTCATGATTAAATCCTATTACTTGGTATAGTACAAAAAGAAAGTGCTAGTGGAGGAGTAAAGTATTTAGCAAATGTCATGCCGAAGGTGCTTATGTGCTGTAAATCACAGGCACTGCATTTATTTATTTGACCAAGAACTGGAGTCCTTTTTCCAAAAGCGATTTTGGCACTTTGAAGGACAGGTTTTTTAGAGGTTCTAGGTGTGGTTTTCAAAAGCTACAAGCACATACATAACTGCTAAATACAAAAAACAATAGCTGAAGTTCATAAAAACCCTAATAAAGGGCAGGTTGTTTATTGTTTTTGTTTGACGCATATGTAAAAAACAAAACTAAAACAACCTCAATCCCAATCTATGCCTAGTGACAAACACATTTCAAAAGCACCAAAAGATTCCTGTAAATCCTGGGCAAGCAGAGAATCAATTTTTTTACAGCATAATCAAAAGCTGTAGCCATTGTCAGGTAAATTACTTGATCTCCTGGCCAAACTCCAGTCTCATTGCCACCCAGTGAAAATCTGGAACAGAGGAATCGAGCTTTGGTCTGCTTTAACAGATCAGAGCCAGAAACTCTAACAAAAGTTTTGCAGCTGATTTCAACAAGAATGTTTCCTCAGTGTGAGAATGCTTTTAAGCTTTTATGACCAACTTATCTGTGGCTACCTTACTAATTCATCTGTAGAGAAGCGATCTAGCCTTTTACCTTTTCACATCTGCATTAGACAAAGAAAAATGTTGCATATTTTGCATTTATTTTCTTCTCATTTTCTATCTCTAATTTTTTTTGCTCAGCTTCTTTTGTGACTGACAAGAGCAATACTGGTAGCCCCGCATCTCAAACATTACTGAAGTGCCAAAAAATCAAGATGAGTTTTTAAAAGTAGATTTTTGCTTTCAATTTTGGACCTTTATACTATATGACAGAAAATTCTGAAAGCTTGCCACACAGAGACAGTTTTAACATAAATCTTTTCTTCATTTTGCAACTAGTTGCAAGACAGTTCTCATGGCAGCATAACTGGAAATGGAGGCAGCTAGCAAACCAATAGAGTACTAACAAATCTGACTTAGAGGCAGAATCTTCTTTATTGGTGATTTTTTTCTACTTCCCTCTCACTCTTGTGCTTTTCAGCACAGATAAACCTTTTTATCCTTTTCATATTTTGTTTAACAAACATATATGCTGTAATATAAAATCATAGCATGACACAGGACATACAATGCTTCAATTAATATTAGTTTCAATGATAATTATTTTAAAAAATAAAATGCGTAAAAATATACTTTCTAGTACAGATGTGCCCGTGTCAGCACTTATTACCAGATCTATCAATTCAAATATGTTTCCATAGGAACATATATTTCAGTAGAAAACATTCTCGTTAAAAGATTCTCATATTACTCACCTATTCTGTCATGCTCAGGACTGAATATACTGTTTCCATTATACCCTGAACACTGCAGCATTCTGCTTCCAATTGCCATCATGAACATATTTTGTAAGCAAGGCCACGTTACACTTGTGGACCAAATGGTGTATGCCAAATGATTATGCAGACCTTGAGGCACTCTGAGTGTATAAACATTTACAGTACAACAGATCTTTGGCCAAGTGGCCAAGTAATTGATTACAGGGCTATGAATGTCACTAGATTTTATTTATAAAAATCCCATAGCACTGGCTCTACTTCATGCAGAACTAGCACTGGCAGGTTTTAAAAGTAAGGTGCTCTTAGGTGAATTCAGGAACAAGCAATCTTTGCAGTAAATTGTGTAGAACAAATAGGAGCAGGTCTCACCCTAGCTACCATTTTTCCTGAATTCATGATATCTGACAATCAGGCAAATTGGGTTTGCTTGGCCTCCCTGGAGGTCCTGCCCTGAATAAAGGTTAGCCATGATATATCCAAGGTCTCAGAACTGCTAATATGTTTTTCTTTGTGTAGGATATGTAATTGGAAAGTTTTTGGAGCAGTGAGAGGGCAACCGTGCAGTTCTGAGAGACTAGCCTGTGCATTTAATCTGTCACATAAACAAGAAAAAAGTCACCCAAATCACCTCCAGTGAAGAAGCCAACATCAGCTCTAGAACAGACATGCAACGGAACTGCTGCTATCAGAAATGAAAGACCTATTTATTTGCTAGGCCATCAATCTGTAAATTTAAGACTGTACTCCACATGATGTCTTCTATTGTTTTTTTTCCTAGGCTGATTTCAAAAGACTACATTTTGATGATCCCACTCCTTCCCTTGAGGTTTTATTTCAATTTTACATTTCTCCCTGTCAAAATGGAGAGGGGGATGGAATTGCTTGATATTCAGCCTAAATTTTGAGTTCCTTAGTCTGTATCAGGATGTCCCTTTAAACTATTTCTTGCTTTCTTGATGTTTACGCCCTGAGAGAAAAATGTTCTTCTTACCTGTATTTAGCCAGCTTTGATATTGTCTCAGAAATCTGCACTCCCCTGAATGGTCTTTCTGGTCAAATCACCAGCACTAGTCATTCTCTGGTTGCGCTTTCCAGCTTTTTAAACTCTTTCTCTCCAAGCTCTGTGGGCAGCATAAGTTCAGCCAGGATGACAGACACAAAAAATAAGTCATACAAGAGTGGAAGGACCTAATTAATAGAAAACTGGGAGAAGGATATAAATGCAGGATGTCAGAGCTTAAAATTAAAATGGGGAAAAACAGACTGGGACTTTTAGAACTTTCGTAATTGTTTCTTGTTAGAAGCACCCAAAGCTACCCAGCCTTTGCTGGATTGATAAAGGATCAACATGTCAGTTCTTATTTAGTGGAAGAACCCAATTAATTATTATACAGAATTAGATGCCCTTTAGTGTTGCTCACATTACTGATGACTTGCTAATTTGGCTGGCTCTGATGTAATTACAATTAATTTACGTCCTTAATCCTAATGCTCTAACCTGGCTTTGACATAATCAGGCCACGTGGAGGTATCACATCCAAACCAACATTGAGGAGCTCACTGCTAAAAAGACATAATTACACTTTACAAAACATATCCTTCCTACCACTTACATGTCTTGAAACACTGAATTAGAACAGTGAGACGGGAGGGGAGGAGAGCTGTCCCTCCCTTCCTTATCTCCCCAACAGCTGAAATAACTGCAGATGTGTTGTTGTGAGATGCCTTCTCTCTCTACAGCAGACATGATCTGGAGGAGATAATGGCTGCCATCCCACCAAGAGTGCTGTTATAAGATCCTCTTTCAGTTATTTGAAATATGGACTTCACTCAGAGGATTCTAGGAATAGCTGCTCCAGCTGTTCTGGAGATATAGAAAGCTATCACAGGAGACATCATTAGACTCTGGTAAAATCACCCACTGCACTAAAGATCTCACACAAACTCCTTAATGGTTTGTACCATTCGTCAGAAGTCAAGAAGAAGTGAAATGTCTACAGCTATAACAGTTTGTATTCCATGCATCAAGGCTGAGCTTCAATTTGGCAGACAGAATAGGAAAGACCCTAAATAGATCCTTTTATCAAGTGTCTGAGCAGTTACTTGATCTAAGAGGTTTGTATACCTGCAACCAGCAATGTACATGCCTGAGACAAATTACAAGGCAGCAGCAGTATTACAGTGAAGGATGAAAGTGCACAGAGAAAGGCAAACAAGCAAAGCATTACAACAGCCACTTAATGGCAAACACATTTATTAACATCAAGCACGATGTTTGTAGGTTTCCCCTGCCACAACCAGCTGCAGATGCCAGCTACTTAAAAAGATGAAACAGTGCAGTGAATAAAACAAGGGGCATTTGTGTTTGGTTTTTTTTTCTAGTTTTGTTTTGGGTTGGTTTTTTTTTCAGTGTAGTCTGCCTTCATTCTTGGCAGTGGAAGCAGGATCCTAGCTCTGTCTTCGAAAGAACAAAAGCTGTGCTGGCACACAGCAAGCAACTTGATTTCAGAAGGCCTCCTGGGAAGATTGTACAGGAGTATGGCTCTGTGTCTGGCAGCTGCATCCTTGAATGAAAAAAAGGAGGAGGAAAAGGGCAGGAAGGAAGGAGCACACAAGGTCTCCATACCATACAGAAGAAGATTTTACACACAATCAGACATCCTTGCCCCATTCAATAAAAGAGGTGTTCAAGGTGAACCACTATACTTACAGCACACCACAGCAGCACATTTCACAGGCTACCATTCTTTTGTTAGAAACACTTCTCCAAGGTTTTATTGCCACCCATAGATTGAAAGTGTTCAGGTTTTAAGCAAAGGAAATAATAACAAAGTAGTAGAACTAAATAAAATTTTGAAAATTCAAGATATTTTTAAACTCTTTTTTTTTTTTTTACCTTTTTTTTTTCTTTGCTTTTACTCAGGAGAAATATGCAGTCAAAACATCAGTAGGGAATGGTGCTTTTTCAGTGGAGTGGACTGACTTATTTCAGTTGAAGGGACTGATGCAAAATAGGTATAACATGGACAGAAAACAGCTACAGAATAAATGCATGACTGAATGGAAATTCAGACAGAGATAAAGATATTCATATTAGTACTGGATTTACTCTGAAATCTGAGAGTGTGAGGCAAAACATCTATATCTATGGTACTAATTTTTATTAAGACCTTTATCTGGGTAATCAAGCTACAAGTAAAACTTGCTCACTCCACAAGGTTAAAAATATTATGAAGTTCAAGAGAGGACGCTTTTCTGAAAAGGTAAATAGTGTTTCAAAGTCCTAGAAAATGTATAGACAAATTAGAAAAAGAAGAGCAGAAAATTACTATTACTATCATAATATTGGTGTCTCAGCACATTTCCAGGATTGGTCTTTCATTTAACTCCAGAGTATTTAGATTCATGCAGAGAATTAAATTAATCATTACACAATGGAAATCAGGACAGATTTCCTTAGGGGTATATTGACAGTTTATCTCTTTTGTTCATTGACATAGATGTAAACAGAAGCTGCAAAAGAGTGAGAATCTCTCCCCCTGCCTATTTCACGTTCCTAAATCACAGTAGGGTTTAATCTGACCATTGCTGTTCTTCCAGCAGGGAAGAATGAGGGAAGACATGCACTCCTTGAAAATAAACCTTTGTTTATTTGCAGTGTGGTCAAAGGAAAAGCAGTGTCCAGTTCTTGAAGCAAGGTGGTGATCCTAATAATAATAAACATCTGGTTATCTCAAACAACTGTCAGAGAAAGACTTTAACTGTTAATAACATCTGATGGATCAGATTGTTATCCCTACTCTGATTATTATTATTATTTAATAATAAATAATTATACTGACATTTGAGGGACTCCTGGCATAAGAAAGGTTGTTGCAGGTGTAGATTTTAGAGAATTCAGCCTTTTCAAAACAGCAACAAAAAAACCCACAAAAAACCAACCCTCACCCATGACCTCATAATTTTATGCCAAATCATGCTAGTTAGGAATTCTTTTCTGCATCAAATAGAATTTGCTGCTGCTTCACCATTACAAATGTTGCTGTGAGTTTACTATAGTGATGTAACCCAAACAAAACTGACAGTGTTGGACTGTACAATGGTTACCTCATTTCTCTGTTGGTTTATCACCTTCGGTTAGTATGTTAAGCAGCTTACACTCAGCAGAATCAAATAATTCTATCTGGTTATCCTCTTTAGATTTTAGTACTGTTTCCTCATTCATCTTTAGTCCAGTTGATCTGAACAGTGGGCATCTTGAGGCTCTTAACCTCTTTTAAACTTGTTTCTCTTGGAGTTTGTGTGCAGTGAAGCTTCTGTGTCAATAATGTCCGCTCTTTTGTCCCATGCTCAACATACTCTACAGCTCTGAAAATAGTCTCATTCTTGCAGACATAAACTGAATAATTATCTATCTCAAACATAGGCTCCATAGCAATTGGCATATTTATAGCTAATCAACTTTTAAAATGGCAGCAGTGGTGCTTAACCACATTACTTAATTTTCAGTCTGTATCACTATCGATCTTGAATATTCTCTCCAGATGTAGGACATGACTCAATAGAGCATTCTAGTTACATAATTCGTTTATCTGCCAGCCAAAGAGCTGGGAAATTCTTTTATTTCTTGTAAATTTAGCATTATGGTTCTTTAATAAATGAGTTGATACGGATATTTACTGACATGATGAATAAGTATATATGTGGGTTTTTTCAAGAAAATTCTGAAATAAAAATTAACATAAAGTACTAGGAAAATAAACCTTGGTTAAAGACAAACAAACAAAAAACAGGGAAAAACCTACTAAAATCTTTTTCTTTAAGGTAGACCCTAAATGTATATTTGAATTCCTCTTACTTTTTATTCAGAACAGAGGCTTTCTAGGGTTCATTGTTTTGGGTGAAGAACATTACTTCTTGATAACTTGCAAACATAAATATAAGATACACCTGTGAAACTGAGGAAATGGAGAATATTATAGTACAATTTAATTACTGATTATGGAATGGAAAAAACTGTGGATTTTACCAGTGAGGAGAGAAGAATCCAGAAAGGACACAGATTGTTTATAGATATTCATCATCTGAAAGCCTGATAAAAGCACAAAAAGTTTCTGCACAAAGTTTTGAGCCTTCTCTCTTTGAGCTGTGTTAGAGGTGGACCTCGCAAGTGCACCGGCAGTTTCCAATATCTGACACTAAGCAGTTCAGAGGAACCTCATTTTCAACTAAAATATGAGCACATTTCTATCTCTCCTTTCAATAAGGCCTAGTTTTGCAATAACTGAACTCTTTTAAGTAAACTTTAGCAGAATAATTTACTTATTTATTACAGCAATAATCAGAAGTCCTCTTCCTGTTTTGGAAAATAAATATTTTCCAAAATCAGCTCAGTGAAATTAATTTAAACCATTTATGAATTCATTACACACAAGCCCTTGAGAACTCAAGGAAATTGTCTAAAAAATACAGTTCTGATACAAAATGTATACATCCACACAGGAAATATTTAAATAGCCATTTATCAAATGATTTTCACATTTCTATCTTAGACAGATGGAGAGTCTTATTCTGAACAAAGTCAGAGAGTCCAAATCAGAGAAGTCAGTTATTAACCTCTGCAATTTGTCAAAGGTAATTAGAACCCCCTTCAGTTAAGAAATATATGATATGACATAGTAACCCTTTAAAAGAAAGACACAACACAAATTTCACAGGAATTGTTTGTTCATGTAACTGAAAGCAAAACCTGGGCAAACAAAAAAGTTGTATTTAGATGTTTATTTTTCAGTTCACTTTAGCGAGAACTACAGCCAACTTTCTTCAGTTTAAAGAGAATGACAAACATGAATGCAGTCAACATTTTCCCAGAAAATGAAACTTGGATGAGCCAGTGGAAGCCTGGTCCTATGAATAACTATGTTCAATCAGAGGATTGTTTATCAGACAAAACAATACAAATTGCAAACACAAACAATGAATAGCAACTACTCAAAGGACCACTGTAAGAAAACAGTTCCTCAGAAGTTCACTGCCTGAAATATATTAACAACAGACATTTGCTGAATAATTGCAATCAACAAAGTTGTTGAAACACATCCAATTGACAGACAATTTATCAATAGGGAAAAAAACCAAAACACAACAAACCCAAACCCCAAACATATGAGAGAAGTTTTTATAGTTCTTTCATTAAGCTTTGTGGCCCAACATGACAAACTTGAAATAGACTTACATACCACTGGCCCTCCTGCCTCTGCTGTGCTTACACTAATTCTAACACTATATACTAGACCTGTGAAATGTGCATGGGTGGATGTCACTGCCTCAACATCAAATATTTCGCTCTACAAAAACACTCCTGTTGCCCTGTTGTACCTGGTAAGACGGATGTAGCTTGAGACAACTGAAACCTAGCCCAGAATAAACACACAGTAGGCAGGATGAGATTGCTTTATAAATCCTGCATTCTGTCTCACCCATACATTTCATTCTTTTCCTAGTGTTAAGAATACCCTCTTAAAGTACAATAAAAATTGAGCTTTCTGAATTTAAAAGCCTTTTGATCTATCTGGCATGCTCACACAAGGAAAAGGTAGAGGCAGATCCACCTTAAGATTCTAACTTGACCATCGTTTGGTCATATGAATGTCATTCTTCCAACACAGTCAATAACTCCTGGAAATTCAGTCCTACAGAAACATTAGAAACAATAATGGTATTTGCCTAGCATTCTAACTCTTTTCTCATGCCAAACTTGGTTATTGTGTTTGCACCTATGAATTTATAGACACAGTCCTGCTCATATACATACACTAATAGATGACACACAAGCTTATCTAGTCTGTCATTCATAAGATATTACTAGAATTCCAGCCATGCATAGTATGCTGCATGACTTAAGGAAAAAAAAATTGGATTAAAATCTTTCTTTCATATTAAGGAATGAAGCATATTCCTGTAGACTTAATAAATACATTGCTGTACCCTGAAGTGATATTCTTTTACTTCTGAAATAGAGAGAATTTATGTAGAAGAGAATACTTATGTTTGGGAACAATTAAGGAGTATGAATAAAACTGAAGAAATCAGAGATGTGGCACAAACCAGCCAATTACACAGGCTCTTGAATTGAAGTCTTTAATAATGCATAAAGTAAAACACAGGCATGCAGCAGAGCTAATGCTTGCAAATTAACAAGTCTGCAATGTGTAAACATTTTCCTAAAGCAAAGATAACATTAAGAATATGGTATTAAAAAAAAATAAAATCCCTAAAAACTCAACCCAAGCCAAATCAAGAATTGGAAAATAAAATAGTTTAATAACATAAGTTTAAGTAAAATGTCTATTCAAATTGCATTTAGAAAAAAATTCAACAGAGAAAAGAAATTGCAACCTAGTGTAGACCACTATATCACAGTAAACCTGTTTCCTTACAGTCCAGCTTGTTAACTCAAGATCTTTCCTCTTTATTGTCATCTAGTTAATATTATTCAGTCAATAGGTATGCCTGCAGCTAGTTCAGTTCACAAGGGTACCTGGGGATAGCTCTGTTGTTTCACATTTCCTGCTAAATCTGAACCACTGTGAGAGGCTACAGCCCCAAGGACTAGAAAACACTCTACAATTGCAGAAGAGCCAAAACAGTGCAAGTTCCTTCACACTAATACAGAAATCTCTTTTAGTAGGAGACTACAATCAGATGGCAAAGGGCAGTTAGATCTCTCTCAGTTCTACCCTGGTGCCCCTCCTAAGGCTACAAAGAGGTGCAAGGATTCCAGATGGATGGCATGAGGACAGACAAGGAGATGCTGCAAAGATGCCACCAATTCCAAACAGCAGCTTTGCACAGCTCAGTTCAGGCAAACTTCTTCACATACAGGTACTCCTAAATTCACCAGGGCATCATATAGTTGTGGTGACTACAGAATAAAATACTAGAACTGAATTGTGTCATAACTACTTTAACACAGAGGTTGTTTGAGTAAATATGTTTTCCTGTGGTTTTTGTTTGTTTGTTTGTTTGTTTTTTAATCTCTTAGCCATTACACTGCTGATTTGAACACTGGGACAAGGGCTAAGAAAGAAAGCTGATGCTCCTTGCACAGACAGCGCAGTGCCCATCTTTTCTGGCCATTAGCAAACACCTTAATTTTTCAGTGGTGTTTAAAATCAATTATGTAGAATTTCTTTCAACATTAAATGTTTCTAAACTAAATTTATAAATATAAAATATACAATGAAAGACAATGTATAAAATACTACTTGATATTTTTGGGAATAAAGTTCAGTTCCATAAAAACCAAAAATCATATCTTTACAATTCTGATTTTTTTTCACACACACAAAAAATCATTTTAGGTGAGTTGTAATGCTTATCTGCTTTCAAGTTTGCTTTCAAGTATTTTACAGTTTTTAAACACCTCAAAAACTTTCTCCAACTATTTAAAATGAAAATTTGCCCTTAAGTCACATTTTCCAGCTTATAATTTTGCTTTAGACAAAATATTATTTTTCATATAAACCCATATTTAGCTATAAAATGTATCAAAGTTTAAATAGAACATTATATATATTCTGTTAAGTCAAGATGTAATTATTTTGTGACTAGTTTTGTATCTCACATCAGATCACACAATGCAAAGGCTGTTCTCCTTTCACATATATTATGTTTTGCGTTATTCATGAATACAGAAGTGCGATACTATAGGACCTGACCAGTTGGTCAGACCTCCAATAGCAACTGAACGAAATCATGGCAAGGGTAAACGTCTCTGTACACAGAGAGAAAATATCCAGTACTTCATCTACACATCAGACAAAAATCATCTTTGTTTTGTAATGTAGTGTGAAAGAATTCCTACCTTAAATATGCAAACAATTCTGAGTGCCTCTTACTGCATCAGATTTTCACTGCTTGGGAAATACCCCACAAGATGTGTTATGCTTCCCAGATGTATTTTTATTCTGTATTTTTGTCATGTGCATCACTTTAATATGATGTTTGCATGCCAAAAATACAGGAGAGATTAATATTTTAAATGTGCACTGAAGTGCTTATTTAATGACCTAAAACACTGGTAAAGTTTTGGCTAATCTGAAAAAAAAAAAATAAAATTAAAAATGATAGTCACTTCTTGAGAGAGCACTAATTTCTATCTCCAAGTTTTACTAAAATTCAGCCAAAACCTGAGCTGCAAAGGTAATTACATATTACAGGCTATGAAGTCCTGCATTGATTTTCAAGTTTCTTGTAGTTTTTACACTACAACAACATAGAAAAAAAGTGATGCATGTTTACTGATTTCACTACAAATATAAATAATAGGAAATATAAAATAATCTACTTGGATATAAAACAATAAACAAGTATCTTCAGGCATCCACTAAGCATCCAGCAGAATTTATTACTGAAATTAAATTAAATAAAATACCAGCACCATTAAAATAATAAGCCCAGAGAAAATAAATCAAACATCCATCTACCTATAAGGTTCATCACCTAAGAAGCATCCTGCAGTCCTTTTCCCAAAGCTGTAACAGCCTGATGTGTGACCAGAGACTGGAAATTCAGCACAAATACAGGATGAGCAGAGAATGGGTTGAGAACAGCCTTAAAAAGAAGGACCTGGGGGTGTTGATCATTGAAAAGCTCAACAGGAGCTGGCAATGTGCAATTGCAGCCCAGAAAGCAAACTCTGTCCTGGGCTGCATCAAAAGAAGCATGGCCAGCAGGTTGAGGGAGCTGATTCTGACCCTCTGCTCTGCATTTGAGACCCCACCTGGAGTACTGTGTCCAGTTCTGAAGCCCTCAACACAGTAAGGACATAGAGCTCTTGCAGTGAGTCCAGAGGAGAGCCATGAAAATGATCAGAGGGCTGGAGCATCTCTCCTATGAAGACAGGCTGAGAGAGCTGGAATTGTTCAGCCTGTAGAAGACTCCGAGGAGATCTTATAGCAGCCTTCCAGTACCTGAAGGGGCCTACAGGAAAGCTGGGGACTGACTTTTTACAAAGGTGTGTAGTGATAGGATGAGGACTAATGGTTCTAAACCAGAAGAGGATAGATTTAGGTTACACATTAGGAAGAAACTATTTAGTGTGAGGGTGATGAGACACTGGAACAGGTTTCCCAGAGAGACTGTGGATGTCCCCTCTCTGGAGATGTTCCAGGTCAGGTTGGATGGTGCTATGAGCAACCTGATCTAGTGGAGGGTGTCCCTTCCCCTGCAGGTGGGGGTTGTAACTAGATGATCTTAAATGTCCCTTCCAATCCAAACCATTCTATGATTCTATTATTAGTTCCATCAACACACATCCTGTCTGCATGAATATACGGTGACATTACATGCTCACTTTCTCCTTTTGTTTAGGGACCCAAAATCAAGATGCATCTGTAACTTTTGAACAACCCTCATTGAAAAATGGGGTCTAGCTGTAGTTATCACCCTTGTAAATTCCAACTATTTTCACTTGTAAAAGTAATTTCTCTTTGCCTGGGAGGGATTACTAGCAGACTTCCTTAGGACAACTGGATTCAGAAGCTCCAGAGTGTACCAGTAGTCTGCTGAGCAGCTTTGGAAAAGTGAACTGTACTGCATCTCGTTTTATCTATTTGTTAAATGGTGGAAATGAAATGTGTCATTTACACAGCAATCCAAGATGTTACACTGAAATTGCTGAATGACATTGCTTGTTTTTTGTTTGTTTGGTTTTGTTTTATTTTAATTTTTATTATTATTTCCTATAAATAGGTGTTTCTTATTCTCAATCTTGTATTTTAATCTTATTCAAAAAAATGTCAGATTAAGGTGCCAAAAAGCATCTAGGTTAGCTACAACATGTACCATCTCAAGAATGCACACAGAAACAAATGAACATTTTTCTAGCCAGTAATAAGTTTCTCTATATGTTCAAACATATCAGGATTTCTCCATGTGTTTTGGTACTTTCTGGGAGGGCAGTGATGGGGTGTAAGGAAGGGATATTTATTTTTTTTTATCATCTCTCACTATAACCTCATAGGTGAACACTTTAAAATATGGGACAAGAATTTTAAAAGCCACTGCCGAAAGAAATAATGAGGACAAAAAAATAATTCCACACTATAAAATTACAAGAAAGAGACATTTAGAAAGAACTGATGCTTTTGGAAGGAGACTAAGGAGAATAAAATGATGTGACAGGAAAGGAGAGAATGTAAGAGAGGGGAGTAAGTGAAATGACACAGTGGATTTAAGAATTGTGCAGGGTATGAAAAGCCATAAGAAAAAGGAAAAAAAAACCCACTGCTAAGCCAAGACCTGTAGCAGAGATGTAACTGTTCTTATCTGCACTTGAGGATATGAAATAACTAGTTTTTTAATGTTGCCTTTTTAATCCTGTCAATTGGAGCTGTCACTATGGATGTAATAGCAAGTACCCCAATCACAAAATCAAAGACTCTTCACTGACACTCCTTGAAGTAGCATTAATGTCTGCTCACCAAGGGTAGTGCATTTGAACGTTCTCGTGCAATGTTGTAGCTCCCCTTTAGTCAGGTATCAAGCTGCTATTTCACACTCTGCTTGTAAAATTATTAACAGCTGGCCTAATGTTAGATCAACTGCACCATGGTTTGCTAGAACAACACAGTGCTTAACAAGGCTATTTCCTACTCCATTTATTACAGCCTTTGTATTTCCAAATACCAGAAATGGCTTTTGAGCCTAAAGCAGGATGTATCTTTTCAAGAGCAACAGGCCTGAACCAAGTCGCCAGAGTTCAATTTTGGGGAAAGCTGAATTTAAAATCCAAGCTTGGATCCAGAAATGTTCTCTGCAAATAACGGGCTCAGTAAAATCCAGGTAAAAATGCCACAGAAATAACACTTATTACGAGCACCTTTCATATTCTGTGTTAAGGAACCTTGAAATGGATAACAATAAAATGAGAAATTTTCAAACAAAATGTTTTCTCATTGGAGAATTCAAATCTACCCCACTCCCCTCTTTCTCAAGCATACTGGACAAGGCCTAATTTTAGTACAGTAGTTCCAGGCAGTACTATCCCCTATTGGCAGCTCAGAACCTTACAGAGTGTAAAATTAAACAGGCTCAACACACAGCTTCAAACTTGCCTTGAATACTATTACTAAATTCCAAAACAGCACATCTGTGTTATCCCCCGTTCCAACACAAAGAAAACCCTTAGGGCAACAGTTTTGAATCTAGATTCAGTCTCATTATGGAGTCAGTAAATCCAATAACAATAACATAGTCTTTGCTCCAAAGAGCTCTCTGTTTTCTTAGGTGTCTGCTTGCTTATCTCATGTCTGATTTAACTGGTTCCTGGCGCAGGTAAATGGATTCTACTTTTCAAAAATTACCTCAATCAGCAGCAATAGGCTAATACTGTCAATACAGTGTGCTTAGAGGCAGTGTACACCATGATAATATGCCAGTTCCCACATGATATCTGGGGATACCTACTGAATAGATGTTAGATGACATTCATTCCTGACGTAACTCAAGAAGTTAAATGTCTGTGCTTGGGATTTTCATCTCAGAAGATCCTTAACATTCATATATTTAAATAACAGAAATATAACATCAGAAATAAGAAGGTGGATATGTATAATTCTGACTTTTTATGACTCTGGCTAGAAATGGAAGTCTAGCCAAAGTTAATATTATTCTAAGAATTTTACTATTTCATAGAATCATAGAACAGTTTGCATTGGAAGTGACAGTTAAAGGTCATCCACTCCAACCGCCCTGCAAGAGCAGGGACAGCTTCAACTAGGTCAGGTTGCTCAGAGCCCCATCCTTGAACATTTCCAGGGATGGGGCATCTACCAGCTCTCTGGGCAACCTGTTCCAGTGTTTCACCACCCTCATTTTTTCTCCTATATCTAGCCTAAATGTATGCTCTTTTAGTTTATAACTATTACCCCTTGTCCTACCATAACAAGTCCTACTGAAATGTTCATCCTCTTTTTTCTTATAAGCTGCCTTTAAGTACTGAAAGGCTGCAATAAAGTCTCCACAAAGCCTTCTCTTTTCCAGGCTTTCTCAGCACAAACTTCCTCAATCTTTCTTCATAGAAGAGGTGCTCCAGCCCTCTAATCATTTTTGTGGCCTTCCTCTGGATACACTCCAGCACTTTAATGGATTTCCTGTGTTGCAGATTCCAGGGCTGGACACAGGTGGGGCTCACCAGAGGGGTGTGGAGGAACAGAATCACCTCCCTTAACCTGCTGGCCATACTATGTGGTAAGTGGCCATATCTAAGTGGTACAAAGGAAACATACGGTGCAGGCAGTACTCACTGCATGCAGTCATCTATCTATCTGCATTTAAAAATCTTTTCAGAACATTCTTTTATTCTAATAGTGTTTATGTATTTGGGCATGTTTATTTCTTCTGGAACAATGAATGGTACATTGTTTTTTTACCTAAAAATAACCATTCAATAATGAACTGTTAGACAAATTGAACATAGTCTGCAAATGCATACAACATGTTGCAGTCAGCTCATCAAGAAAAGCAAAAAGTTACAAATGAGTCAAGAACATGGCTTTTATTTCTCAGAAATTTATTCTGCTTCTTTATGTGAAAGCATTATCTACCCAAAATAAATAGTTCTCTTATGTTTAGTGTAAAGCTTCTATGAAAAGTATTGTAGGGGCTAAAAAGAATCTTAATTCTGTAAATTACTATTTCCTCTTTACTCTTAGGTGTTCTTGAAATGACCAGCATGGGAATTACTAAAGCACCACCAGAGAACCCTTTTTTGTAGGGAGTCAGGAGAAGGAAGCACAGAAGCATATAAAGTGCCTGGACTTTCATTGTCATGAAAAGTCTAAAATAGCCGTAACATCTGGCTTGCAGCCAGTCAGTATTGGCATTTTGCACTATGATAGCTCGAACTGAAAGTGTACCTAATCAATTAGCCTGAGTGTGCAGCACTGACCGATAGCCAGTGGTTTATGGGCTGCCAACACTCAGTCTGGGATTTCTTTTCCCTCATGTGACCAACTGCATGAGTCCTGTACCTGTATTGGTGGAGAGTAAGAAGGCCACAGGCTAGAATAAGAGAGGAAAATGAGAGAAAAATGAACACACAGACCAGCAGGAAAATGTGGGAGTAGAGGTAAAACAACCAAGGGCTAAAAGTGGAATGAGGACATAGTGGGAAGAAGCAGACCAGCAAAGAGGGAAAGTTCAAATCTTTCATAATACTAAATATGCAATAATGACACTGAGTATAAGCCTGAATCTTATGCTGAAAAAGCGTTACAATACTATGGTAGTTTGATGCTATTTAAAACCACATCATTGGTACAGATTTTCTAATGACTTCTTCATCTATTAAGAAATCAAATAAAGTCTTTCTATTTAACTAATTTATTCAGATGCATTCATTACTGCATTGTAATCCTTTAGTAATTACTACACAAAAACTCCAAAAACACCCATCAAATATTTTTAAATTCTTGTGGCTCTTTGACATAGTGTACCATGTACTGATGGTTCAAGAGCATGAAATTGTGACCATACCTAATAGATATAACAATGTCCTACCAGCTTGGTTAATGCTGTTACATTATCATCCTCTTACCTTTGCTCTCACTCACACCTCAGCATACAAAACAGACAAGGGACATGAAAATTTAAATACTACAAAATCTCATACAATAATTCAGTAATTAGTGAGTTCATGGACAATTATGTAAGAGAAAATGAAATCATATTATATGTTGAGGTCAAGCAGCTATATAGATAAGAGTAATTTTATACCTCACCATAAGTGGGCTGCTTTAAAATGTTACAAATTGCCTTTAAAGTACAGATGATTAATACTGAATGACCTATACACTCATAGCTACTTAAAGTATGTAATATCTAATAGGTTCACTGGATAGCAGGCAGCTCAAAGTGGATCTCTGTTCCAATACATCTGCAGCATATCTTAGAAGTATGATAAACTAGATTACAAATTTACTGCTTATATGAAATATTCGTCTATGTAAATGACAAAGGGAGAGAAAAAACATGGCACTCAGAAGCAAGTTTAAGAAAGATATAGGAAGAGATAAAACAATCTATACTAAATTTGGAAAGGAGCTTTATACAATCGTGTCATTATTATTTCTGTCACTGTGATTTCATTACAATTTCCTTAAACTTCATGAACACTTAGTGTGTGCTGGAAGTTTTTCTGTAGGAACCTAAGTGAATGAAGTACTTGTGACCTTCAGTCTGTACAAGTGCTTTCTGCTTGAAAGTATAAAACCGAGTGTATGCTTACGTGCCAATTGAGATTAATGATCTCTTTTGTGGTCAAGTACTGTTTAGAAACAGAAGTAATAGTCAGTTCAGTGCTTAAATCATCATCTTTCTGAAAATGCACTGAATAAAAAATTTCCTTCATTGCTTACCAAGGTACAGAACTTGGATATCGAGGGACTGATATCTTACACACGTTACAGAACCATGAGAAGTGCTAATAACAAAATCAAGGAATAAAGTCTAAAGAGCTCCAGCTATCATGAATCACTGCAACTGGGGAGGTGCACAAGTTAATCTGACAAGAAACATCATCTAACAGTGAATGAACTTGCATTAATTTACTCATTTGTAATGCATATTTCAAGTTGATTGACGTAACTCCTAGCCAGGAAACTCAGTCGCTTGCTGAATGTAGTATAATGGTACTATTAAAGAAAAAACAACCCTGGATTAGCACCTTGCAATTGCACAGATGGATCCAGACTTCTTTTGAGAAAAGAAAAACTTCAAGAGAGATGTAAATAAGTATTGAAAACAAATAGAAAATTAAAAATCTAGACATTTAGCTATATAGAAGATGGAAGACTCAGATTTTTGAGAGCATGCTCTGCGGAACAAAGAAAGCCTCCAGATATTGTGAATTATACCATCTTAATTTTGAGAGGTAGTAAAATTTGATATTTACACACAGACTACAGAAGAGTCACTCTGAAGAGTTATTATACCTGCTTTCCTGACAGTGTGTTATTTTTGTTCTATTTGCATTTAGTAAAGCTTTTCCACTGGGGCTAATATTCTTAATTTTTAAAAAAATCCTGCTGTGGAAACCTTTTGAGGTCAGGTTCTGTACTTCGTCTCTTCTCCAAAATATTGATCAATATCAATATGCTGCACAACAAATTCAGAACCAATTGAGAAAAGTGTTAACAAGCTGCTCTGTCACAAAAATTACTTGTGTTTTGTACACATCTACCACCTGCTTTCAGCTCTGCCTAACACGGCAGATCTTTAATATCTAAGCATGTAGGTGCTTTGTGCAGGCTGAGTTCAGTGAGAGGACAAAAGCTGCACTGAAATCTTGCATCTTTCTACCCCCTGTCTCTCTTCCATTGCTTCCTATTCTGCACTCTACTCCATGCACAGATTTTTGCAGCCCATCCTGAGTTCATTTCTTGCTTTTCTATGAAGGGTAGGAAGCTTTATTATATCAATATTTCAAGTTGCCTTAGACAAATGGAAATAAGGCTTGTTGCAGGCAGGTATTAAGCTGAAAGCTGGTAAGTAGGTGCCATCAGTTGTTTTTTAATTTTTATAACTCCACCAACTCCAGGAATAAATTAGGGTCTTCTGACCAGATAATAAGAAATGTGACCTGTGCCCCACATTTCCCATGCTTTCTTAAATTGTTTCCAGGTGTTGCTGTTCTACAAGTTAAAGCACTCACTTGGCTAAGGAAATGAATCCATATATACGTAGGTATACTTAAAATATTATTTAATAAGTAGGCAGTAATAGCTGTCTGTGTACTCACTACGTTACACTGTTCAGAAAGCGTGAGCTAGCACCTAGGCCAAGATCCAAGACACAGACTGAAGCAAACAGATACCAGAAATAACATGATTATGTCATCAAAGAAATCTAAAAAATATGCTTAGTTCTGATATTTTGTATTTCAGTGCTTTGGATGGGAGTTGACAGTGTAATTTTCAAGACCTTTGAAATGAGTGAACCTAGCAGTATGTTGTAAGGGATGGTTCTGCATCCCATAAATTTAAATGCACAAAACATACTGAGAATACCAACATCAGCAAAGATTCAAACATTAATAAAGGTAATTAACACAAAGTGATTAGCTTCATGTTCAACTTTGTAACTTACGGTGTATCTGAAGTGAAACAAAATATTTGTATGTGTTTATGACATACAGCAATTATTTAATTTGATTGTACAGTACAATATTGTCATAATTTTCATCTCTCTTTGACACCAAAATATAAATTCATTTAAACAAAAAATCTGAAATTTTAAAAGCAGAGATAACTCAGAGGGAGTAAGCAGAGTTCTGTGAGACAACAAATTTAACTAGAATCTGAATATAGACCCCACAGGAATCCAAATTATCATTTGCTGTTTTTAAATGTTACTTATGTTTCCCATATCCCTTTCATGCAAAGTCCTCACTGAATATTATAATCAATGTACTCTTAGTAGAAAACATAATCATGCATCAAGTTTGTATCCTACTTTGGCTTTTAAAGGGCATTTGTTGGTAGGAAGCCACATTACAGTGTAAAATCAGTTATAGCAAAACATATTCAGTTACTTACATTCAAATGTTCTTTTTTTTTTTTCCAAATACATATGGAAACAAGGGGCAGCACTTTAGATTTTTTCAGCCTTGGCCCTTTTAAAAAGATATATTATCCTATATTTAAAACAGATTGTTTTTGTTGTTGTGCATCTGTGCAACTGCTCCAAGTAACTAACAGGTAATGTAGTATTTATTGTTACAGGAAACAGGGTTTACACTGACTAAAAAGATGCTTCATGATATGGTGGGAAGTATTTTCATAGAGGCTCATCTGTAAGAACTACAGACATCATTAGCATAATAAAGATGACAGGATAAGGAATATTCATACAGTAGAACCTAGACTATTCAAAGGTGGAAAACATAATGAAAAAACTTAGTGTATTCAATATAATAACACATTTAAACTTTCATGATGATTTCTCTGGTATCTTTTCAGTGCCCTGGAATCATGGACAAAATCCACAATTTCCCTGCATAAACTTCATCTTTTGAAACTTCATTGCCTAATCTCCTATCAAGTGAATGAAATTTACTGAATTTACTGACAATTTTTCTTCTTTTTTGCCTGTTCTGGTTTGGTTTTTTTTTTCAAGTCACAGACTTTTCAAATGGAACTACCTTCACTTCGAGCTTCCAGGTCATGTTATACTAAGGTGTTTTGGTGGGCTTTTTCCCCCTGTAATTCTTAGCTGTAAATCCAAAAAGCCAGAAGGCAATCTATAGCAGCAGAAGAGCTGTCCCAGTTTTAGGGTTTTTTTCATAACTGTAAAGATTTCCTCCCATGCTGAATACAGCAAAGAATTCTACAAGGCTTAGAATCTTTTTATTCTTTAGGACTAAATTAATAGCACAGGAATTCAGTGATGTTTCTTCTTACATTGACTGCAACTATAGCATACAGTTTCTACATATTTCCAAAAAGATCCCCAGAGGACTGGCACTTGAAGCTTACGGCTGAAAACTGAACAATGAAACAGGTCAGCTTGTCCTAAGAAATCAGGTCATTCAGTTGCGTTTCATGTTATCATTTTGACAACAGGGGATGGGGGAACAGACACAGTTGTAAGCCAGTGCTTTGGAAGAGCCACTGAGAGAACAAAGTGAAATAAAAACACTTCTATTGCAAGTTCATCTTTAATACACAGTCTAATTATTATGGATACTGGTCTCCCCTTTTTTTTCTCTATATATGAGAAAAACAACACTTTAGGGTAATTGCAGAGTGATGATTCCATGCCTTGGGTTTTTCTCTGGAGGGAAAACACCACTATTCAAATATTTACTATGGAGAACATTTGATTGCTGTGAATGTTTGCAAGAACAAGTTGAATAATCACACATTGACCAGTCATGCATTTCATTAGAGAATTTCAGGTTTTGGTAAGATGCCTGAAGATTGAAATGAGAATTCATTCAATATCTATACACTTAAGCATGTATACACACATTACTTTTACAAAGTTTTTCTAATATGTGCTCCTTTTCTCTTGAAATAGTTACTTAAGCTAATTTTGTACTCAAAAAATGCGAAAAATAACAGTTCATGTAACTGTAAAGGAGAGAGAAGGTAGGTCTGTTTGACACACTATTCCTTGAAATACAATCAATACTCTAAAAGTGCTTCCAAACCTCTAACTGAGCCAATACAATTCTCCTAGGGAATACAACGTATATAGCTAGGTGCATAGAGAGTAAAAAATGCCCTTCAATATAGCTGTGAAATTCTAACCCCAACTCATAATAAAAAGTGCAGAAAAAACATCTGTGGAGCTACATGACAAAGTCTTCTTAATATCACAAACACTCCAGTCAGAACATTTGGAAGATACATTATCTAGATAATCATTAACAAGAAGGCCTATCAGAAAAATTTAACCAGAACTACCACCTTTTATTAGGCTCAGGGGAGATTTTAAAATCACCCCATTATTCTGATGACTTTAGAAAGCCTGTTTTCTCTGGCTAAAATATGCTTGAATGTACCATGAAGTGAGCTGGCTTAACTCTAGCACTAAAATGTAGGAAGAACCACCTTAATGGCAGAGACAGATTGAAGGAAATATTTTCATCTTGGCTGACTTCACAAAATCTGCAGTACTGTCTTTTGATCAGTGTCAGCTGAAATGCCAGCTGCTTGGCCAGCATTTGAAGATTGAGCTCCGTGATAGACATACTTTAACCTAACCCACATTGGCATTTATATAAAAGCCAGTGATCCCTCATGGAATTTTGGAATTCTGAAGTCTGGAACACCCAGACTATGCAAGGTTAAAAGAATGGTGTTAGGCACGCAAAATAGTTTTCAAGTAAAGAACAAAACACAAAGCTCTCCAGAAAGATATGTTCCCTCTGCATCTAAGAGAGATAATGATCACTGTTTCAGGGCAAAATAATAATGTAATAAATATTAAAACCAGAAGAATTTGAGATGACACTGATATTTCTTAAAGTGAGGAAATAATTAAGTTCATGACAGAAATTATTTCAGCCTAATTTGAAAACATAATTTCTGTTAAAATCGCAACAGCATCTTTGGCATTTTTTCATTGTGCTTGCACTCAGTAGGACTATTTACACCTTCAAGATGAGTAAATGCTTACATTTACATGTAATGTACATGTATATGTACATTACATGCTTACATATGGAACTGATTTTTGCAGTGTGAGTAGAAAGGCATCAGTTATTTTAAGTGATTGCATGCACAGAAAAGAAAACATGCAGACATGTAAGGTAATATATATAAAAAAGTATAATAACCAAACCTCTTAAATGGGAAGGTTTGGAAAATATCCTATATAATTTGTTTTGAAGTAAAAAACTCTTAATTAACAACAGAAATTAAAAATTACATTAATAGCATATAGCTTAAATAGGGTCTCTCGAAATGGCTCTTCTCTAAGTCATACTAAAATATTTGGATGCTCATTAATATTAATAGATACAGAGTGTAACTATTAAAAACTGTTTCAAAATAATGTTTTATGTGGTACAAAAGCATTAACACAATGACAGTTTAAAGTTTACCAGTTGTCCTAATAAAATGTTGTTTGTGAAAGCTGACACCCAAATCTCTTATCTAATTAAGCAGTTTTGCCCACTGAATTTACTGAGACCAACTACTGAAGATGTGAAAATATAAAGAACCTGTTGGGTCATGTTCGTACAGTTGCAGAGAGGAATTCCCTAAATATGAGGAATCCTCCAACTATTTAGAGACCTACTAATTTCCAACTAGGCTCTCCCACAAAGGCAACCTGGAAACACTACAGATGAGTAACCTGCACTTTGGCAACTCCTATCCTAAATGTCATTCTCAAGGGAGGCATCTATATACGTTACTACAGAACAGGCCTGGAATCCATCTAGCATACACTATAGGTTTAAAAAAATAGAAAGGCAGGACAAAAATTTATAGCACACCACCCCTGCGGAAACACACAATCTACTTGGACAAACACAACCGAGGAACAGAAAAGAATCCAAATCAATCTGTATTTTCACAACAGTACTATGGCAACAGGTTGCAGGTGGAAGAGGAAAGGGCTTTTTATGAGAAGGCTGAATAACATTGATCCCTGTCAAGGCATTAAGGGCAGGTGTTACTCAACAGTCCATCAACAGTGCTTAAAATACATCATCTGAATTATGACATATATTTGAATGAATTGCTCTTGGTGAAAACTACCAGAGTTCTCTAACCTAAGCCCATTAGTGTAAGCAAGAAATACAACTAGTTTAACTTTCCAAGTGTTGGCATCACATTAAAATTCAGTCCACACAGTAAATCACTTAGAGACATAAATGTATTTTTCCTTTAACATCACAGATAGATCAGAGTTTCAAACAGAAAGCAGTTATTAAAAGGCAAAATACATAACTCATCCTTCACTGTTGAACATCACCTGGTCCAGACTACGATGGTTAGTATCAAGAACTTTAATGCATCTTCACCTGATATCATATAAATTCCCTTTGAATGTGAAGTTACTTTAATCAGGACAAAGCCAGTTCAGTACAGGCAGATTTCTTGAGAGTAAATTTAATAGCTGAACATTTATTTATTTATTCATTCTTCATGACTGTTTGTTAAAAAAAACAATATTATTTTTTAAAAAGAAATTAATAAAAGAAACAAAAGAGAGGAAAACTAGACACCTAGTCAAGCGTAATATTGCATATGAGCTTTAGTTGGTTTTTTTCCCCCTTCAAAATTCCACCCAGCACAGCTTAGGCTGGCTACAGGATTGTGTGCCACAGAAGGCAGAAAACCCTTTTCCCCAGTTCTATTTCTTCTTCATTTGCTTAGACCTCGGACCTAAAGGCCCTGGTGTTCAGGGTAACATCTACCGTCTCCCCCTCCATCAAGAGCACTGAGAGTACGGAAGTGTGCAAACTTGACTTTGCAATGACAATGGACTTGCTCTAATTACATTTTATAGAAATGAGAAACTAGTTGTCCTGAAATTGTAGAGATTATAAACATGGTGTTATATATTTTGCCATCAGCTTTTGAGTGGTTCAGTTTATTCATCAGATGTCCTGGCAGTGTGATCTGTGCTAGTGTTTGACCACAAATAAACTGACTAGTTTGACCGACACTTAAAGAATTCTTCAAGTTTGATTTTTTTGAGCACACATTCGATTTTTGCAAACTCTCTTTCATAATTGTATTTCAAAGTTTGATACAGGCAGAAAATTTTGGTTCAAACTCTGATTTAACCATTACTGCTTTTAAGTTACTTAATTATATAGCATTTATAAATCATAGCATCGGTTGTAGTTAGAGTATAAATACAGATATTTCAGTGAATCTGTCTTTTTTTTTCCATTAAAACTATTTTTCCAGCTAGTGCACTAGCTATCTTTACAAATACCTGTGATAAGTGATAAAATACACTGAGACAGCTCTTTAAAATGCTCTTGTGACTTTTGTTTCCTTAACAATGCCATAAACTTTAAGATTAATCGTCTTCTCATTGTATACATGCTTTCATTCTTACATTGCTGCTTTTAATAACACAATGAACTAGAAATTATGCTTTGGAAAACAACTTTTTCAGTGCACCTGTATCGATTGTCTGTATTTGCTAAATAGTGTATGAAATGGGAACTTCTACTATTGGAACCCTTTTTATGGCATATTTGGGGAACTATTCACCTGTCTGAAATTAAGCACATTCTTAAGTTCGTCAATGAACTGATGCTTATACCTATGGAAGATTTCACTTGCAGAAGAATCAGAGCTTGGGGACTGGAAAATGGGATTCACTACAATATATAAACCATTATTGTTATTGCAGTTTGTGGATCACTCATCCCCAGAGAAACTTGAAAACAGACTTGAGCTAATAGATATAATGGCCACAGCTGCAGATATGGTATAGGCTTACAAGCATCCCACACGAAGCCTATGAATTCCCCCATCTGAAAATTAATACTGGCTATAATGCAGTACATGTGCAAAAATCTCTGCAGGCTGCATAGCACCCAAAACTTCAGATAATTTACTTCAATGAAACATTAAAAAAATCGCAACATCTAAATGTGCAAAAATGATCAGCACACTCTTTGCATGTAGAGATTGTTGCAACTGAGAAACACAGAAGAATAAAATCTTCCTTAACAATTTATACACTTCTTCTTTTCACTTTGAAAGAAAATTCTAAATATTTTCTGTTTCTACTTTCGTTGTTGTTGCTGTTGTTGTTTATCTTCCTCCCAAAGTTACTCCTTTTTCCTTCGTTACCGCAGTTGGATGCTTCAGGACAGCATTTTAGTTATATCAGACAAATGGCTCCAATTGATTTCATGCTTGTTTAGCCATCAAAGCCAGAAACAACTGAGACTGTTCTGGGTGCTCCATCCAAAATACAAGCCTACTACTATGGACTTATTTCCTCAGTTTTCTCTTTTTATTGGTCACAGATACCTTATGTCTTGAAAAGGCTTAGATTTCAGGCTGAAAAATGTCTGTAACTTGTTAATGGCAGTACACAACTATATGGATTAATTGCTGGGTGTTATTTGTAATCTCATAAATCTCATCAGTGATAGACATCTATGTTTTCAGGGACTATTAAACATAGTTCAGGGAAATTCATATTAAGGGGTTGGAAATTTGTTTCTATTAGCTTTTGAAAGAGGATTATGACAATGCTGCATAAAAGATTGATTCATACTCCTTTCAAACTCTCGTGCTTAACTC
Source organism: Chaetura pelagica (assembly GCF_000747805.2). Classification (NCBI taxonomy): domain Eukaryota; kingdom Metazoa; phylum Chordata; class Aves; order Apodiformes; family Apodidae; genus Chaetura; species Chaetura pelagica. The sequence continues at coordinate 31,645 of NW_009953758.1, forward strand.
ACTCATAACCTTGGTTAATAAAATAATCCTATCTTGAAAACGGCAAGGTTTTCTCTCAATCTCAAGAAAAGCCTTTATGCATTGTTTCCTGTTAGTTGTTCATAAAGAGTTTAAGATCATGAAAACCAGAATTTTTTTTCTGCTGTTTCAATGAATTGCTCTGATTAACTATAACTTAATATTACTTTTTTAATCACCGCTACATCTCCTGGAAAACCTTTGTAGAGTCTCTGTTGTTGAAGTCAAGTGATGGTTAGTAGGCGAGATTAAGTATCTAACTATAGTAGTAAGTAGGACAGATGTCTACTTCTGAGCAGCTTTGCCCTCTGGCATTTGGTTATATCATAAGGACAACACAAAGGTCTGTTCTTCATAATTACATCAGGAATTGGGAGAACTCCCTTGATTCAGAGAAGTGTGCCATGTGTCAGTATCTGGCCAGGTAGAAGTCAACTGCCATAGGAGGCATTTTGCTGATAGACACTCTGCACATCACAAGAAGCCCAGCCAAATGCAGGAGGCTGTAATAATCTTGGGCACCAGCTCATTCAAGTAAAGAAAGAAGCAGCAGCATTCAGAAACAATTCTTTGCTACAAGTCATCTCTCCCTTGAACACCAGTCCTTCCTTGTCACTCCTACAGTTGTTCTATTCAATGAAAACATGACAGCTAAACTCCTGGCTTTCATCAGAGGCTGTTCATTAGCTTATTTCAGGATCATCCTAAAGCAGGCAGATTGTCTCTGGACTCATATATCTGCAAGATTTTCTACTATTGGTTTATAAAGACTTGACATTCTTCACAACATTGCATTGCACCATGAAGACATGCTAAAGCAATTTTACAGGTAAGAAAACTAGGTGTCTATGGATTAACAGGCACTTAAGAAAATATGCATAGTTGCATAGCTTATATGCAAATTTCTCTGGGATCCAGACTCCTAACATGTGAATATATTTTTGGACCTTCTCTTTTTTGCTTTTCAAATTTGCCTGAATTGCATAGCAAAACCATAAATTAGTGCCATAAAAAGTATACAAAAAAACTATTTTTCAGTAGTGAAATACTGATGCATGAAGCTGCAGCAAAGCAAAACTACATCAGTGAGTTACAGTTTGCCAAAGTAGCTTAAAGCAGCCCCAAAGTAGCAGAAGTCTGTCAGCGAGACAATTTTCCTCTACAACTCTGGTCCTGAGCTTAGAGCTTTCAGGCTATAAACAAAAGGAACACAGGTTGTTACAATATAAACAGAGAAAGTTTTAACTCAATCTATGTAGCCAGCTACCTTTTCAATTACAAGGTATTCCATTCTTCTGCACAAGAGACTCACTTTTAAATACCAGAGAAGTACTTTTTATAGAGCTTGCTGGTTTAATTTCTGATTAGCCTTTCAGCTGTGAGTCTCCCGTTCCATCCTTACCCTCTTTAAATTAACTCTTTAATTGCTACTATAATCAAAGCATCTTTGAGTGCACAAATTTTCTGTTTGAAATAGCCTCAACTTATCAATCCAAGAAGAGAAAGATGGCAGGTATGGGAAATACACACAAGTACCATGCCTATACAGATACTCAGTTTCAGAACAGACTGTTGTGAGATTTCCTGTTTGCATGGCACAGACTATTTCAGGATACACACCATATCTAGTCTTCTCTTGAGAACTACTCTTATTAAGGCCTTGAGTGATAGATCCAGGAGGCAAATAAACCAAAAAAGAAACAGTTAATGATTTTCTAATCCACATCCATTCTTTTCTGGAGATTCAGCTACTATTTGAGCACTTTTCTATTCCACCTGATCTTTCATCAAGCTATGAAGTTCAGTTTTCCAGGCATTCCTACTTCACCATATCATACCACAGGCAGTCCTGTGGGAGTTCTCATTTTCATTGGGATAACATGAGGGCTCTATGGGTTTTCCTCAAGGTCACTGAGGTTTCTATAAGGACAGACAGGGATCTAGAGGGATTTACCAGAAGCCTGACAGCCACTGATTTTGGTGAAAGTCAGACTGTTAGACATTTCTGAAAATCCCAGTTTGAGCCTGTTTCCAGCTGTAGGCACCTAAATCTCTTTAAAATAGGATTGCATAAGAGTGTACAATAAGGTCATTTAAGGAGATCAAGTAAGCTTTAAGTGACATATGGCTATAAAACAACAAAAGCAGCTGTCTAAAGATAACAGCTTTTCGACCTGAACAACAATAGCTGGGATGCTTTTTAACTGGCCATATAGAATACAGAGATGAATAAAACAACAGTCATAAAACCATCATAAACTCACCAAAAAAAAAAAGTGATCTAGTCACTCTCAGTTCACAAATCTAGAAAAATAAATCTTCTATTCATTACCCTTCACTGAGTTGAACTCTGCCTTTCTACCAGTGGTAGAAACTCAGATTCAATGAACATTTCTGCACCAAGTGGATTAATTTTAGAAACTTACTGACTGGTTTGCAGTTTATTCTGAAAACGTATTATACTGGTACAATTGAAAAGGCAATGAACTGCAGCATCAAAATCAATGTTTGGGGACAGAGAAACATGGGAATGTCTAATGTGGCTTCCTTGCCAGAACAGACATGACATAAATATGTTGTTTTCAGTCAATCAAAATGCTGACCCTGTACTTAATATTAGTATTCATTTTTTTTTGTAAATGGTAATTTCTAGTCAGGCTAAACATCGATTCAAGTATGTAGTAGGTACAAGAAGGCTTAAAGATAATTAAAAGAGGAACTTCTCTGGCCATAAAATACTATTTTCATCAGTCAGCTTGATTTGAAACAACAAACTTCAAGGATCTTAACAATAACAGTGCAAGTTTATCAGTTACCAATCAATTACCAATTCTAGTTTTTCACGGGACTTGGAAAACCAAAGCATGCTTAAGAAATGTAGAGCTACAGCAGCTTTACTCTTCAGGTAAATATTTAAGACTAAATTTTTAAACATTTCAAGAAGAAAAAAAGCATGTGTTCAAAACCAGTCTTGAAACAAATCTCTATTTTGTTTTGAGTTTTCTTTTCAGCTATTCCATTTGCATGATGTACATAGTAAAAAAATACAGTCACAAATGAATAGTAATTATTATATTATTAAGAATTATACATATTGGAGACCTCTAACAAACAGTCAGATTTGGATAACCTTGTTTATAGAACCTTCAATTTACTCTTCTACTAAAAACCTGAAACAACATACAGGGTCAATAAACACTGAAAGATTCATTTAGCATTTTTCATCAAACTACTGGAAACAGATGCACCAACTATAGAAATCTAAATAAAAATGTCATCATTTTGCTGAGACTAATTTGTAATTTTGATTTTATAAATGAAAACACAATTATGTTTTCACATTAACTACTTGTGGCACAAATGTAGGGGAAAAAAGCCAACAAAACAAACAAAAACCCCAACAAACAAACACACACACACACAAAAAAAAACCAAATACCACAATTACCACAGCTCCAAATGAAACATTTAGTGTTTCAGTCACATCTTGACACAACAATTCAAAATATACTTTTGTCAAAATGCATAAATCGAGTTTCTCCTGTCTCCTCTACACACTCTATAGGTATCTTTTGATCACTTGGTTTGGATGAAGCCTCCATTTCAAGATACATCCAACTCACTTCAGTTAGAGTCCATCAGGCCTGATCTAAAATGCCAAGCAATTATTATTAATAATAGTTTTCTTGTATAAACATTCCCTTCATTTGGCTGGTATGCAATGATAACATGTACTATGCCACTTCCTTCCATTTATACTTCTATTATTTCACTAATTTGAATCTGTCAAGATCCATAGGTTTCAAAAGAGACTTTGTTTCTGAACAGGCCTACTTGTGCCTGCTATCAACATCTGAATATATATATATATTTAATTAAAAATTAGGAAATTAAAATAAATTTAAATTCCTTAATTGATATTTTCATATCTCTTATTTACCAAAACTATGAGATATTGCCTTTCTGCTGAAATATTTAAACATCAATTCCTTTTGTCAAAAATTCCCCATGAAGGTTGTATGATACCCACATTCATTGACACAAGTGATAACACAGCACCCTACCTCAGTTATCTTTTCAGTTTACTTCACTCGCTTTCAGGATCAAGTATTTCTGTTTTAATCATGTCCAAAAAAAAAGTATATAAAAATATTTATTTTCAAAAAGCTGATGTATTTAATTTTCCTTGTAGGGAGGTTTTCTTTTTCTTTATCTGCCTGGTAACGTTTCAAACATTAGATTAGACATTTCTTCAACCAGGCTCCCTTGGAACAGGTAGTATCATGTTTGCTCTATATTTCTTGCTTGTAATGGGAATTAGATCACTATTGTTGCCTCATTAGCAAATACACAACAAAATATATTAGCTAGAAACATACTCTGTCCCTTCATCCAATGCCACATCAAACAATAACATTACATTTCAAGTTCCAGAAACGTGCAGCATTTTCCCAGAGTGAATGAAGTCTCCTGTTCATATTTTCAAACCAATTTTTGTACATCCTGCAATGACTGATACCTACAGAAAAACAGTATCTTAGAAAGATACTATATAAAATAGCACATAACTGCCCTGGAAAATTGTTTTAATTGCCAGAGGAATGGTTGTTTGAGCATTTAAGGTAATGAAACAGGTCGTAGTGCATACAGAAACATCATTTACTTGCAGAGGTATAAGCTTCAACTGCCCCACCTATTCCTTAGGCTTTTTACAAGATCACTCACCTGCCTAGGTTTTTTGAGCTCGCCCTGCAGCCTTTCCTTCATTTGGAGCACTTCTAGGGTGTCTCTTTGGCTTCCACGTTTCACACATTTCACACATTTCACTTCTAGCGCAGTATTTATTTTAGAGATTCTTACTCATTATTCAGATTGGGTTTAGAAGCAGACAAGCGGGTTAAAAATTAACAGAGGATCACAGGCAATAGGGATACATAAACCTTCCTATAGAAAACCAAACTAAAATACATACAATGCTGGTTTATGTATTGTTTGAGTCAGGGTCTCTTATTATTCATTTCTCTATGCATCTGATATTGCTGGTCAAAATTTAGCATCAGTATTGTCTTCCTGTATCAAAGAGAATTTGTTTGGATCAGAAAAAATAAAGGTCTTGAGTTCTAATCTATGTGCATTTTAATGTACACCTAAATGACCAGGATTTCACTCCTTACCTATTTCCAGAAAAGATAAATAAGGGAAACAAAGGTGGAGATGCCATAACTAAGAGTGCTCAGGCTCAGTCCTGAATGAGTAAATACAAAAATCTTGAAAGCCAGATAAAGGGTGTCAAGCCAACACATTCATATGCCTGTCAGCCAAGTAGTTATGCATCTCCTGCCTAAGGTGATGAATCTATAACCTTGAAGTGTAGCATAGTGTAACCATATTGTATTTCTGCACAACAAAATCTTTGAACTTAGGCTGAACCCTGTTCAGGAGCTTTCTACTGAGAAAAGAAACTACATTTGCATCGATTCTCTTAGCAGCTATTCTCTTCAGAGCAATAGATTGTGCATTCTTGATGATAGTTCTAGAGAGCTGAGTTTTTTTCTTGCATAGTATTTGCATAAACAGTACAGGCTGTAAATTTCCAAGACTGTAGATGATTTCTTATGATCTTGCTTTCAAAACACAATTTGTAAACGTACTAAATTCATGTCAATACATTCCTATCTTCTGTTCTATGAGAATATTTTATGTTGAAATATTATAAGTTTAAGTAATTTCCCCTACATATTTTACTCTAATATCAGATACACAATGTTGACAGGTTTCCTCCGTGAAATCAAACTAGCCCTTGACTTATATTTATAGCAGTGATGGAAATCAAAGCAACATAAATCACTATTTTAAACTGTAATTACATTAATAAAAAAAAAAACAAAAAACACTTTTGTCTGAATAACCAATGTTGACTTGATTTTTATTTGCACATTTTATTAACTTCTCCAAAAAATTGCTAACTCTTTGGGGATGACAGAATTTGCTATTTCCTTCTCTTGTATTGAATATATACATTTAACTTAGCAGTTACATATTACTATCTTATTTTTAGTTCTAATATTTGGTTTTGTGTTAGAAAATACATAAGAAGTTAACTTTTCAAATTTAGATAATCATTATTTTAAAACGCTGGTGTATATTAATTATATTAGCATGGAAAAAAGGAATCTGCTTAGGAAAAACAAAACAAGGATTTTGCAATTTTATTTGTTAAATAAAGTTGTCTCTAGATCTGTCTGGTTTCTTAGAAACCTGAAGTACTAATAAGCTAATATTCAGCGCAAACATAATTTAAGTAACATAAGTATTTTTATGTACTTAGTGATTTAAATACATTATTTCTATTATTCCAGGACTTCAGGAACAGTACATTTCACCTTCTCACATCTGGTTCCTAAACAGAGATTGGAAGAGATGGGAGGGGGAGAAGTTCTTTTTTTTTTTAATTTTCCCAACTGGATTTTAAATTTTCAATAAACTAATTATAAACTACCTGAAAAAAACAAACCAACAAAACAAAACAAAAACTACAAAAACACACACAAAAAAAACCCCAAACAAACTAGCCAAAAAACCCCAATGAAACAGAAAAATAAAATATTCACATAGTGAAGGCAGTCTCTCTATCAGCAACTAGTTTAATACTTCAACAAAATAATTCAGGGAAGAAGTCTGGCAAAATATCTATGCTGCTCTTATTACTATTTTCAAAGGCAAATGGTTTGAGTGGTTCATAGCAAGTACAGTCATTACATAGACTGTGGAAGCTTCAAATTCTTTCTATACATATGTGCAATTTTTTTACTACTAAACATATGTTTAGAAAGTCAATGAAGACAAAAACAGATTTCATCTTTATCTATTCTTCAATAAATAATATAAAATTTAACTGCTGCACTCAAGTCTGTTGGGGAAATCCAAAAGAAGTGGTTACATGATGAACTGTGACAAACACATTTGTCAGGAATCATGCATTCTAAGAAATGAAATGCATGAAGTGCATTAATATTTACACAGATCTTCTTTCATCAAAAGAATCCTGACTCACTTTGCACATAGATCCAAATTATATCAAATTCACAAAACCCAATAGTTTCGTGCATCCACTCAAAGAAATCTTCTAGAAATTAGCCACTTAGCTAGCATCTCTTTTCCACAAAATAACTAGCACCTGCTTCTTCAACAATTCTGGCAAGCAAAATTTAAAAAACTTTCTTCTACTAGTAGCGAAGGAAATTCAAAGCATCTCACAAATCGCTTCAGTTCCTGCTATAACTTAAAATCTCTTAGGGCCACCTGACATACATTTTTGATCTTCCCTTCCCCTTGTAAACCACATAGCCCTTACCCCCAGATTAAAGACATACAGTTTTTTCATCTCCAATTCTGCAATGGTAGCTTATGCATTTCTGTCATGCCTTATGGCATTATGCGTCCTGTTGCACAAAGATTTGACAAAATTGTTCAGTGAAAAGACCCTTCTGTCTTTGTGAGTGATCTTAATTTGTATGTGGCGATTCCATTGAATTTCTGGTTTTAATAGTTCTGAATGATTGGTGGGGAACCTTATTCCTTAGCTGCTTAGCCTAGATCTGCTTCTTTAAGAATTTAATACAAGTCAGATTTGTGGAGTAGATTCAGAATTCAGTAGATTCAGAATCTATCATGTTAGCCAATGAACAAATGGATTCTTCTTATAGAGGAGTATTAGGAGTCCATCACACTACACATATAGCAGCCATCATACCGTCCCTTCTTTGGTCCATCACAGAATCATTTGACTTGAAAGGGACCTCTAGATATCATCTACTCCAGCTCCCCCACTAAAGCAGGATCAGCTAGAGCACATTACTCAGGACTGCATCCAGGCAGGTTTTGAATTTCTCCAGAGAAAGAGACTCCACAATCTCACTGGGCAGCCTGTTCCAGTGCTTTGTCACCCTCACAGTAAAGAAGTTTTTTTCTCGTGTTCTGTTGGAATTTACTGTATTCCAGTTTGTGCCCATTGGCCCTTCAAGTCCAGAAGCTCATCTCCTGCAGAGTCTAAATCCCTCATCATATATCAAATACTTCAGCCAATTTACACAGTAAGTTAAATTGCCTTTCTGATCTCTGCAGCAGCTGAAGTCTGCTTGCAGTTGTCTTACTAATTCTAGTGAGTGCATAACTTTTGGACAGGTTTTACAACTTATTACAACCTAAATATAAGATTTAGGCTACACAGTGTCTTGCTTTTTGTAGTAAAGGAATGGGGAGAAGAATAGCAGTACACATTTCTCCTCTTGCACCACCAGTGAAACAAGCATATTTGCAGTCCTTATGCATTGCTGGGTGCAAGCTTTGCTGTAGTTAGTCAAGTATTTAATCTTCCCTACAGTCTGCAAAACCATGCCTCCAGGGAAAGGGGAATAAAAAAATAGGGGGGAGAAAAGGAATCAAGTTTTCTTGATATTCCTCTGAGATACCTAGTGACATTAGGCCATTACAAAGTAAAGATTAAAGTTTTTGAAAGAATTCTAGCAGATCTGTGACAAAATCAACCAAACAGGAAAACCGTTTATTAAGCTTTCTGTAGCTCTGCCTGATATTCAGCATAATCCCACATCTCCCCAAAACCCTCTGGGCTCAGCAATAATGGAACAGTAGCAGATACCTTTTGAGCCTCACAGTGATGAACCAAATGTTATTTTTCTTTTTAGTATTTGACTTTCCATCTCAGGTCAATGCTCCAACATCATTCAGACTCAAGAGAGTAACTCAAAGTGACACAATTTGCAAAATACACCCTGCAGCACAATGAAAAATAATGTAGTTAAAAGTAAACAAGGTGCAGGGTAATTGGGAGCTGAACTTATTACAAATTGAATGACTCCTCAGATCTAGTTAAGTGCAGCTTCTAAGCATAACTAGCAGATAGAAAAGCATCATTGCTCTCTGTAATTTTCTTCATGCTGATTTCTCTACTTAAGCTGGGATGATCAAAAGACACGGAATGGAGCTTCAAACATTGTTTCTCACCTTGACCTACCCAATTACTCAGTTGCTGAGCAGACTCCATCATAAGGGCAGCATTATCAGGACTAGGTTGTTCCTGACCTTGCAAGGCATTTCCAGCAGCTGAAGCTTGCTCAGCTGTTAGGAAAAAACCTGGTCTGCCCTTTTCATGCTCTATGCATGAGTAACTAGAGAAATGGTGCTGAGTGGGACTGTTCTGGCATTAAATAACTGGAATAGGCTTCTATGCCCAGGACATTCTCCATTCATCTGCTAAAGTGACTACAAAGAAAATATTCCAGATGTACAACTCTAAAACCTAGTTGCATATTCCAACTCAATCCTTATTCCAAGAGATTTTACAATTAAAAAAAGCCCAACACTATTAACACTACAGGTTTTGGGTTTTTTTTACACTAACAAAAGGGTCTTCATTTACATCTTTTTTGGTATGAATTTTCATTTTGAAAACTGTTGCCAGCTTCAAACTGAACCAGTTAATTTACAAAAGAAATGGACACTCCCTCAGAAAAATCAACAATGTGCTCTCTGTTTTATAGTAGTACAGAAGTCTTAATGAAATGAAAAGTTAACAGAAAACTAAACTAAATAAATAAATAAGGTGATACGCTATTTAACACCAGGATAAGAGTCATATTACCAAATAATTTTTTGTGACATTATAATAATAGAACAAAAAAGAAGCCACCAATCAACTGAAATTATTAGCAAAAATATGACAGTTCTATGTCATAGAATATTTTAATATAAAGACCTACCTACTTACAAAAAAGCCAGCAACAATGTACTAATGGGAAGGTAATATAATTCTGAGAGATTCAGTGACCATTCAGGCACAGGATCCCTGTATCATGCTGAAGTTTTGATTTACAAAGTTCATTTCTCCTCAGAGCGCTTTGACCTCTATCTCAACAATGTCTCTTTCTTCCCTTGTTATTCTGCTATTTTCTAAAGACTTCTGTTCTGACCCTAGCATGCTTTTGCATACTTATTGCATAATTTACCAAGCTAGCTGCCATACCTCAACATTCCACTCCCTTGTAACAAAGGCATGGAAAATATCTTGGGTTGGATCCTTCCAGAAACTATTGCAGTAGCTGGGTTCTAATGAGAAGATTTTTCTGAACATTAAAAGAAACCAGTGGGTTCTCCATGTGAATCACTGGCTATAAGTAAAAATTGGTCCTACTTACACCTACTTATCTCAGCCAACCTAATTTCATTCAGCTTTCTTTATGCAGGTGTGTTACACAGCTGTTATTTTTCACATGAATGATAGACAAGTGAAAACCTGGGTAAGTAGAATCACTAACCAAAATAAAGGTTTTGGTGTTTTGTTTTTTTCTCAACACCAGTGCACATATCAGATCTGATATTTAAAAGCACCTTTGAAGTTAGTATACTTAGTTCTGATTAAAATGCAAATAGCATTGACATCTAGCCTGAAAAACAGTAATATTCTAGTCCCATCCAAAATGTTTACCCAGGAAAGAAAATCTGTCAAGAAAGGAATGAGGAATATGTCTAGATTACAGCACAAAAAGAACACTGTGCTGCAGTTGCTTAATGCTTTCCAACAGAATCTGCTATGGTAATTTCATTGTCAGTGTTCAAGGGATTTTCACCAAAATTTTACTTGCTACTGGAGGTACACCACTAGCTCTGAAAGCACTTGAAAGCTGCATCTTAGAGTCAAATAGGCTAAAATGTGTAGCACTGCATTTTGCTTTTTTTTTTTTTTTTTTTTTTTAATATATGCTAACAGAAAAAGCAAATTAATCACTCATCCTTCCTTTTCAGATCAAATGCATACATGGTATATGCAGGTTGCTGAAGCCGTGCTTACTGTCTTCGGTAAAAGGATACTGACCCCACTTCACTCAAAAGCAAAAATCCCACTGGTATCAAGGCCAATAGAACATCATATATAGCACTTAGATGCCAACAATCTAGATGTCCTAATGTGGATGAATTTGAGCATTCACAGTTACTATTAATTTCCATCAGAAACCTGTGTGTTCTGGCCTTCATAAAGTCAGACTAAATATCCTTTAAATTATGACTGTTTTTAGAATTAGCATAATATTTGACATTGAAAGCATTTGAAACTAAGTGGAAAATAATTTGTTGGGTATTTTTGTTGTTCCCCCCCCAGAAAAAAAAAAAAAAAAAAAAAAAAAAAGAAAGAGCAAAAAAAGAACAATAATCATTAAGAAAAGGAGGATTAATAAAATGGCATCAAATCTTTCAGTTTCTGAAAATTTTTTTCTAAGTGACTTTGTCTTCTTAGAAGTCAGTTATGCGAAATACTAAATTGCCAATCATTTGAGATCATACAGCACTGATCATTTAAATTCTGTACAACCACTCTATAGGAATGATGCATGGCACAAGGATGCTGTATCTCTCTGGGGGATATTCTTGTTATACTTTGTTTAGATTTCTTAGAGCTTCCTATGGTATCCTGGCAGAGTGGGGTCCCATGACTGACATATCTATGATGTGTGAGTAGGAATGACAGGTGGAATTGAACTATATCTTTTGAGAACAAGTTAACCTTGCTTCCTACTGATACTGTGTTTAGAAATACGTAAGTTTGAAAAAAAAAAGTTGAATTGCTAAGCACAGAGAAAACCTTTACTTAGACCAAGAGATGATGGAGAAGAAACAGAAACAGATGAGCTGAAATCCACTGGCTAATATGGACTGGAAATATTAAGTCTTTCTATCAGCAGTTTTCTTTGCTGACAAAAAAAATAGTGTGAGAACCCTTCAGGTTTTGGAAGGTCACTATGAGGTGTACGTGGAGCCATCTCTTCTCCAGGATGAACAATCTCAACTCTCTCAGCCTGTCCTCATAGGAAAGGTGCTCCAGCCCTCAGATCATCTTTCTGGCCCTCCTCTGGACATTCTCCAGGAGCTCCATGCCCTTCTTATGTTGGGGATACAGTACTCCAGATGGGGTCTCATGAGAGCTCAATACATAGGGAGAATCATCTCCCTTGACCTGCTGCCATGCTTCTTTTGATGCAGCCCAGGACATAGTTGGCTTTTTGGACTGCAAACACACATATTGAGCTTCTCATCCACCATCACTCCCAAGTCCTTCTCCAGCCTGTCTTCCAACCATTCCCCACCCAGCCTGTATTTCTGCTTGGGATTGCCCCAAGCCAGGTGCATGACCTAGCACTTGGCCTGATTGAACTTCACGCAGTTTGCAGGACCCCCCTTCTCAAGCCTGTTAAGGTCCCTCTGGATGGCATCCCTTTCCTCCAGCATGTCAACCTCACCACACACTTTGGTGTTGTCAGCAAACTTGGTAAGGGTGCGCTCAGTGCTGCTGTCCTTGTGTGTTGACAAAGATGTCAAATAACACCAGTCCAAGTACTGACCCTTGGGGATCACCACTCATCACAGGTCCATCTGGACATTAAGCTGTTGATCACCACTCTCTGAGTGTGACTATCCATCCATCGACTCCATACTGTTCCAGTTTTGATACCAGGATGATGTGCAGGACAGTGTCAAAAGCTTTGCACAGGTCCAAGTAGATTATGTCAGTTGCTCTTCCTTTTTCCACCAATGCCATGACCCCATTGTAGAAAGCCACCAAGTTAGTCAGGTGGATTTGCGCTTGGTGAAGCTGTGTTGGCCATTACTAGTCACCCCTTTGTTTTCCATGTGCCTTAGCAGAGCCTTCAGGAGGATCTGCTCCATGATCTTGCCAGGCCCAGAGGTGAGACCCAGAGGTGAGACTGGTCTATAGTTCCCTGGTTCTTCCTTTTTTCCCTTTTTGAAAATGTGGGGTTTGTTTCCCCTTTTCCAGTCAGAGAGAACTTCACCAGACTGCCAAGACTTTTGAAATATGATGGATAGAGGATTTGTAACTTCATTAGCCAGTTCCTTTTGGGACCCACCAGGTCCCCTGGACTTAAGCACATGCAATTCCTTCACATGACCATGAACCTGCTCTTCCCATACAGTGGGGAGATCTTCCTTTTCACAGTCCATGTCTTTGCCATCTCTAACTTGGAGGGTGTGACCAGAGCCTTTGCTGGTGAAGACTGAGGCACAGTCATTGAGAACCTCAGTCTTCTCTATGTCCTGGATGACCAGGACTCTAGTTTCCTTCTGAAGTGGGCCCACATTTCCCTCGTCTTCCTCTTCTTACTGACATACTTGTAGAAACATTTCTTGCTGTTTTTAACATCCCTGGCCAGGCCCAATTCTATCTGTACTTAGGCCTTCCTTTCCTGATCCCTTGCTTCTCTGACAACTTGTCTCCACCCAGGATATCTGTCCCTGCTTCCACTTTCTGTATACCTTGTTTTTACTTTTAACTGTATCCAAGAGTGCCTTGCACATCCATATAAGTATATCATGTGAGTCAGAAAATTATTTTTAATTCCACTGTTTACTTGCCCTGCATGTACTTATCTGTGTATGAACTCTGATTTGAATGATTGCAAAGGACATGTGTTTGAGGCTTACACATTTCTTGAGGAAAGCAAATTGATTTTGGTGCCAGACGCTGACTGCTACAAAAAACTCCTAACTTACATAAATCTGTCACATTTCTTCTTTTCAGAAAGAAAAAACCAAAACAAACCCAAACCCAACACATTCCTAAGTTCACCACGCTGTGTCAAAAGCATAGTAAATTGATCACATTCTCCCCTCTCCTTGTTAGCCATACTTAACCAGTCATCACAAAAAAAATATTGCCATGGTAACATATAGTGATAGCAACAACAAATAGCAAAGACATAGGGAGAACATAATTTATATGTGGTCCAGAGGCTTTTACTCACTTGGAACATTGCTGAGTGATTCTGAATAACAAATTACTTAAAATTAGCAAATTTGAAAATAGCAGAAGGCAGGAAAAGAACTTGGGATCTTTTCAAAGAATCCTCTTCGTCCTCTTTCCATTTTTAACATTTGTAAAGCCCTTTGTCTTGTTCTCCCTTGCTGTGGAGTGCAGAAATTTTCCATCTTTGCCACCTGGTATGTAAATTAAGAGCGTTAAGGATGTTGTATACTTTCCAAAAAGCTGGAAATGCAGTTAGTTTTGAAACTACTATCTAGGTGAGAAAATAATTCCTGCAGAAAGTGACATAGTAATTCTGATATTTTTATGAAGAAAACAGACCTGTCCAAGAGTTGATATGCTGGACAGCAGGGCAAATTCTATGGTGATTTATATGTCTTGTAACCCAAATATAACTCAGACAACCAGTTTATGATAAGCCATGATGGCAGCTCGGAAGACTATTAATTTCACTGTTGCGATTCAAGGAGAGAAACCAGATGTTTGATCTTAATTAAGATCTTCAGGAATCAGACACGTCTTAATGCATATAAAAATAACACCAAAGAAAAAAAGAAAAAAAAATCAAAGATCTGTCTCACAGCTTTATCGTGGATTATCTCCAAACAGGGTATAGATGTACAGAGGTGAACCAGACATCAGGTTAGCCAGAGATAACAAAACCAGTATGTTAGGGTGTCTCAATACAGATTTCAGGACAACAAAGCATTGTTTCCATAAGAAATAGAATAAACTGTACCCCCGATATCACACAGTGCAGACTGTGAAATGACTGCGGGCCCTGTAAGGGTCAATTTGGCACAGAAGCCTTTGCAGGGAAATTAATTGCAATGTTGGTCTCTATGTCAGTCAGCAACCTTGCAACTGTTTAAACGGTGGATAACACTAAAGCAATGGCCAAAGTATTTCAATAGCTAACAGGATGAAACTGTTTCTCTTTCAATTTCCTTAATATTTATAACTCTGACACTTTCAAAATGTAAACCATTCTTCTTTAACCAAGGAAGAACAAACTAAAATTCTTCCTATTGGATGGAAATATCAATATAGAAGAAACTCCTGACACCCTGCCAAGTGTATCACTTCAGAATATTCAGAAGTCATTCAGTACTCAAAACCAATACCAATCTTCCTCTATCTCTCATCTGCTTGCTCTCTGGGAAATAGTTATTTCTCAGTAGGTGGAATTGTGATGTTTGACTTGGCAGTACAATGGAAGCATCACATGGTTTATAATCAAGGCCCAGAGTGCTGTTTCTATTATTGGTAGCTGGTTATGTCACCGGAATGTTCTCACATGGCAAGAACAGGTGTCTCCACTGCTGCATTATAAATAAATCATTTCCAGTCAGAATTTAGATTTTAAATTAAAATAGCAGCAACCAACTAAAACAGCAAGTAGTCAAAACAAGTAGGTAATCTGAGATCATGCATAGTCATGAAAACCAGGTAAAAGAAGTTTTAAAAACAGAACATGTAGCAGTAAGCAGAACAATTTGAAATGAACAGCAGAATTAGAGTATGAGCATTTAAAGACACCATTCAGAAACTAGAAGAAACAAGAAAACAGTCTTTGAAAAACTTTTACTGTATAATTAGGTTAAGTATGTGCATTTGGAGAAACTCCAAACTAACTCAAATCAATTATCAGATTTTAAACCAAAGCAAATTAAACTTTTTCATAACTTTAGAAAATTTTGTTAGTAATTCCATTCTTCTGTGCATACTGTGGTTCAAGCAGTTGAAGATTTAATATAGAAAGAGATACAATTCGTCTTGCTGGAGAATTGGAGATGGATTCATGTTAAACTCAAAGAAAACCAAGATGGCCTGGAGGTCTCAAGTATTCTTCATTTCCACAGAGTATTCCACTACTTAATCAGTAGTAATGAGAATTTAACAGTAATTTTTTTAGTCCAAAGATTATCAATTTGGCTTCTTGGGTTCAGGATGGAATTTCTGGACAAGTAATGGGAGATTGACATCTCAGGTGGGTAGTGGAGCACTCACTGGTTTTATGGAAGACAGCTTACTTAAATGAATGAAGGAAAGCAAGGAAATGAACCCCGGCTTCCCAGATCTCATAGAATCATAGAATCGTAGAATCCTAGGGGTTGGAAGGGACCTCGAAAGATCATCTAGTCCAACCCCCCCTGCCAGAGCAGGGTCACCTAGAGTACATCACACAGGAACGCATCCAGGTGGGTTTTGAACGTCTCCAGTGAAGGAGACTCCACAACCTCCCTGGGCAGCCTGTTCCAGTGCTCTGTCACTCTCACAGTAAAATTTTTTTTTTTTTATATTCACCTTGAACCTCCTATGCTCCAATTTGCACCCATTACCCCTTGTCCTATCACTGGTCATCACTGAGAAAAGCCTAACTCCATCTCCCTGACACTCACCCCTTACATATTTGTAAACATTAATGAGGTCACCCCTCAGTCTCCTTTTCTCCAAGCTAAAGAGACCCAGCTCCCTCAGCCTTTCCTCATAAGGGAGATGTTCCACTCCCTTAATCATCTTAGTAGCTCTGTGCTGGACTCTCTCAAGCAGTTCCCTGTCCTTCTTGAACTGAGGGGCCCAGAACTGGACACAATACTCCAGATGTGGCCTCACCAATGCAGAATAGAGGGGGAGGAGAACCTCTCTTGACCTACTAACCACACCCTTTCTAATGCACCCCAGGATGCCATTGGCCTTCTTGGCCACAAGGGCACATTGCTGGCTCATGGTCATCCTCCTGTCTACCAGGACCCCCAGGTCTCTTTCACCTACACTACTCTCCAGCAGTTCAGCCCCCAACCTGTACTGGGACATGGTGTTGTTCTTCCCCAAATGTAAAACTCTGCACTTCCCCTTGTTGAATTTCATCATGTTTCTCCCCGCCCAATTCTCCAACCTATCTAAGTCTCTCTGAATGGCAGCACAGCCTTCTGGTGTGTCAGCCACTCCTCCCAGCTTAGTGTCATCAGCAAACTTGCTGAGGGTACATTCTATACCCTCATCCAGGTCGTTGATGAAGATGTTGAACAACACCGGTCCCAGTACCGACCCCTGTGGGACTCCACTAGTCACACACCTCCAACCAGATTCTGCCCCATTGACTACAACTCTCTGACTCCTTCCTTTCAACCAGTTCCTAATCCACCTCACTTCCTGATCACCAAACCCATACCTGATCAACTTTTCTACAAGGATGCTGTGGGAGACGGTGTCAAATGCTTTACTGAAATCAAGATAAACCACATCTACCGCTCTACCATCATCTATCCACCTAGTAATTTCCTCATAGAAGGCTATGAGGTTAGTCAAACATGATTTACCCTTGATAAAACCATGCTGACTGCTCTTGATGACCCCCATGTCCTTGATGTGCCTGGAGATAGTCACAAGAACAAGTTGTTCCATCACCTTTCCAGGGATGGAGGTGAGGCTGACCGGTCTATAGTTACCCGGGTCCTCCTTCTTGCCCTTCTTGTAGACTGGAGTGACATTTGCTATCCTCCAGTCCTCAGGCACCTCACCTGTTGCCCATGACTTACTGAAGATGATGGAGAGTGGCCTAGCAATGACCTCCGCCAGCTCCCTCAGCACCCTTGGGTGCATTCCATCCGGACCCATCGATTTATGGATGTCCAGATTACTCAACTGATCCCTGACCCAATCCTCATCTACTATGTCAAACTCCTTATCTATCTTGACTTCTTCTGGGGCTATATGAATCTGGGGCTCATTGGGAAAGCCTGCAGGAGTAAAGACAGAGGCAAAGAAGGTGTTCAGCACCTCTGCCTTCTTTATATCCTCTGTCACCAGGGCTCCCACCTCATTCCTCAGTGGGCCAATATTGCCTCTAGTGTTAGTTTTGTTAGCTATGTATTTGAAAAAGCCCTTTCTATTATCCTTAACCATGCTTAGTAAGAGTTTACTCCTCAGAGTCTTTAGAGCTCTTTCTGTCAAGTTTTACCTTAAGAAAATTCCAAAGGTCTTAATTTAATGTCAGTGGAAAGGAAAAAAGAAAAATCATCATTATTCTATTGTAGAATTATATAAAATTTTCTTGCCCAAACTCTTGAGAATGTAACTTCTGTAACCTTTCTCTGTTGCTCACTTCATCAAATTTCCCATGAATTCTTGGATTCTTCTATGCAAAGCAGGACCTAGAACTATGACATTTTCTTTCTCTGCAAAATGAATAAAGTACTAAGTACATAGATAAATAAATATCATTAGTTCAGATGTAGTCACCACTTGCATAAAGCTCTAAATAACCAAACAAAACAGGCCACCATCTGGCACTCTTGGTGTTTTTTTTCCCTCTTTAGAGTGATCCCGGATGCACTCTGCATGTCTATACGCAGTTTTTTTACACAGTGCAAGAGGAATAGTTATTCTCCCACAAATACAGCTTCTACACCAGGATCAGATAACGTTCAATAACATTCAGAAGTTCTAAACTAGCTAAGTTTCAGAAACAAGACAATGAGATGGTGTAATGCTGACTGCCAGGTTGCTACTCAATCCCTAGAAGATGATTCTCCATCATGTCTAGTGGGGTGCTGCACGTTGTGTGCCTATTTGCATCGTAATTTTATGTGGGGCATCCTTGACCACCAGCTTTCTGTCAGAACTAGAGGGAGGAGAACCCAGTTTGACACACCAAAAAAAGTGGCTGTTGGAATGAGAAAGTGAAGGAGGGCATAAGTGAGACAACTGAGAGGACCTTGAAGGAAAAAACAAAGGATTCTTTTAATTCTTTCTGTGTAAAACTAAAAGCAAATACAGAAACTGGTTGGATTGCCTTTCTCCTTGAGAATCAATTCAGTTCCTAAAACAAATGTCCAGATGGCTGACTGATGTAAATAAATTCAACTTCATTGGCTTGAAGAGAACTGTATCACTGTATACCAGCTGAGGTTTTGGCAAATCCTCCTTCTGAGGTTCAGTCAACATTCAAATGTTCTCAGGTCACAGGAGACAGATTTATAAGATTCATTCCCAAGATACTGTGATTGCAAATAGATATAAATAGTATTTGTGATGTAATGAGGAGACCATTGTTCACTACAATAAATTTTTAATTCCATTTTTCATGCCAGAAAACTCTCCACATTAACATCACCAAATTATTATTTTGGCAGACTCTGAGGGTTTCCACAAAATCTTGCCTTTCAGTTTCTTTCTGTGACTTACCACAAAAAAGGGAATTTCTGATAATTATCTGCATCAAAGAAATACAATTGATTTGAATTAATTTAAGAATGAGAATATGGTCTGCATCAGCAGCCTTATAATTAGACATCTTCGCAATGCATTAGCACCAGAGAGATGTGACTTTTGTCTCTCAGCTGTAAGTCTGACCTTGGCTTGGAATAACAATTTCTAGTAGCAAAGGAAGATTTTAATCTCACCATCCATTTAGTCCTTGGACTGTGCTCTAAGAATTCAAATTAGGCTACTGTTTAAGTGTGCAACTGGTAAGAAATGCACATGTAACTGAGCAGATATTGTTGACTTCTGTCAAGTCAGCAATGATTCATCATGAACAAGTAGCACATGAATCCTGAACTAAGACATAGGAGTCATGTCCTAGAGTTTTGTTATCCAGGTCTTATGTGCTCAGAGAAGGCTAACAACTTGAAGGCTATGATGGATGGCAAAGTACTACCAGACTCAACTCTCTCTGTTAGTTCCCACCAGCACATCTGATCCCCAGAAAGGAAATTGCTCTGTGCAACATATTTCTCTGCATATTATGCAACTTATTTATGTACCTTCAGGCTTGAAGACAGAGAGAGCAGAGAGTGGAGAAGTGTAGTTCAATAACTGTTCACACCACTACCAAATATGCATTTAAAAAAAAAAAATATCTTGATTTATTCTTATTTCCACAGTGCCTGAGTAGGGAAACTGAATGCATTATGAGAGAGCACATAGAATGAATGTATAACCCCTAAAACAGGTAGTAATGCTAAAACAGCTAACATACATGGCATAAACATGTAAAAGAATAAAAACATTGCTAAATTATCATTTCCATTCAGAAAAAGGGAAAAAGTATAATAGGAATATCTTTCTTTGCTCTTGATCAAGATATACTCCACAGCAAATGAATAGTTCCTGGTGAGAAGTACTGTTCGATGAGGTTTTTTTGTTTGCTTGTTTTTAGCCTCAACAAAGGTAACAATATATACCAAATATCCCCAACCTAGATCACACACATACAAAAAATAATTTGTAAGAACCCTCACCTCTCTGCTTTTTCCATGCTTTATTATCTTTTCTATTTTAAGGGATTTTAAAAATCAAATAACAAATGTTCACAGAAAAGAGTAAATTCACATCAATTCAGATGTTTTTTGAAAGTGTAAATTCAAATTCTACACACTTTGATCTTTAATGCTCCATAATTAACATCATGTAAGCTGCATTATCCAGGAAGATGGTCAGAAACCCCCTGTTCTGCAGATGTAAAATGGTTGAACTTCATTTCTGCTACAAAAAATAAGGAAAAAAAATCAACACATTGCTAAAAAGCCCGACTTACTTTTAATGAGAGAAAATACAGAACAGGAAAATATATACATATTATTCCTTCAATTTTTTTTACCCGTCTGAGATTTTGTAAGATCATGTGATGTAATTTGGATCCTATTCCAATAAAACACCTTCTCCTTCTTTTCTAATCCTTTATCCTCCTCTATGCAAATAAACCATTCTCCTGTGAACTTCAAAAAGAGGCTTTCTGCCTACAAAGCTCAGCATGGGTCACATGCAACAGCTAAGAAGCAAAGCTTGTGAAAAAAAAGAAAATTTGACGAACTAAAGCCAACTCCACCAATTTGTTTCCTACCTTGGAGATTTATTTCTCTAAAGACATTATATGTGTTTTTGAGAATATAGTCCTATAGTAAGACATCTAGACCTGGCTTTCTAGAAATGTTCTAAACCAAATAACTTGATTTGTTTTATTTTTATATTTCTAAATTTTTGTTTCTGATATTATCGTCTCTGATAAGTGTGGAAACAGAATAGCTGCAGAGCGGATCAGACTATCCACCTCAGAGATAGTCATGTTAGTTGTCAACTTGAAGAAATAGCTTGACAGAATGCATAAAGTTTCATTGTTTCTGGGATTCAGTAGTTTGTACATTGTCCTATTAATCACCAGTAGAGGCAGTTTTGTCACTCATCTCTCAACTTATTTCACTACATATTGGCAAAACATGGTTAGAAATCCTTTTAAAACTTTAATCAAGATTCAATTTAAAAAAAAAATAAATTGTTTCCTTAATTATTTCTAGCCAAATTTTACCTTCAAGCAGGTGTTAGCTAGCACTGAGAATTGAGATCAAGACCCTTACTGGTGGCTTCTTCCAGCCAATGAAGCATGCATCTGTGAATTTACAGCATGCAGCTGTAAATTTAAACCCAGTTACAGTGGCTGGCTTGCTTAAAGCTCTTCAGGAGTAAGTAAAACAGACAGACCAGCACTTCCCTATCACCTTTTACAGCATTCTCTTCCTCTGTGTGGTACTATCACACTTTCAGTAAAAGTAACCATTCATATCTATCTGCAAAGAAGAATGAGTTAAAGGATATCAGTTGACAGAAAGCCCTGGAACTATAGACCAATATGCTTTTAAAAAAAGTCGTGAATTATCTGCTGCTGATGTTGCAAATAAACAATAAATATTAAAATTGCATATGGTATCTCATATGTGAAAAGCACTGCACTTTCTATTTCCTCCCTAGGGACCATACCTCTTATGCTAAGGACTGCAGAACTGCATGGCATTATTTCTGACTCTAAAACTCCTGAGTTCTGGAGGCAGCCTGCAGCCCAGTGAAGCTAGATTAAATATCTTCTGAAGTATCATTAGCAAACATTTAAAGGAGCTTTTTAAGGTCAAAAGCACAAAAATAAATAAATAAATAAATAAAATTTGCTTCACAGGTATTTCATTCCAAGCTTTCAAAGTTTTACTGCATGACAGCACTTTCTCACTATTTAAAATGTTTTCTAGTGGGGGAAAAAAAAAAAATAATCCCACACGCTTTATTGTATTTTCACATGGGATTTTACTCATCATTGGCATTAGAGAACAAGCAAAGAGGTATTCCTGCTGCAGAAACTATACTCTTACCAAAACTATACAAGTAAAAGTTAACCTTTTGGTTGAATCACAGTAGACATCACAAGGAACCAATTTGATCTCTATCTCTATCCTCCTCCAGAATAAGCTCCTTCAGTTTGTTATTTTGTACAGAAACACAAAAATCTTTAACAACCGGAAAGTATTCAAAGTCATAAATATAGCTTCCTGACTAAATGAAATTGTTCTCAAAGTGGATCTCTGAAAGTGGTAAAAAAAAAATAAATGGTCTCATTTTTGTCTTTCGTTAATACAGCCAATTAAAAGAAACAGATGTTAACATACTTCAGCCAAAACTGAAGTAAGCCCTTGTAGTCAGAGCTAACAACCCAGGAAAAAAATGACGGTAGCGAAAGTAATTGCAAAATGGCTAAATGAACACCAGAACGTACAACAGTACAAAAAGTCTGCAGGACAAGATTTGACTCTTTGTATTCTCAACTCATTCCTCAACTTAGATACAGCATCTATCCAGCATTTTAGGTAATTTGAAAGAGATGTAATCCTTCTGACTTGCCAGGTTGAACACAGATTTGTACCTGTGACTAATTTAGCAGTGTGCAAGTCTAGCCTCAAATAGTATGGAACTAGTTTTAAGCTCCAAAATGAAAAGGCAAGATACTGAAGACACCCGTAAAATCCTGGGCTGGCCCTCTGAATTTGAGACATTTCTAAAGATGCTTCAAAATACATGGAAAGATCTATGAAGCAAAACCATTAATTTTGAGGAAGTTCACTGAATAAAATATCTTTCACTTTGATACAAGATAAAGAGGCTGAAATTTCTTTGACAACAGTTTATATAAATCAATAATAGTAATTATACAAAAAAAAACTTGCTAGAATTGCATTTCATTTGTACATCCACAATTCTGCTCTAACAGCACAGAAATCTTATCCCTTAAGCAGATTTTGCAGATGTAGATACATGTAATGTGCTTGAATCTGGCATGTGTGTGTTCAGATACTAACCTCCATAACCCACAAGTTTATTTTGCTGTGTTTTTGAAATTACAAATACACTAAAGATTAGACTGAAGCTCATTAAAAACAAAAAACAGGTCCATCAATAAAATAACCACGCACATTGCAGGA
>NW_009953758.1:54775-73515 GCF_000747805.2 Chaetura pelagica
CAGGAATGCAGGTCTTTTTACACCCCTTCTTCTAAAACCAGGCCTCCCCATTTAGTTCCAGACCTATTTATCTTTTTCGGCATCCTGTTGCACTTCATGTCATATGTATATAAAAAATACACACATATATTAAAATATATATACATCGGTTTTATAGAAAGAAATCTCCCCAAAGGCAGCATCCTGTAGACTCTAAACCTATTTATTCTAATCTAATCTTCATGTGTAATGGTTTTCTTGGCTGCAGCCATCAAGGAAACATCTTGGCAGGTGGGAAAGAATGAAAACAACATTTGTTTCTAATGGTTCCTGTGCACCATGTAGTCTTGACTTCCCAACACAGAAATGCCTGCAAAACCCATGAAATATGTCTGAGCTTGGAACTGACATCTGATGTAAACTTAGAACTGCACAGCTGAGAACTCTCTAAAATACAACATAAAGATATCAGAAACTCCTTAAAATATCTTTAAAAATCACTGGAGCAAAGTCACAAAGTGAACTTTTCTACCTGAATAAAAAGCTGAAGTGAATTCTTGCCATATAACCATTTAACCAAATGAAAAGCCTTTTCTACATTCTAAGATTTTTCTTTTTAACCTCAGAACACAAGTTTAAAGTAAAACAAAATTTCTTCTATCAGGAATTACCTAGACCACAAAACTCTAATCTCCCAGTATTGCTGGATTTCCACTCCCGGTTGCCATACTCGGAGCCTTACTAATTCGCTGGGAGTACAGTGTCTTGCTTATAGAAACAAATTATTTTCTTGATGAAATAGCAGGATTTCCACCTGCAGAGACTTCAGGTTGAGAAGCCTGGAAAGCAATCAAGTGGGCAACTAGGAAGTCTAGTTGCCCAGCAACCTACAGGACAGGCCTCTGGGAAGCTAGGAAGCATGTCAGGTTGCATGTCAGCTGGTAGGGAGCTAGCTGGCTGGCCAAAAACCAAGAAACCAGGAGAGGTTAGTCCATGTGTCTCTCAACCTGGCTTCTCTCAGGAATACTGATGAATCAACACGATCTGATAGAAATTTTCTGTTCTGTGGCATCAGCATTGAATAACAGACTAAGTATATTACCAAAAAATGCTACCCACAACTTTCCTAGATCCCTTAAGCCTCAGAAAGAAAATCAGATTAAGGTTAAGATGATGTTTCTTGCAGATGTTGTACTGTAAAAAATAACTAAAATCAGAGCAAGAAGAAATCCCCAGCAGTACTCTGGTTGCTTATAATAGAATGTCTGCACCACACTGGTCAAGATTGCTCTGGGGCTTGTTCTTTGAAAGGCCACGGCTGTAATTCACATTTGTTCACACACCTCATAAAATTGCAGAGTGGAGTTACTCACAGTGTTAACCACTTATTCTTTTGACCACTAAAACAATAAGAAGTCAGTTTTATTTTAATTTATTAACTGAAAGGATGTTGGTGGTCACAGATTAGTACTCTCTGGGAGTCACTACAGAACCCAAGCAGCACTTGGTCTGGCACAGAGTAGCTCTGCGACTAAACTCCAGTGACGGACAGATGAACTGGAATAGATACTGAACTCTGCTTGTTGCTTGTAGTGGTACTTTTCCGAGCCACAGGCACCTTTCTATCAGAGGATCAGATCACGTCAAACATCAATGTTTATGTGATCACGTAAAAAAAAAGGTTTAATCTCATCTTTTCCTCCAATAGGCTTGCACCTGGCCCAGCTTGCTTTTTTTGCCAGATTGGTCTGACTGCTATAGCTGGCAATAGAAGAGAAACTGCTTATGTTTTCCCTGAGCTTTCTGGTCAGCTGCTTCTCTCAATTTAGACTAGTATAACATATTCTGACTTGAAGAAGCCGCTACTGAACATGGAATTTTCTATCACATCTCTTACGTGAACACTGTCAGGTCAAATCCCTTTCAAAATTAAAGCTTGAACAATCAAAAAATGCATAGAAAAAATATTAAATGTGTATAATATGGTTCAGTTTTAATTTTTCAAAGTGCTTTTAACAAACACAGAAGTTAGAAGACACCTATGTAGTGTCTCCTGGAAGCTCTCTCTCAGAAAAACACTAATCTTACACATTTCACTCAGTCACTGCAAACACATTTGAATTTAACCTGCAAAGACAATGCTTGCCAAATTATGAAAAAAACCCACAACAAATTAAGGAAACACATCAACATCTAGGATTAAAAATAATTGAATAGAGCAGCTTTTCCAGCCTCCCTTCCCCAGATTGGGTCAACAAGGAATACATTGCAAGAAAATGTTCTGCATTCACATCAAGAAATCAAAATTATCATCAACCATTTTGAGGAAGGTCACATGACCCAGTATTGGTCCAATCATTCCCGAGCCCTCCAAAATTACAATCTCATGTCTCCTGAAATAAAATGCCTTTTGTCATAGTATATTAAATAGGAAAATCAAACTGGAAGAGAGCCATAATCAGAATTAAAAATTAACTTCAGATAGTTACAGATTTTGGTTGCATTGATGGCTACATTTACTGCAATCAGGCTTAAAAAAAAAAAGAAAAAGATAAAGGAGCATATGACAGCATCATCACCTTTCCAGAAGAGTTCTGCAGGAGAACAGCCATACAAGCTGTTCTACAGAACACATACCATCTTAAACACAAACTGTTTTGTTCTACGTGTTGTACTTTAGCAATAGTGTTATATAAGAATTCAAAGGCATAAAAACAATGAAAAATAATAACTCTTATTCAACAGCTGTTGGTTATGATTCAGAGTTCTGAATGAAGGAACAGAAGCAAGCTAACTTTAAGATTGTTTTTACGTATAAACAAAATAGGTGAAATAAGAATGAAAGCATTTGGGATGATTCTAGGTTTTGTAAGCCTTCCAGAACACTGTCATTTTCACCCTTTGCTGTCTCTGTCGACTACCTTGCTCTAGTAAAGCTTCTGATTAGAAAATCAGAATGAAAAAAAGCGTGATATTTTTACATCCTAATCCACAAATCACTGTTGATACAGTATTGTCAACACAGAACTTTACTGGTTCACATTGGCTTCTATGAAATACTTGAACTCTTTGAAATAATCAAAACCAAAAAAGTATTGTTACTATATTCTATTAAGAAATAAATAAAATTTGGAATATTTGAACATCAAGAGTTTATATTGAAGATCTTTTGATATTTCTAAAAACTTTTTCCTCCTGAAAACAGAATCACATTTTAACACTGTAGGCAAGACACCTTCATGGGAACTAGCTTCCATTTCTGACCCTGATACAGCTCTGTTAGGAACATACGGACAAAGAATGTCACCTTTCCAAACTTCAATCTACAAAAAACCCCAAAATTATTATAACCTACTTTGGTAAGTTCATGCCTTTCCATTATTATTTTAAAAACAAACAACCAGTTCCTCATCCTCTCTGTACTTTCACTGCCTCAGGCAAGGGACATAATTCAGTCTAGTTTTCCATTCGATTTTCAAATCTCAGAACCTAAAGTTCCACAGTGTTACAGATCATAACACTTTACATCCCCAGTGGTGATCAAAACATTCACTCATAACATATAATGAAATAAAACAACAAAACACTAGTTTTTAATAGCATAATATTGGGTTTGGACTCCTTAACATATTACTTCATTTCTGTTCCTC
Organism: Chaetura pelagica; assembly: GCF_000747805.2. Classification (NCBI taxonomy): domain Eukaryota; kingdom Metazoa; phylum Chordata; class Aves; order Apodiformes; family Apodidae; genus Chaetura; species Chaetura pelagica. Next base: position 58,405 of record NW_009953758.1, read on the forward strand.
CTCACAACAACCTGTTCATTTGAGTTTAATACTAAGCAAAACCACCTAAACTTCAACAAAGCAATAGAAACGGGAAATAATCCCAAATTTGCTAATACTACCTGACTGCTATCCATTTTTAAATACATTCTCCTTCTATCTCATAACAACTGAAGAATGTCTGATGTATTGACAAAGCTGTAGTTGTAGACTTACTATTGACTTCATCCCAGCAATTCAATTTCAAAGCCATTGTTTATATTGTTACCATGCTTAATGATCTTCACTCTTAAGCATCACTATTATACATTGAGTACAGTAAGAGTGGCCATAAATGCAAAATAGTAAGAGGTCTTAACACACTATGAACCTACAAGGCTTTTTTTTCTTCCCCCTCGAGATGACTACTAGCTCTTAGATAATGTGACGAATTTAAAAGGATGTTCAGGATCACCTTATTTCTTATTATTCCCTAAATCTAGGGAGGTTCTAAGAACTTTAAGTATTTTAGCACTCCAGTGACCTCCAAACTGCCTGTAATGCTCTTATTTCAGATCGTATGGCAGGTCAACAGTAATACCTTTGAACTTCATTGCCAAGTCTTCCACCACAAAGCATCAAACACAGTCTTTGTGCTGCAAAGACATCCAGTTCATTGACTGATGATCACTCCTAAGCACCCTAGGTGTCTGAAAAAGTAAGCATTCAACGTTTCAACTTCCTCTGAAAGTCTGTACTGAAATTTGTCAAGTAATCTGAAATCAAGTCTCAAAGTCTGCTTTGCCTTAAAAATATTTAATGCAATATAACAGGCTGTTCATCTGCACTGTCACTGAAAGCTGGAACAGACTCACTAAGTCGCCCTGTCTTTAAAATATGAAGGATGGATAATTTCAAACACATCCATATTAGAAAGGAGCCCTGAATTAACTGAATCGTTAGCACTATAGCAATGAAGGAATAAGCAATTTCAATTATTTTAATTTCTCTAAGTTATTCTCACTCCTCTAATATATTTATAATAATAATGAGAACAAGTTTTCAGCATTTAAACTTTTTCTGATATGCCAGTGTCACTAAGAATATATCTGAATCTACACCCATTTGGAGCTGAGACAACATCATCTTTAAGAAAGAACACAGTAGATGGGGTTAGAGATAGCCTGTTCATTTTGCTAGTAATTCACTTAATAGTAAACAAGCTCTATTCACTAGTCCATGAACATCACATACATTTACACTTCCATTTCATGCTGCAGTACATCAACCTGACACCGTCTCTCAAGGGGAACGGTCTATATGCAGTCCAAATGGCTTTTCAGATGAAAAATAAGAGCAATAGCCTTTTATCTCAGGAGACTTGGGTTCAGATTCTTGATTAGGTCACAACTTAAAATTAATTTGGTGCTCTTGTCCTTTCTCACATATTCAGGCACTGTCTGATGCGACTAGCACTCACTGCTCAAAGGGAGGAGGAAACCACAAGTCCTGAATCTCTATTCAGGTGTGATGACATTAATGTAGAGGGGAAAAAGGAATTTGAAAGGGGAGAAGAAAAAATAGAAAAAATCCTCAAAGTTCTCATTGTCTTTTGGCAATATTAAAACCTAGTTTCTTTCTATTATCCCAACTATTTTATTTTTTTTTTTCCTTTTTCCCCCAAAGTGCCAACAAACCATCTTATGTGTCTTGGTTACCTGCAGACCACATAGAACATCTGCAGTTACTGGCTACTCACAGCAGAAAGTGAATGGTCGAAATCATAATTAAACAATCTTTTGGTCATGATTAAAGGACCATCTTTTTTCCGACCTACATACTGAACTTCTTTTACATTCAGAACTACCCGACAAAGAATTTCCACCTGCCAGGAGCCAAAAATTGATGAGTTGCTCATAGGAGTACTGTCGTGCAACAGAAACGTGAGCTTGAAGTATTTACCTCACATTCTACTTGGCTTCCAGCTTTGAAAATACACAGTGAGCTAGAAGGATGAAGGACAGACAGTCTAGGGTCTTGTTATTCCTGCTCAAAGCTGTCAATCCACACGAAAAATGAAAGACTTCTCATACTTTGCAGAACAAAGCAGTAAATCAGTGCCGTCTGCATACACAACAGTAGCACCATCTGCATTATAAAGGTCTCACTCAAGTACATTATTTCATTATGCAAAATCCATAACAGGAAGTTGTCAGAAATTCTGCTGTACACCCAAGTGCATGTTAATTTTTAGCTTATCCTACTTTCTGTTCTGCCAAAGCTAACTTGCTATACCTAGGGGTATATAGAAAATTACATTAATTTATGAGCAAACTGTGTTTTATACTCAGATCCATTTGAGATACTTAACAGTATCTCCAAAGTAAAGAATTTCACTGCAATATAAACTGTAACGTTTATTCACAACCATATTCGTGTGAGACAAAGAAGTGTATTATCTTTAGAGATGAAAATTGGAGTGCAAGGCAAAATAACTTGCCCAAACCTGCTCAACAGCAGTTCTGAAACAAAGCAGAAATTTGAACCAACCAAATCCTAGACTAGCCTGTCTCTTTGGTGTTTCTGAGCTAAGCTCCAACTATACATTATTAAAAATAATTTTCTCAAATATTATAAACAACAATGCAGAAATGACTGGATTATTTAAAGTGGCAAATCAAAAGCATCCCCAAGCTCCCGTCTAAAATCTGTTACCTACGAGGAAAAAAAAAAAAAAAGAGACAATTTCCAAATAAATACTCTTTACAAACCTCTACACTTCTCTTTGTGCTGGACAAGATTTCTGGGAAGAGACATGGCAAGAAAATTGCATTAACATGCTTCTTCCTCAAAACTTATTTCCTTCAACAACTGGTTTTCATTTCACTTATACTAGCACCTGACTTCTACATGCTTATATAGAGTTTGCTGTACAGAAACTGCTATATAGAAACTGAATGGATGATTGATACACTGATGCATGACTTTGCTAGTGCTCTTGTATCTAGCCAGCTGATAACTGGATGCTTGACTTTTCTTTGTAGATTTGCACTTACCACTAACAAAAAATTGTAAAATAATAATCATTCTAATAGGTGGGTGCTGAAGTTGATTACTGACTTAAAGCTTGTAGAATAAATGTATTAGGAGAAGGCTAGAAGCAAGGAAAGATACAGAATACATCAGATTTAATCAGGCAAATGTATCCCTCCAGGCTACTTTGCCTGACCTAAGCTTTCCACTGGGAAACAGGAGTGCAGAATACTATTTCTGCAATGTGATTTCAGGTGCAACAAAGTCACATTATAAAAGAAGCACAGAAGCTATTTCTCACACTGTGATTTGCATGGCTAGAGAAGCAAAAGGCAGGCATGCTGTCCACTCTGAATCTATAGTAAAATAATTTATTTCATAATGCTCAAAAGCCTCCAATTCCATTGGCTCACAGCTGTACAGTGTAATCTCAAGAACCTTCTTAATTGAGTCATATCGTCAACAGGGACAGGAAAAAACTGTTGGAAGAATTATGGTTTCTAGGTTTCCATTAAAAGTGTTTAGTATGCTTCAGCCAAGCAGCTACTTGAACTGAAGACAAGTTTCTGTATTATTACTAAAACTTCTGATTTAAACAGATAATCCTTCTTTCCTAAAGAAGTGATTCTACAAGGTAGCTGGCTACAGCTGCTGCTGAAAAAAAAAAAAAAATATAAAAAAATAATAATGTGGCATTACTATGTCCCTTTGGAAGGATTTCTGCAACTAGCATCTGAGGGTGTAAAAAAAGAGGAAGGTGACACTCCCTCCTACCCAAATGAACCAAAAACATACAACCAACTCTGAATTCACATTTCTGTAGGCAATGACAAATAGATTTATTGATATTTTAAGTGAAAAAGACGTTTAATATCCAGCATTGTCTGGCTGAGGTCTTCTTTAATGTTATGCATGTGAGTGTGACCAACATGGAGATATTTAATGGGGTATCTGATGTACATTATTATGAATATAAGCTAGTCAAAGAAATAGGTTACTTGACTGAATTAGCCACTGACATTGAGGATGGGAGAGAAACAAATATTCCTAGAGGTCCATATTAACTGCCTTCTTCCTCCCTTTTTCCACATCAGTTCTGACAACCTGGGTAGTCTAGGAGAGAAAGGAATAATCCTCTGTGCAGCTGCAATATCAAGCCTTACCCAGCGTGACATAATACTTCAAGCAAAACAAACTACAACCACTAGCCTGTTAATTTTAAAGCAGTATTGACTCCTTTGACAGGAAACACTTTAAACAACCTTAGCTCTCAATTAACAAGACCTTTGATGTGAGCCTTATATTAAGTTTTTATTACATTTTGTTTAAGCATAGTTTTGCAGACACCTTAACGTTCCATCAAGGCATGACATAGTAAACAAATACACATATTACTGAGGAAAAAGTAAAACCTGACTTTGATATTTTTTCTTTAAGTATCTTGACAAAAGTAATAATGCATCATTTCATGTATAAATTCCAAAATCTTTAAGAACTCCTTAAAATGGATAATGTAATAGTATTAGTCACCGATACATCATCCTTCCAGAGGTCTTGGGTTTGACAAAATTTGCCCCCACTCAGACTCAATTTATAACAGATGATGCTCAAAAAAAATACAAAATCCTATCTGACTAGTCGAGGTTATTTCCCTCTCCTACCCCCAAATCCAGGTTTTATTAAACAGAACACATTGCTCATGCAACCTCACATTCAGCTCTTGGCATAAATAATTTAGCCACAAGCTGACTTGGTTGGCTATGCTTGCAGAATTGAAAGCCATCCCATCTAGTTTGTTATGGATGAGAACTCCAGAGGGAGGAAGGATAGAGCAGATGCAGCTTGCAGAAAGACTGCCCAAGAAGCTCCATACTTAGCTTTCTTTACAGAGTCTCTGTGGGTCTAAGGCAGAGGAGTGACAGCACCTCATCAGCACAATTTCCACTGCTTTCTGCTGGCATTCTTAGTGCTGCTATGTCTGAGTTTCTACCACTAAATATAATTTAATTTCCTGGAGAATCAGAGCTCAAGAGGTTCTTGTAGACAAATTTGAATGTTCTATATTTGAACTTAATTTAGAATTCACATCAGCATTGACTTCTTTCTGCACAGCACCATTTCCACCGTAATTGCTTCTGCTGCATCCCACCAACTTACTGTGCAGTTAGACACTTCAGTAACAACTGTAACTGAGGCAGAATAGTTTCCCAACAGACTAATTATAATTTTGTCTATATAATCTTTGTACTATAGAGAACAGGGATGAATATTTTCCTTTTAAATACAAGTTTTGCACAGAATTGAAGATTCTTTTTGCTGTTCAGCATGTGTAAATGTTCCAGTAACTAGGTGCTCCATTTTATATTTCTAGAACTTTTCTGCATAAAACCCCGTATAAACCACTATAAGCAGAAGGCAGGACAAATAACAAAAGACATCCAGAATCTGCAAAGTTGAATTGGAAAAGGACCTTCGGTGCTACTATAGCTTAGTACTGTAAGTCCATACTCACAATGAAACACCTTGAACAGCAGAAAAACATCACAGTATCTATCATGCGTCAATCAAGGAAAGACAAATTATACGCCCCCTTCCAGTGGATATGACAAGCTTGGATTCCTCCAGAGAACAGCACTAAGACAAACTCATATGAAGAAGTCCATCAATATTAGTTTGGCACTTCTGAAGCCCATAGTAATATTCTTTCTAGACTGGTAATAATCAAACTGCTGGCTTTGAGTTAAAAGTACTTAGTTATGCTCTTGTAAACTTTGAACTACAAAACATCAAACTGTCCCTCCAATTCTATAACTATCAAACACAGATGAGAAGCCCTCACTGTATGACACAGATGTTGACAAGACCAATTCACCTCAAGGTAGGAGGCACCAAGGTATTACAATGAAACATACAAGAGAAAAACAAACAAAAAACCAAAACAACACCACAGTGGCAGGAAATACAGCTGCCTGATGAGAAGATTCTGACAGTTCTATTCAGTGATGAAGATCTATTCAGGAATTCATAGGTTCAGATGCTTGTCTGAACCTCTTAGTTTGTGAACAAATATAGGATTTCTATGGTCACATCAAAGATAACACAAAAGCTAGAGGTAAGAGAGCTGTGGTGAAGACGAGAATCTGATGTTATTTTTATATTCTTCTATTTACCCAGAGTGAATCCAGGAAACAAAGAGATTGATAGCTTATTAAGGAGGCAGAACTTAGCCAAGGCAAATTACATTCCCTGATGAGATTGCTGAAGATTTTAAACTCAATACGAGGTCTTGGTGAAAAATAATTTGGCGCTTACTTAATACCATCTGTTCCAGATACTCTAAGTGTGTAATAACAGCCCATCGCTGACATGTGAGGGATTTGAAACTGTAGAAATAACCAGTATGGAAGATGATTCTTGTCTCCAGGAAAGACAATCTTTCTCAAACACACCATATCCAGGATTTCTGCCCTGCTGAAAGACTTCAACCATTGTTTAAACACAGGTTATGTTGGTTAAACATAATACCAACTAAAATTGTACGGTTTCAAAGTTGAAATACAATTCTGTTTTGCACTCATCAAATAGTAAAATATTTTTAAAGCAATGAATTGGAAGGAAGGGAAAGAAGGGAAGCATAGAGGAAACACGTTCGGCAGGCTATAGAAAAAAAATCCACATTCTGAGTCCCTTTTATGATCCTTTTCAAAGTTGCAATTTTCTTTGAGGTTGACAGAAATTAGGTAAAGCTAAGTGCAGAATTAATTCCAGTAATGCCTTCTTCAAAAGAGGATTAATCACCTTGAACAACCATAAAAGCAGAAACTAACAGAATATTAAACACACAGATGCCCAGAAATTCCACAGCAGCACTGTGTTTCTAAACATACCGGTACCCAGTAATGCCAACACATTTAGACAGCATCAAAGCATTCTCAACACCTGTCTAATTTGGTATCATCCTACACGCTCTTCCTCAGCCCTATCCTGCACAGCGTGCCAAGACCTTCACTCCAGCAAAGGTAGGGGAGGAAAAAGGGCTGGACAGTCTTGTCCTCCTGAGTGCTGGTGCTACTCTTTCTCCTCCAATACTTAATGCACACCCCCTTTCTTCCCACAAGAATAATAGATCACTGTTACTTGGTTTGGATTCATAAGAGGCCATGCTCCTTAGGAGCTAACATACAAGGGAATGCAGTCCGGGTGCTGATTACTGCTGCTACGTGTACAGAGAGCACAGGCAAGGGAATGAGATGAGAAGATTCTGAGAGAGATTTCTCCCAAGGACTTCACTGCCCTTCAACTGAGACACTACATAGTAAATGGCACGCCTATATCATGAAAGATTTAACTGCTGAAGCCTTAACATCACCCTCACTGTCACCAATTTTCATGTAAGTTAGAGATACCCAGCCTAATTAAGTATATAAAAGCTATCCAATTTTAAAAAGAGCAGCTTTATAATTTCAGAAGACAAACTAGAGATTACATCTGAGACTACCTGGTGGGAACCTTTTGGAGAAAAATCTTGCATGGTTAAAGGTTCTGCAGATAAGTAAGGCTGCAAAGTGGTTTGATTTAGTGCTTAGAAAAATAAAATTACCTCTAACCACTGAACATGTGGACAAATTTCATACTCATAGTTGGGTCTGCTTGTCAAGAAAATTCTTCTTTGAGCTAGTCACACAAGTTAAACAGTTAGGTTTTTAAAAGATCTCTCTTCTTTATGAGAGATAAAACATTATCCACTTTTCCAGTGTTTACTCTGTTCCAGTGATCAGTATCAAACTGCAGACAGTACTTGGCAGGGGGTGTATATAGACCAGAATCACATGGATTTACATAGGAAGGTAAGAGAGGGGTTAGTAGAGAGCATCTGTCATTCATTTTATCACCAGCCCAGCATTAAACTGTGACAATCTGCTAACAAACTGTAGATTAACTTCTCAGCACATGTTTAACAACAACCAGAAGTCAAGCAAATATCCCATAAACCTGACAGCGATAACACCAGTGCCACAACTTGTAAGGGTGGCTTATAGATCACAGCAGGTCACAAAATCTTTCTTTTCTTAGATAAAATCAGGAGGAAATACTGAAGTGAGAATATTGTGATCTTGATGATACAAGGGAAGGCAGTTCAAGAAGTTCCTTTCTATTTCATCTTAGTATCCTACTGCTTTTCAGACATATTTATTTATTTATTTATTTATTTTTCGTCTTCATTGTCTCTCGTCCATTTCTCTATAGTACATTTCTACAAGGAATCACTTAACATGTCACCACAAAGTAAAGTTTTTTATAAAAAGACCCGTAAAATGACATAATCAAAGATAAGAATTTCCAGTCTAAAAAAATTTGTCTGTTACATCTCATGTAATTTGACTTGTGATATACACAACATGCTGATTGATGTGAAATTGTTTAATTCCTCCAACTACAGGGTGTTTGGACTCTTACAGGTCTATTTTTGTCCTTCAATTTTTACAGAACTTCAAAATACAGCTTACAGATCACATTCACTAATGAGTTCAGCAATTTAGGACTTGGCCAATCTGCAATGCTAACATACTGTTTCAGTGCCAAAGTTACGTAGCTTAAATATATCTTAAAAGTTAAAGTTCTATTGTCACTTTTTTTTTTTTTTTCTTCACATACAAGCAGTTCTGTTTATGCCCAACTCAGCAGCCAAGCTACTGGTTAAACTGGCTTAGGTCAGCCCACCCTGCCTCAAAACTTACATTGTTTTCAAATAGCTTTCTTTCTTGAATTCAAGTTATTGCTTTTGACTTTAGGATCATGCTTTTAGCTTTAACCCTGTCCTGTGTTTTTTATTCAAATTTTATTTTACTGTTGCCTCAAACTGTCCAAAGAAATTTCTACTGAATATAAAGATGTGTCTGCTAGAGTAAAAGGGAAGAAACTAAATTAAGCATCAGTAAAAACACTATATGTCCTGTCACACACTAGTTTCAGAACATCTACTTCTCAGTCTAAGTGCATATTATGCCATATCAAAAGCAGTTTTCAAAACAACAACTTGAACAATTTCCTCTGCTTTATCAAAACCCTGTAGGGAATCACTGGTCCTCTCTGCGTAGTTCATTTGGTGACCTTTGATATCTAGAAACCTTAAATGCTTTCTATTTATACAAGTGAATTAAAGATAACAAGTCTGATTTTCTACTGTCTCACATTTTCTTTGTTGAATTACATTTGTGCTGAGCAAACTGTAAAATTTCATTATCCCTATTGGATACCGTTTTTACTCAAATTGTCCTATGGAGAATCAGGCACACAAATAAGATTTAAGCTGATTCAGGAAGACCCCTACCTGTGAATCTGAGGGCAGAAATGGACTTTCACAATAAGGATGGTTTCGATACATGAATTTGTGTTTTGCAAAAAATCCAGTGATGATTACATTTGCAGTCCTGTACTACAATTCTGCAGCTGAAGTTAGCATTCTGTCAACATCCTCAGTTTGTTCTATTTGTTTTACTGAAAAAGCATGAGAGATTTGTGTATGAATAGCTCTAAATGTATATACTTTCATTGAACTAAAATATTGTTTGGGTTGGTCAGTAAAAGCTTTCAAGAAAAGTATGCTTCTGCATGTGTTTATTTCTACAAAAATAAATTTTCTATTATTTGTGTGGTTGACAGCCAGCTTTGTTGTAGTTCTAGATCAAAAAGAAAGTATGTTGATTAGAGAAAATACAGCTATGTTCCATCTCCCTTCTCTGCTTCAATAAGAGAAGAGCATTTACATATTAATTCTAGGACTGAACAGCTGCATTCCTTAGAAAGCATCATTCATTGTAGCAGTGAGACCATGAAAGCAGACAGGAAAACAAACAAACAAACAAACCCACTGAAACAGAAACAGTCTGGTGGAAACTCAAGGTGGTTAGACACTGGTTTTGCAATTCTTATGTATTACCAAAAGGAGTACTTTTAATTTTCAAGAGTGTATGTAGACACTTCCTTACAGCCTATCACAACAGTATTGGGCTATCCAATGAACAAAAGAATACTATTACTTCCACTTCACAACAAGGCAAATGGAGGCATACAGGGATTATTTACTAGCTTTAGAAAACTATTTACTTAGAAATTTAAAATTGTATTCTACTTAGAGAGCTAGGTGATTTGCCCAGGATTACACAAGAGGTCCATGACACAGTCAGAAACAATTTCCATCTCCAGTTCCAGTATCCCTGTCTTATCCTTTACAATAAAGAGTCATGCATTTGTCTTCTCTACTGTTTTGTTATGTAATTGTAAAATACATTGGACACAGATACATGGTTGTTATTCTGCCAAGAACTGGAATGAAGGCTTAGGTGTGTTTTGTACATCTGTAAAAATGCGTGAAGACGGGAAACAGAGTGTGCTTCTGTGAGGCACTTGAGCAGTAACAGTGCCATAACATTATTTTTGAAGTACGTAATAGTATTAAGAATTACACCAAAAAAACCAAACAAATTATTGTCTTAGCTGGATTTGTTGCTCATGTTTCCAAAATCTGGGAACCATCTATGTCACTATTGATTTCCCCTGTGATCAAGAGAAATTAATGAAAATAGGTAGGCTCCCATCATGGCCTTAGAGGGAAAAAACAACGGAAACCAACAAAATCTCTTGTAGTTCTCAGGACATTTCATACTTAATCTTCCTGGCATCAAAAGCATCAAGTTAAACCAGAAATGTGATATTACAACTGACTCACAGGACTTTTCCTGTTGTGGGTCTGTAGCAATAGTAGCACTTGACATTAGAAAAGGCAGAAAAATAAGCAACTGAAGGTCCAATCTTGGAAACACTTATTTCCACTACTGGCATCAGTATGACTAACTAGATGAACAAGGACTACTTTCATAAGCAATGAGGCTGGTGAGTTTCACACTACATTAATCTACTTTAAGACACAATCCTGCTTCCCAAGTAACCCCATCCCTTCAGTCATTGACTGTTGTTCCTACAGGTACAACCGCTTTGGAGCCATGTGGCAAGTTCAATCAGTGCAATTACACAGGATAAAAATAATTCTCCAAAACAGTGTTGCTTTTAATTCAGCCTGTGTAAATTCAGTCATGGGTGTTCTGCTTAATATTCACTAGCACCACAAACTACAACAGCAAAATGCTGTGCGGCAAAGTTTTAAGGGAATATTATTTATCCATTTTTTAAGGAGAAAACACAGCACTATTGGTCTTATTAAATAACATTAATACCTTCTCACCTTGAAGGTAGGGACCTGGGAGCAAGCAAGTTGTCCATAAGAAGTAACTGACAGTCTCTAGCAGGTTACACTGCCTTCTCCTTAGCAGGTTCAGAGCTACCATACATGGAGGATTTTGCATGCTCCACAGCCTGCAATGTGGGGTTGAATACTGTCTTTTCTACAACTCATGTAATTCTATGCACAATACCTAATTATGTTTTCTGCTAAAAAATGTAGGATACATGCTAGCAATACAAATTAGGAACATGCTCAACTGCCTTCTGGAACTTCCAACAGTGTTTTTATACAGACTTGCTTATTGCTCCTCCCCCATATGTTTTTCTTCTTCTAATTTAGAACTTCATGGAACTTTTGAAAGATATAATTAGAATTTAAAGGCAAGGCAACATTTTAAAAGCTTATTCAGCTGTAGCTATGAGATCACGCAGTAAACTACCAGAACTGAAATCAGGCAGAGGAGAAATGTCAACTACCAGAAAATGCACTTGAAAGAACAGTAGTCAAAAAGAAAAAGAGGAAAAAGTAAACATAAAAAGGATTCTACTGTTTCCAGAAATACTACCACCTTTATATCAGTCTCCTGAAGGACTCAAATGAGATCTTGTGCTACAACAGATTACATGATTTTTAAATAAAACATATTTTGTCTTTGCTTTTTTTTTTTTCCTCCCATTTTGTAACAAGAGGTCCTGCTCAGATTGGCAACTAGCAACATTATTAACAGTATCTCATTCTGTGTTCAGGAAAGCAAAACTGGTGACAGAAGAAAACACAGAGAAAAATCCTACCTTCTGCTGAGTTCTTTCAAGGACAGTTTTCATATTTTCTGTTTTTCACAATACAGCATTCCATCATCTGAAGTTTTCTTTATTGTGAGTAGGAAAGGTTGTTGCATTTCTTCCACCCGGTTAGCCAAAGAGACCAGGAATCAGTGGGCCCAAACTTGACACCCTCAATGGTCATTGTTCCATTTCCACAGGTCTGTTCCTCTTCAGTGTAACTCCTGTAGGTTTAAAAAAAGGTATAATTCTCGTGACTGTCACATTAGAAAATCATACTCTACATTTCTAAAAAGCTCTTCCATGAACTTTCTGCACAAGAATCATTTGAACAGCTTCAGCATAAGTACAAGCACAGTAAATCTCATTAAAATGTCTAAACTTAGTAGTCTAGGGCTAGCTTAGAGATCTTCAGCATCAATTACATACTTAATGCTACAGAATGTTCATGTCTGGAGGAAGTTTGCATTTTCATCAAATGTAATACTCAAGTGATGTGTGACTGAGCAGTTCAAGAGTGCCTCTTTTAACTAGAATACCGAAAACCTGTGCTGCCTGAAACTTGGCTATAAATAACCATTTACCACTTCATTTAAATGAAAGATCTTTATTCTCCAAAGAACCCTTATCACAGTCATGATACCAGCCTGGGTCTAATTAACCGCATTACTTTACTAGTTATAAATATAATGTAGATAATATAAATATAACAGCTCTTGGAAAAGGAAACTAACACTCTAAAAAAAAAATAGGTTACTTTTATTTTAAATAAGTTTTAAAGACACAATAATTGTATGTATATTCAAGTTTCTTTGAAAATATTGATTTAAATTTTTTTCCAAAAGTTACATCTTAATAAAAAATATTTGCCACGAGTCTGAATTTCTGAAAGTATTAGTCCTACTTAGGAAGTTAAGAGGTCATGGACTATTCTTCAGACATGTCTTTATTTTTTGGTTATGTGGGGGGTTTGTGGTATATTTTTTTGTTATTGCTCTCAGGAAAGGAAAAAAAAAAGAAAAGCCTGCTCAGCACTTGTGAGACCACCCCTGTAGTACTGTGTCCACTGCTGGCCTCCTCAGTGCAGGAGAGACACTGAACTCCTAAGGAGAGTTCAGTAAAGGGCCACAAAGATGATTGAGTCACTGGAGGCATCTCACTTACGAGGAAAGGCTTAGAGATCTGCAACTGTTTAGTCTGCAGAAGAGAAGGCTGAGGAGGATCTCACAGATGTGTACAAATGTCTGAAGGAAGGTTGCAAAGAAGAGCCCGGCTCTGTTCAGGAGAGGCCAGTGACAGGATAAGAAGTAGTGGGGACAAACTGAACATCAAGGAAACACTTACTGTGAGGGTGACTGAGAACTGGCACAGGCTGCCCAGACTATCCATTCTCAGATACACTCAAAATCCATCTGGAAAGAGACCTGGGCAAATGACTCAGGGTCACCCGCTTGTGCAGCATGGAAGGGGCTTGGGGTTAGATCAGATAACTTCCAGAGGTCCCTCCCTATGTCAATCATTCAGCATATCTGAAGAAAGACAAAGCCTGCAAATGTGCACAGTGCAGATCACTAACATACCAGGTGAAAGGACAAAACAGAGCAGGCAAACTTTCTTGAGAGGCAAGTAATGGTTCCAGACATTCTCCCTAGCAGACTTTCACTGAGTTAATAGAATTTGATTGCCTGAAAGAATAAAGAAACTTTTACTTCAAGATGAGTAATTAAATTATGATGGAGATCATCAGGCTGTTGTTAATACTGGAACAAGTATTTTGCTTTATGCACAGAGGGCTACAAAATAAATACACTTTGCTTTTGGAAAGCAATAATTTTCTGCTCTCCCTTGACCAATCCAAATCTCCTATATGTACCTGGACACCTACTTTGGCAGAGAATGTGGGAAGTGCTTGAAATATCATCTTTTTCTCTGCCTCAGTTGTTCATTTTCATATACAGGACAGTTTCACAAAACAGTCCTCAAGCTAAGGGAGACTTATGGTCAAATGAGTACAATCACACATTCACAGCTTTCAGATTAAGATAGCTGGCCATAAAACAGCTTGAATCTGGAAATAGTACAAGTGCTGGGAGGCAGACTGCATTAGCTCAGTCTTGATGATGTTCTAATACAGTTACCTGGCAGGGTAAACATGCACTTACCTTTCAAAAAACTGTACAGACACACACTTGGGTTTCTTTCTTTTCCTGTTTCCAGGCCTGAATGTTAAATTTTATCTTTGCAGAACTTTGAGAAAAGGTATTTTAAAATAAGTATCAGTAGACTGACATATATACATATAATATTAATAAACACTGTTCCCAAAATACAAGAACAACACATAGAAGACCACAGGAACAGAGAAAGAAATCACTTCCTCTCAAGTCTGTAACTTTCCTCATCACCTGGCTGTGTAACAGTAGGCAAGCAATGGAGGAATAGATTGGAGGGGGAAGTCTTCATGTTGATCCATATTCAGCAGTTGCAGAGATTAACCTATTTTATGTGAAGGCCAGCTGTGTATGTTAGAATAAAAGAACTAATTCCCATAGAACCTTGGAAACATCTGCCTATAGTAATTCTTTACTTCACTTTTAATAGGATTGACTTTAATTTATGCTTTTATCCCACAGACGCATGAAAAAGCATAAGACATGAAAAAAAATATATTTAATATAGGTCACAAAAATAAGAGGAAGTAGGAAACCCAGGGGAAAAAAGAGTTGTGCTAGATGGAAGAGTAGCTCAGATATCCTGTGCAAAACTTCTATAAGAAAAGGGAATCTTATACTAAATAACCAGCAGATGTAAAATTACATTATTTTCCTTTACTAAATTGTCAATAAATTTGGTGTCATAAAATGGCAGATACATAGAAGGTGATCTGTTCAAAACGGGAAATCATATTTCCTAACTCTTCAGATAGATCTTCAGCCATTACTGAATGATGGATGGTCACCTCTAGCATATATTCTCATCACACACCACTGCCACTTTCCTTTCTCTCCAGTCTCTTTCCACTCAATCCTCATGTTTTCATCTTTGTTTTTTCTCTCTAACCACGCTTTCTTACACTCCCACACCTCATAATTTTTC
>NW_009953758.1:73534-94811 GCF_000747805.2 Chaetura pelagica
AGGTTTACTGGCCTTCCACCCTATTTTTCCTGCTATCATAAGATATATTGCCTGGAGTGGAGAGTTGAAACAATTGAGGTATTTTAACAAGTTAAGCTGGTTGAACAACTAAAGGTTATTTTCAAAAAGAAAACCATCAAATTTTAACATATTGGTTTTATTTAAAATGCTAGTGTTATTAAGATTTCACTGAACCCAGAGGTTTTCAGGCAGCTGTTTTAGCAAGTTCTGTTTATCTGAACACAAAAACATGAGAAATCTTGTTTGATAGTTAGTTAGCCTAAACTGAAAGATTATCTCAAATACGAAAGATAAATTATTTTAATTATTTTCTTTCACAGCAACCATGCCAAATTCTCCCCCCAGTATAAACTCCATGTAGGGACTCTTTCCTACTTTCTCTTAGCTGCCCTGCTCTCTTTACAGAACCCTAATATTACTCAGACATTACGAAAAACCACAAATGCATCAAAGTTAATGGATTTTTACTTGTTAGCATTAAAGCAAACATGAGTCTGATTTTCTTCCAGATGACAAGCTGGCGATTCTGTGCATTTGGTCATAGAATCATTTCTTTCATCCGGAAGCAGATGCAACTCATAGGTATTCACCAAACAGGGTACATGTACTTAAGAAATTTGTCTGAAGAGTCAGGATTTAGAGGGCTTAGCTTATCAGGTGTGTTTGCTTAAACAAGCCTCGTGGTACCTGATCTGTACGGTTTGTAAGTGCTCAAGTTCAGGTGCAGATGAAACAGGTTCCAAGCTGACTTTATCCATCTCACTTCTGAGCTATTTGGTCTGAGTTACTGCTCTGCAGGACTCACTTGCTCAATATGAAATTAATAGCAAATAACAACACCCTTCTTATCACAGTTTTCATACCACAGAGAAAATCAATCTTGTACAGAAGGCTGAGGGAAGATATGTATAAAGCAAAGACTACAGACAGTCATAAAGATTATCATCACATTAAGTTATAAAACTATTATAAAGTCTTGGTACTAATTGAGACATTTGTACCATCACCAGCAAATCAAGGTTATGAAGCCCTCTGAAGCCCAAACTCAGCTGAAACGTATGAAGAACAATATAAAAATTATACTGGAAACTGAGACAAATATGATCCTGGTATGTTATACACAGTTGCAAGTGCCACAGAGGTACAAAAGATTTTATAATATGGCCACACCTAAGTTATGGAAAAGAAATAAATAGATTAAAAGTTACATTTGAGTTTATGTGAATTGTTTAATTAAGCTTTCTTAGTGCTTTTTAAAGTAATCAACCACAGCAAAAGAATAATTCTGATTTTAGGCAGTTACTTATCTTCTGACTGAGCAGCCAAGTGCAAAACAGATTATATTCCAGGGCACTATAGATAGGTACTTCCCAGTGTTCACCTGCTTTTAATCCTTGTATTTTCTGGAAAATTTACATACCTGGTCTAGTGGGAGGTGTCGCTGCCCATGCAAGGGGGTTGGAACTAGATGATCTTTAAGGTCCTTTCCAACAAAAAAACATTCTGTGATTCTATTAATCTGTATTTTTAACCCTTCCAACCATTTCATTAGAGCCTCAGGTTACTCAGGGCTGAGAGGAAAAATCAAAACTACAGCACCTCTCCATACTAAATTTATTTTACAAGGGAGTGAACATTCATTAGGAAGCAGAAATTTTCATAGGCGACTCCTATATGCCTATTTCAGAACACTTCAAAACCAATATGTTTTGTGTTCCCCACCACCACAAGCCTCAAAAAAATCCTTATGTCCTAATTTGTTATAAATTAATATTTACTGTAAAGAAAAAGTAAAATCAAACTTGGAATTGAGCAAACTGTATGGCTTTTGTGTACAAGCTATAAAACTGCAAAAGCAAATCTACAGTTGAAAGAATATTCTTCCCTGCTATTTCATAGAGATGCATTTAGGATTGATTTAACTTTATTTGAAACTATACATATAACTCAGATTTTGTTATTCCCAGTGAATAGTAAACCTACAGCCAAAACATTATTAGATTTTCAGCCTTGATTATATGTGTTTTACATCACTGCAAGTTCTCAAAGATTTCTTCTTAAGCATGTGAGAATGTTTTCATGCTAAATTACAGCCCTACTTGAAGTTAAAACACTAGAACACAAAACAAGGTGCAGACATTATAGAGATTGACTGTAATACATCTCAAGACAAAAATATTTTGTTGTTTGGGGGATTTTTTCTTTATAAGAAAAGCATGAAAAGTTCTCAACCACTTTCTTGAAAGCCAGATTCCTCAAGAGCACATTATCTGTCACTGCATTCAGGTCCAGCTACTGAAATACATTAAACCGTTGTACTGCTATGCTCAGCTGATGCTGTGCTATTCCTCCTCATTTCTCCTACTACACATTTTCCATTTCAGATAGAGAAAGCATAAAAGTAATAATTTTGATGTTTGTGTTCCTGGAAATAAGGAAAAGGAAAGTAGGAACTAGGAGAGAAGGAAGTGTGATAACATTAATACTTTACTCCCCTCACCACCAAAAAAAAACCAGTCAGACTTTCAGTGTCTTAATGAAGTAAGCAGCAATAGCAATTAGATGTGGTTAACTTGCAGGGATACCATGCTGCTCCTGCTTACTCAGCTACTTGCCATTTCCTTCTGCCCCTGCATGTTTGTAGTGATGGCCTTGACAATCCACTCAAAGTTTAAATTCAGCATCTCTATTTGCAAAAGAGATTTTGAAAGTGCAAATTTTTAAATTTTTATTATTTTCCTTAAAACAGAAAGCATACAAGATGTGTTCACAATAATTTGGATCCACTTTGATGCAGCATATGCTGATTTCCAATCAAATAGGAGAATATGAATATATAATTCTTATATAATAAGAAACTTTAAAAAGTGTGCTATAGAAGACCTCAACAAATCTGAATGTCATTGCAAATACATATTCACATTCCTATAGTAGGCAAGATCTGATTCTAGAATTCTTTATCAGACATACAATATAGAAAGTTTAGACATATTAAGGAAGTCTGTTTAGCTGTAGGGATATTATATGGCACCTTCTGAAAACTCCAATTCCAGCCTGAAAGAAGAGACAGATCTAACTCACATATTTCTTTTTGTCCTTAAAAAGCAAGAAACTGTAGTATAAAAAGAGGTAAATAGGACTCCTATCTTCAGAATTAAATCTCAGGGAGGAAACCCAAGGGTATCATAACAGTTGCCAGTGACAAATCAGAGAGAAAGCCTTTAGGCCTGTTTGTACTGCTGCTATTTTAAATGTCTGAAATTGATGTTTATATTCTAGTACTGCATATACTACTCCTCTAAAACCATTTTAAAATAAGTATTTTATGTTGATTTACTTAATCTGTAATCTCAGTGTTGCTTGCTGTTGTATGAGTAAGAGATAAATAAAAAGCCATATTAAAAAAATATTTTATCCCTACATTTTATTTCACAAGAAATTCTACCTTTACTACCCTACAGGGTCCACTGATGTTACTTGCCTATTAAGTTAGCAAAGAGAAAGTTTCCTTAAAATGGCTGTTCTCTGAATGACAAAACAAATACCTCCATGTGCATTCATGATTGTCATCTAGGATCTAGCAGAACTTAAATTTGTGCCCTCTAACACAAAATAATAATAGAAATGACATTTATTAGAGAGCTTCTAGATAGAGTGATTGGCATCATGAATAAAACTTTTACCTGTCCCAAAATATATTTGGTTGTATTTGTTCCAGATCCCCTAGGCCTATCTACAATGTCTCTCAACATATCTAATCTAAAGACTAGTGGTTTTTCTGTCATCCTGTAAATTACTGCAATACAGGAAAAAAAAAATAGTAATTTTGTAAGTCTACATATAACTTTTAAAAGGTATCAGAGACATAATATGTGTAATTCTACCACCAGATACCTGAACAACGTTTCTCTCCAAATGTTTTCACTTCACTGCTCCCCTCAGAGTTAATTCTGGAGTGATACCTTATTCATTATTGCCATAGGGCAAAAAAGGGCATAAAGGCAACCTTCAGTGCTGCTCAGGTTTGGATTCAAGTTTAAGAACTAGATTATTTCACAGAAGACTTCAGGAGCTCCCTCTTTATCCCCACAGCACGTTGCTCGGCCTTCACCCACAGCAGGGAGCTCAGGCAGGGGCGGCCACCGCGCCCTGCTGCTCCAGCCTCACAAGTACCTCCTCCTGCAGCCACACGGGATTTGAAGGCAGGAGATTTTTAAACATAGGATATTGAGAATAAACTAATGTAGACTTCTGCTATAGGCAGTGGTAATTATTTGCAGACTACATTATTACTCTTCTGAATGAACGTGTGGGGATAAAACATCACCTCATCACCTTCCATTACTTTTCAGAAAGCTATTCCCTCTTCCTAACAATTTGTGTTCAAACATCATACATTCTCAATTATTTTTTTACTCTTCTGGTGAAAAGCACTTAGCTGCCCTTGCCATAATTTCTCAAGTAGCCTTTCATAATTGTTACAAAGTACAAAATTACCATTGATGGGGTGCTGGGGATACCCTGGGCCTGTTACAGCCATCTGGGCCTGCAGTGTCTCAGAGGTCAGAAGCACTTCCTTTTTCTGCCCCAGAGAGAAGAAAAAAGGAAAAAAGACACAGAACTGGTTAAGAAACCTCTCAAACCACATGTCTGCTGCTTGTATAGACCTCTTTACAGGAACATAAAACCACCAAAAATCCAGAATTATTAGGAATGGAAAAGAAAGCCATGTTACAACTGCCATGAAGAAAAGATAACAAGAAAAGATGGCAGAGGATTTTGGTGTGTTAAAAACACTAAAATCATGCAGATTAGGAAACACAACAAGAAGAGCATAGCAACCAATTGGTCTTTTGCCTTAAAAGAGCAGAAAAGGAAGAGAGAGGCCCCTTTCAGGTTGTAAGGAGGTGCACTACAGAAAGTTTCAGGTAGCATCCAGCCCATCCAACACCTTACATGGAAGAAGAAAATTCCAAATAATAAAGCCAATTAACTTCATGTCTGTCTATTCATGAACTTGATCTGACCTAAACCAGATTATCTGGTTTGATGCTAAGAATTTCAATATATTGATTTTGAATTCTGACCTCTAACCAATTTCTAATATGTCAGCTGGTGCTGTACATATGCATCACTTTCTAATGGTCCAAATCAATAGAATACATGTTGTTTGTTTTAAACTGTATGGAAAGTTTCCCTTTTTCACATTTTGAACTGCCAGATACATAGATCAAGTTACAGTTGCCACTCATTTGAAAATCCACTCCTTGCAAATGACAATCACAGTAAAACAAACCTTCACATTTACTGAAGAACAAATAAGAGAGCAAATAAACTGCACTGCCAGGCAATTTAAGTCTTTGAGACCCATTCTAAAAAATGAACCATCTGTGTTTTACCAAATAAGTGGTTTTGCTAGGTAAGTTTTTTGTATCACAGAGGTTAAAAAAAGATTTAGATTATTGACCTCCAAGAATATTTTTTTCTATATTATTACTACTATATCTTGCCCAACATACTGAAGCACTTGAAGGAAGCACTGTCACTGATGGTGGTTCATTCATTTTTAAGTTGCTCCTTCTCTCATCCACACTTTTTGGCCTATCTACCTGAGGCCTGGATTAAGAGTCTTCTGATACCAACATGCTGTGGCTTTCTTCCTGCACATTTGTAAACAGCTCGGCACTTACTCCCTGGCTAGTAAACAGTAGTTTACTGCTAGCAGTACTAATACAGAAGACACAGAAAACCTGTTAAAAGAAAAAAAAAAAAGTAGTAGTAGTTCTTTTGGGGTAGACCTTCAAGTTCCAGGTCCCCTGAAGAAATATAATTTTAGATTAATAGGATGGGAATTTGTAATCCTAAATGATTACTGAGATCTTAGACATTTCAACATCAACCCAGCTTTGCATTGCCATGGCTGAAAAGCTTTAGTTTGTACATCTTGGGATTCACAGACCACAAATAAAAAAATAGGGCACAGAGAATTTGCTTAAAATAAGAAGAGAGAAATGCTTTCTCATGTGCTTTGTTTTTTATAACCACTTCCCACTGTTAATTGTTCAAGACACACCAAGATTCAATGGTTGAAGATTCTTTAAATTCCTAGAAGTCCCATTAAGTTGCAAATGCTGATGTCACATGCACTGAAGTTGTGCTTGTTGCTAGCAAAGAGTCAAATTCTGTATTCATATCAAACACTCTGAAGTAAACAGCTTAAGAAACTTGGACTGCAATTCATTCTTGTAAATAAAAAGCTTAACATAACATGGAAATAATTTGTATATTCTCTTCAGTTTATTTTTCCTACCATTACAATATTGCAGAATTATTATCTGCAAAGGCAAAATTAAAAAACGAAAGCAAACAAACAAACAAAAAAAGCCCAAAAACCAACACAAAAAAACCCCCACTCTAATATGTCCTGATTGAAAAATAGTAGTAAATAAAACAAAACTTAAAGAAAACAAGAAGATAAGGATCACAGATTTCTCTTCAGGAAAAACATAATGCCTTAGAGAGATGAGTCCTTGCTGATCCAAGCCATTGGTGTAATTTCAGGACACTAACAGGGACATTACCATCATTTATTATTCTATCTTCAGGCATCAGTGAAGTTTGACTGGAATCAAATTTTTCTGTTTGCCTCCAGGTGAGAAGCCAGTCTTATACACATTGTAACTACACTATCTGTAAGTATCTCTTAAACATGCTACATGCTAATAATTGAATAGCAAAAACAGAATACCACATACAACCTCAACCCGAGAAGATAAAATAGGTAAATGTCAACTAGTAAAAAAAAATTTTTTTGCCTTTTGTCTCATTTGTTTAAGAAATGGCAAAGGACAACAAATAAGATTGCTTAACCAGAACAACAACATTTTTGTAGGTTCTTAAATACAAGTTAAAGCATTTTTAATTTCCACATGATAGTTTTAAAAATATAAGGCTCAAAACTTTGAGAGACTGAATTTATCCTCAGTATCATAACTTTGGTTTAACATTAAAGGAGAACAAGATGCCTTCATCTTCAAGATGTCATTTCTTTATTTTTCTGATCTTTCTGTAATCTTACTTCCATTTACTTTTAAAGTAAAGTATTTATTAGCTTTTATCACTTGAACCAGTTAACAACTAAATTTCAAAAGGCGATGTCCCACCTGGAGAATAATCAAGGAATTACAGAGGAAGTGACTGAAATCTGGCCCTACATATCCATCAAATATTACTGCTGCAAAAACCATGGTGACACTGCTATCAGATGGGACTCTTATTGTCTTATGTCCTTGAAACGAGAAAATTATCTCAACAAACAGTAAAATTGCTCTGGGAAAAGCAAACAAAGTAGTATGGTTCATTCGTATAATTTTCCCACCTTTCTTAGAATTTACTGCCGTGTTTTCACACAGAAAAGGTTCCCTATTTTCAGTGATAAACCCACACCTCAAATAGCTCACTGGTCTGAAGAAAGGCTTCGATTCAAGCAACTCTTCAGATAATCCACATTCAGATATTATGTGGCACTGAAAATACAAAGACACAGCAACAGGCTGACATGCAAGATACTGGCTCAATATCACCTTCCTTCCCCTTTTCCAGTGCTGCTGCTGTTTTTCACACTTGCTTCTCTTTTATACCATCCCTTGTAAAAGTCAGCAGTGAGTGTGAACACTCAAAAATTGGAAGGAAAGGGAAGAAGGAGGGGTTCTGCTGCAAAACAGGGACAAGACCTGTGAATGGAAATGCCAAGAAGGAGGAAAAGTACAGCTCCACAGAGTCCTGTGGAAGGAAACTTGCTCCCAAATTCCTTTTTTTTTTTCTCTGAGATGTTCATGGAACTTACAGAGGTATCTACATGATAAATTTCCCACACATTCTTACCCACACATTCCTTATACTTGCACTGTAGCTCAGTAGCAGCATCTTCAAGATAAAAAAGTCAAGTTATAGAAATGAAAGTACATCACATTTTAGTGCTTAATTAAATAAATGAACAGAAGCTTTTGCCTCACCTTTGTCACAGAAGGAAAAAAAAAAGCCTAAACTCCAAATTCTTACACCTCCACTAATATTTTTCTAATGCTAATTAGAAAGTCATAAAATCCATGAAACCTTTTTAAGTTGACCTCCTTCATAACATTAAACTTGAAAGCCAAATGCCATGGAGACACTATAAATGAAGAATTAGACAGAGGCTTGGATTTCCTCATTCAAGTGGGTACCAATTACTAATATTGCTCATTCAAAACAATAACTAAAGTGCAAATTAAAAAAAATACCTAGCAATACCTGACAGAAATCAAAGGCAACTAAAGGATCTCTGCACACACAGAATAGAAAAACAGATCTTAAAGCAGACAGAATAGACTGGTTAAGGAAATGAGACACAGCAGAGATCACAACATTTAAATCTGTCACTACTTCTTTTCTGGTTATTTCATTTAAATAATGCATTCTGACATTTACATTCTCCTTTCTTTTGCCTTGCTGCACACACAGGCATGTCATAAATTTATCTTCTTAATTAGTACCTTTAACCGAATTTATGAAGGAAAGTAATACCAGCTACAACCCAGCTCTTAACACCAATGTTCTCAAGAACATTCAGAAGGAACACAGTTCTGCCTTGTTTATTTATTTTTGCCAACAGGACTATAGCATCAGCAGCTTTCTTTAATCAAGGTTTCCTTTTCTCAAGTGAACAAGTACCTGAAAATCAAGGAGACTGGAAAGGAATGCAGTCTGAGTGGAGAACATGGAAGAAGTGAGTGAGTAGAGACTAACTAAATGGCACAACTGTACTTATTTCAGTGATTTGCTGCATTAGTGTGGTCCTCTCCTCCTCCCTGCCCCGACACAGCATTTAAACAGTTTCCCCGTATTACTACTTCATCTGCACACAGCTGGTACTTCCTGTAACAAGTTTGATAAAATACGGCCTCTGAGTTACTATATCAACTCATTTTGTCTTTTAGAGAGGTACTATTTTCCAATGGTAGATATAGGCCTATCACAAGAGCACACAAAATATGAAAGCAAGCAGTAGCCTGTGATGGAAGAGAAGGGGGGGAAATTTAAAGAAAAACCATCCCCAGAAGAAGAGCCCAATTAGTTTTGGGTTTTTTCCCCCCCTTCTTATTAACCTAAGGACAGCCAAAGAAGTATCAGGAGTAAATAATCATTGAACTTAATGGAATATCTATGTACCAAAGAAGTATTAAATCTGTGAACAGAATCGCAGAACGGTTTGTGTTGGAAGGAACCTTCAAGATCACCTATTTCCAACCCCCCTGCATGGCCAAGGACACCTCCCACTAGATCAGGTTGCTCCAAGCCCCATCCAACCTGGCCTTGAATATTTCCAGGGCAACCTGTGCCAGTGTCTCATCATCCTCATAGTGAAGAATTTCTTCCTAATATGCTCTTTCAGCTTAAGACCATTATGCCTCCTCCTGTCTCTACATGTCCTTATAAAAGGTTCCTCCCCAGCTTTCTTGTAGCCCCTTCAGGTACTGGAAGGCCACTGTATGGTCTCCCTGGAGCCTTCTCTTCTCCAGGCTGAACAAACACAACTCTCTCAACCTGTCTTCATAGGGGAAGAGCTCCAGCTCACCAGTCATCTTCAAGGCCCTCCTCTGGACTCACTCCAACAATTTTATATCTTTCTTGTGTTGGGGGCTCCAGACCTGGACACAGTACTCCAGGTGGGGTTTCACAAGAGCTATGTGAAGACTATGACCAACGGGATTTACATGAATAGGTTTGAATTCTAACCCTTGCCCCTTGAGTAACAGTCCAGTATGCTAGTTGTAGGCTCCTGGGATATAAAGATGCATGGAACAAACTATCTTTCATGACATAAATTAGCTTAAATAAATTACAGGTTTTAAGCCTTAACAAAATTAAATTTAAAAAAACCCAACACTTTTCTGTGTTCCATTCCTCTTCCTATCATCATCTGAGGGGCTCTCTCTTCTGAGCATCTAGAAGACATCATATCAAGCTCCAGATATTAAATGTACATGAAGTTGTCTGCAAGCTTAATGAGCTACAATGGAAGTCACATTCTCAACTGTTCAAATGTAATTGAACACATTGAATTCACATTGTGAATTGTGACACATATGTGTATAAACAGTTCTGACAGTAAAACTTAGAGTGAATTTTGCTATTTCTCTTCTCTACAGCACAAAGATCCAGGATGGTGATGTAGTGGAGTTTTCTTTATCACTGCTAGTGTCACTGACATTCTCATATTTACTGTTCTGATTATATTTTTCTGACCAAGTTTCATATAGTTTCATAGTAAAAACATATGACCTGATATCTGAAATACGTTCTGAGATCTTGGAAAGGTTCCAAATTGCTTCCAAATTGTACTCGTAAGATTTGAGATAACAACAGATTTTGCTAAAACAAATAGAAATGGGACATTTTTTTAAAATTTTTCTGCTACAACAGTGAAATTAAGATAATTCTTCATAATTCAGAAAAAAGAATAATACACATTCAAATATTGTTAGAAGAAGTTAAACATTTAACATATGGATAAATCCTAGCTTGCTACCATGGCAGGAAGACAAGCTGAACAGGATCATTTCTGCCAAAATCATTAGCAAATTGCCTTACAGTGACTGGCTTGGCTTTAAGTCCTATATTCTTAGGTTTTATGGTTTGGAATAAGTTTTTTTTCCTCTTCTGCTTTGTTTTGTTTTGGGGTTTCTTTGAGGAAGAAAATACGGGGTAGGGGCAGGATCAGGGAGTTGCATTAATCCACACATAGCTTGTATGTTAAGTCATTTCTTCTGGATATTTTGCTACTTAAGAACATCTGGTTTTGTTTAATGTCAGTTTTTTAACTGAACCGCGTTTTTGTTGCAAAAGTGTACAATACTGTAATGAAAAGCTTGAAGGGAGCAGAAGTTAAACACGTTTCATCCATTTCTGTCTGTTCCATACTGCTGCCACAGTCACTGACTGTGTAAACATATTATTATGTCTTACCACTTTCCCGAAAACCGAGACGCCAGAAATACATGGTATTATAAATATAGATGTATGCACATATACACACACATATAAAGAGAGTACATTCTCACAGCACCTATCTCTTTCTGGTTTTATCAACACCCTTGGGACTTTTGTTGTCTAAAGAATTTTTCTGCATTCTCCACTACGTGACATCATTTATCATTATGTATATCCCCTGCTGGCAAGCAGCCAGCACAGATTTTTCTGAACCCTCTTTCTCCATCTCACCACAAACTCAGAGTTTCAAGCCCTTCCTGGAAACACTTAATCCTCCTCCTGCTATTGTGAGCTGAACATTAGGGAGGTATCTGAAGCCATGACAACAGCTTGCTTCCTGAGGACTCTGCTCTGGGCTGCTCTGGAGGCGTCCCCATTGACCAGGTCGAACAGTTCAATGTGCTCAATAATGCAGCTTCTCGTCTCTATGGGGCACTGGCTTTTATGTCATTCATTTAATGAGGGAATCTCAACGTGTCTGAAGTTTGGGTTCAGCTCAGCTAAATGCATGAACGTTCAGAAGTTTCTTTGAACTTTGACAAAGCTTTTAAAAGATTCATCTGTATTTCCAGTTTGGGCAAGAGAAACTGGCATTTCTGACATTTTTAAATTCCAGGATAGGAAGAGAATGCACACGTCTATTTAACAGCATTTGAATTCTTCTGGTTTGTCAATTTTCAGATATTTCAAATCTTGGATATTTAATCAGATTTAAATAGATAAACAGTGATACACAAAACGCAGGTAAACAACATCTTAAAAGCAAAACAAAGAAAAAAGGCAAAAGTTGATAACTAGGTAGTGTAACTATTACAGCAGGTGACAGTTTCAGTTGCAATACTTGGCACTGTGATGACAATGCAGAATACCACATATTAATAGACCACAAGAAATTCTTGGATACACAACATGCAAACTCAATCTGTAGAATTTAACAACACATGGTTTCACCAAGTCACCTGACCTTCCTGGAAGGATCACCTAAGTACACATCCAGAGTAGTGACACAGAATAAAAGTTCAGAATATACCAGAAGAGTTCCATCATCATGAACATAGATAGGGATTCTTTTTTTTTTCCTTCTAAAAGCAGTCTTTGTCAAGCCGTTTGAATATTTAGGATAGTAGATGTTTCACTTCCCATTTTTCTTCACTGGCTAGAATAAAGCCGTAAGCAGACAAGAGGCTGGTTTTCTTTGAGAACTTGAATGTTTTCAAATCAGTTAATCTCAGAATAGGGACTGGCCTTTAGAAACACAGGGCTAAAAACTAGAAGATCCTGCATCCTGATGTGGTATTTGTGCTACTGATTTAACAAGACAACATACAGTGTCCTTATCAGGCAGTATTAACATTCTTTTCAAAAGTCATGAAATAACAAACACTGCACCAGCAGCAGATACAGACGAAATGCTTAGCGTCCCAGGACTAATGACTTGCCATTTACAAACACACAGAAGTGGAAAGGCAGTTCACTTTTTCAGAGCCTGACTCTTGGCAGAATGAAAGTTAGGTTGTGCACAGACTGTTCATAGAATCAAAGAATGGTTTGGGTTGGAAGAGACCTTAAAGATCATCTAGTTCCAACCCCTTTGCACGGGCAGGGACACCTCCTACTGTTGTGCAAAGTATTCAATTGTTTCTTCTCTCTGCATGAGCAGCACTGAAACAAACACTCAGGAAACACAAAGTACAGGGAGTTGGTCAGGGAAGAAAGGAAAACCAGAAAAGTTAAACAAACTAATGAGATCAGTGCAAACCGCAATAGCACACTGTGTTACAAGAAGCTTGTATCCCACTTTGTAGATTCATGCTGCCTTTTCAACATCAGCAGTCTCCTCCAGCTCACGGGGGGTTCTAGCTCCTAAGCCTCAGGAGTAGATGAAAAACTCTGGTTCTGGAAAACTCCTTAGTAAACCCTTTAAGTCAAAAATCTCAACGATCAAAATTTTCTATCATATGATTGCAAGAGCATTCTGAATTTTTTTCAAAGCTTAGCAAGCAAATATTATGACAAATTTTATATCTGCTCATGTGGAAAAGGTGGTGTTTCTTCCCATTCCTTCACCTTTTCCCCAAACTGGGATACAGATGGTAAGAATTTTCATTGATATGCAAGATGACAGAAACATTTCTGTTTATGTAAGTTGCCTCTTAGGGAAAGTGATCAACTGTAAAACTAATGTGTCATTACATCCTCTTCTCCCAGTTGACAAACATATCAGAGAATACTAAGACCAGAAGACTGGAGAAAACTTGCTAAAATTCAGTCTGACCGCAGGAAGAATAGCATATCACTAAGAAAAAAGTCCTGCTCTCACAGAAAACAAAAACAAAACTCCCTAACAATGGGTGCTGTAGTTCGTACAAATGTGACTTAACTCCATAAACTTCAGCTGTGCCATTTTTCTAGAGGTGCCTGTCTGCAAGTAGTAAGATCACATTGTAAATCAGAAATATTTTTTTCTATATATTTTGCTAGTGGGCCATATGACACAATGAAATAATTAATAAAGCCTGTGAGACTAACAGTGGACAGCAAAGAGCTTCTCTTTTCCCTCCCTGAGTAAGGGACATGACTGAGCCCATTCCACCCTTCACATCAGCTTCTATAGGGACACACAAATGAAAGGTGCAACGACATCTACTGTTTCAAGTCAAAAGTGACTTTATTTTCCTGAGTTTGGGCATATCTAAGGCATACTGTGGTAAAATTCAGTTCACTATGGGGAAACTGATGTTTACAAATACACCATTCCATGGGCATAATTATTACAAGAAAAATAATTTCAGAATTGTTCGTATGGTATAGCATCATGCTTGCTCATGGAAAGCCACGTCTATTTATAATCTTTTGCTAATACTGACTTTTAGTCTAAATTAAACCCCACATACAAATATACATTCACTTTAAAAAAAAATAAATAAAAAAATTATTAGAACATCTAAAACCTAGCTGATTTACACTGTGGTCTCCATTCTGGCTGAACTTTTTCACGGAAAAAACTGTGCTTGCATTTCTTTCTCTTTTTTAATTCATAAAAAAACACGGCTAAGTTGTCAATTTAAGTGACCTGAACTTATTTACATGCACACAGCAGAGAAGAGGGTGTTTATAATAGCTCAATACAGGCAGCCCCATCAAGCAAGCCAAGCATTTCTGCTGGTCTTACATATAATCAATGAGCCTGCAGTGCATTCACTGATGAATTGGACAATGAGACTGAGGGTCTGAGTCATATTCAATCAACTCCATTTCCAGCAGCCTGTCAGGGATGATGGCAGATCTATTTTGCAGTGTTGTACACATATCAGCCCATTTGAGAGAGTGTAGTTTAATGTGTGTGTGTATAAATGTAAGCCTATACATATATATATATTTATCAATGAATAAAAGTGTGTGTCTGTATATATATAAAAACAGTTGAAGGGTTTTTCCAGTAGCACGTTTTAAAGCAGTTACTTGTTTGTCTTTTCTTAGCCACTGCAGTAACTAC
The DNA here is from genome assembly GCF_000747805.2 of Chaetura pelagica. Classification (NCBI taxonomy): domain Eukaryota; kingdom Metazoa; phylum Chordata; class Aves; order Apodiformes; family Apodidae; genus Chaetura; species Chaetura pelagica. Next base: position 88,083 of record NW_009953758.1, read on the forward strand.
AGTACTGGCCTTCCAGAAACTTTTTTTTTTTCTTTTTTCCTGACAAGAGAAAATTGAAGTACAGAGAAGCATATTTAAAAAGCTGTGATCATTCAGACCAGAGACAAAAACATTAAAAGAAGGTGTTAGATGCTCATCTAAAGAGATGTGTCTCAGGGGCAGACCTCTAAATGGTCTATTAGACAGGATAAGATAGTAAATCTAATTTGCCAAAATGCAGGTGTTTTGCTCCTCAAGGTTTCATGCTGTCAATATTCTGTGCTAGCTTGTGGTCTTCATAGAGTTCACACAGTAATGAGCCTGAAAATCTGGGAAGGCTTTGGCTATTCTGCAGGCAGTTGCCCTTTGTCTCATTAGTGAATTAGTGCTCCAGAATGAGCTACACACGCTACATGAACAAACAGCCCCTCAGGTGGCAGTTATGATAACTGACCACTGATGGCAAATACAGGAAGTGTTCCAAGAAATGAGAACTTCCTAGACTTGCTGTGCTGGGAAAAAAAGGATTAAAAAAAAATTAAACCACATTTTGCCTTTCAAAGTTTCAAATAAGATTTCATTTGGGAAGTGTATAGAACCTTGGAAACAAACAGGCTGCATTGTAAGGAAAAAGTATTCAGCGAAGTAGTGCTGAGATTCTCCTTCCTTAAACTTAAGAATTTTCCTTTTTTCCCCTTAACATTCCTTATACATAAGTTTTCATTCCTTAAGCTTAAGGTGCCTGACCTTTTTTCTAGTCCTGCTTATCTGACTTCAGGATTCAGATTTCACACTGTTTAAGGCATCATTCACTTCAACAGAATACTTGGATAAGCATTTAGTACAAAGCTAAGCAATCACTTCTAGCAGAACAAAAATTCAAGAAAATAAAGGAATAAATAAATAGAGAAGCACACAGGACACAGGAGCGAGACACACTACATTCGCTAACCCTACCTCTTTTTTCTGAAGGAAACCTAAAGGAAATTTGTATACCTTCTTATTGGAAATGTAAGCATGTGCTTTTGTGGGCCAGATTAACAGCACACCGGTGCCAAAGTGGGTGATGAACTCTCCGAAGTGAAGTCTTCATGCTTTGATTTTACCTGCTCTGATGCACATAAGATTCATCCAACTTCCCAATTGTGGAGAAAGAGAGAACAGAATCATAGAACTATTCCGGTTGGAAAAGACCCCGGGGATCACCGAGTCCAACCATCATTCCTACTCTACAAAGTTCTCCACTAAACTGTATCTGCCAAAACTACATCCAAACCACTCTTAAACGCATCCAGGGATGGTGACTCAACCACCTCCCTAGGCAGCCTATTCCAGTGTATGACCACTCCTTCTGTGAATTTTTTTTTTCCTACTGTCCAGTCCAAACCTCCCCTGTTGCAGCTTGAAGCCATTCCCTCTTGTTCTGTCGCTAGTTACATCTCTACAATGACCTTTCAAGTAGTTGTAGAGACTGATGAGGTCTCCCCTCAGCCTCCTCTTCCTCAATCTAAACATTCCCAGCTCCTTCAAACGTTCTTCATAAGATTTATTCTCTAGGCCCTTCACCAACTTTGTTGCCCTCCTCTGTACTTGCTCCAGCACCTCGATATCTCTCTTGAATTGAGGTGCCCAAAACTGGACACAATACTCCAGGTGTGGCCTTACCAGCATTGAGTACAAGGCGACAATCACCTCTCTACTGCTGCTGATCACACCATTTGTAATACAAGCCAGACCTGGGCACACTGCTGGCTCATATTCAGCCACTTGTCAACTAGAACCCCCGGGTCCTTTTCTGCCAGACAGTTTTCCAGCCACGCTTCCCCAAGCCAGTATGGTTGTTGTGGCCCAATTGCAGGACCCAACACTTGGCCCTGTTGAAGTCCAGACCATTAACATTAGCCCAACGATCTAATCTATCCAAGTCTCTCTGTAGAGCCTCCCTATCCTCATGCAGATCAACATTTCCACTTAGCTTGGTGTCATCTGAAAGTGATAATACACTCTATGACCTTATCAAGATCATCAATAAAGATGTTAAACAGAGATGGTCCCATTGCTGAGCCCTGAGATACACAACTTGTGACCAGCTGCCAGCAGGATTTGACTCCATTCACTACCACTCTCTGGGCCCAACTGTCCAGCCAGGGCTTGATCCAACAGGTCGTATGCTCATCCAGGCCATGAGCAACCCGTTTTATTATGAGAGTTCTATGGGGAACCATGTCAAATGCTTTTTAGGGGTCCAGATCATCCACAGCCTTTCCCTCGTCCAATAGTCAGGTCATCCGGTATAAAAGGAAATCAGGTTCCTCAAGCAGGATCTGCCTTTCATAAACCCATGCTGACTGGGCCTGATCCCCTGTATATCCTCTATATGTCTTCTAATAACACTCAAGATGATGTGCTCCATGACCTTCCCCGGTACCGAGGTCAGACTGACAGAATCTAGACAATATTGTGGTAGGTGCTGGTTACTCATCTCCATCTGGACAAATCCAAGGACTGGCCATTCTGATGCCAGAAACCCAGGAACTGGATGCATATTGAGTCCCCTGAACTCTGCAAATCTATGCTTTGGGTAGTACTCAGCTGTCAGCATGTGTAGGTATCCATGTGGGATTTTAGTGAGAGGAGCACTGTCCATCAAGGTTGAATGCTGAGGGGGAGGGAGGTCCCATCTTCATAACATCAGGTTGTAACTTGCAGGCCTATTGCAGAAAAGTGACTTGTAAAGTTGTTGACACTCAACAGAAATCAAGTTTGGAGCAAAATGACTTATGACAGCAAAGGCCCAGTTCTCAATGGTTAAAGACAGGGAAGTAACATATGGGGTGTTAAGGAAAAACTGAGGACCAGAGTATGACAACACTATACATTAATAGTCCAAAGTGCTTCCAATGGCTACTTAAAATGGCTGATTTTCAACTACAGCTACAAAGAAATATAATACAATTAAAAATGCATAGGCCTGGGCAAACCTATAGAGAGTGTCTTACTAGCTTCAACATGATAAGTACCTGACACTACTTAACAATTAGCTTGAAATAAATAATGGAGTCTGGTGTAGACAAGCTCCTTGAGATTTTGTACTTTTTATATCAAGATATGTTTTTTTCCAGTAAAGATAGCAATCAATTTGATATATAAATGAAGACAAAGCAGTGGCAGTATTATGACACTGAGATAACTATGGTGTGAATTAAAAACCACCCACATTTCACGCTTACCGAAAGAAAGAAAAAACATTTTTTTTCTACTTCTGATCCTTCTGCAGGACTAAGTGTGCAGAGAGCCTCCACTAAATGCTGGAGCTGGGAAGTGCTTTGTATGCTTCACCAGCATACTAAAAGATCAGAAAGGGGGCCATTTCAACAATGACCTGCTAAACTCACTTGGAAACAAGCAGCTCACTTAGCTGAATTCTCATAATTATATTTCAATCACACAAAAACCTTTCACTTGCAATTTTTTTAAGCTAGCATAGATTTTACAGATTCCACTGGAGTAGACTGAGAACTTATTACTGTATCAGAAAATTCAGGTTCTGCGCATTGAAGAATACATAAGACCAAAGTAGCATGTTATGAACAGAACAGAATTTTTAAGCACAAAATTACAACCTTAAATAGGAGAAGGCTTTTACTCACTTTCGTCTTATACTAAAATCAGCAGGAGTTGTAATAATAACATTTTTTGCCGGTATTACCAAAACCAATAGGTATTCTATAAAAATGGAATGTTTCTAAATGCCATCTTACATCCAAATAATACCTCAGCCTATCTTCTTTCTGGGAAACCTGCTAAGGAGCCTTTGAATATTAAAACAATCACTGCACTAGTGGTTAGGTCCAACTCAGCAACAACATGGATACAAATTTTCCTGGGAGACATGAGAACAGTGGGGAGAGAACAGATCATACTTTTAACATTTCAAAGCAACTAAGCAAGAAGCATGAGCCACAAAAGGACAATTAAATAAGTAGGTAGCTAACATACATTTCTGGTTGAGACACAAAGAGAAGAGAGTTAGGTCAGACAAACTGTGTAAAGGTGACAGCAAGGAACTGTTCAGCAGTTACTTGATGCAGTGAATAAGGTATAGATTTGAGCTTGAAAGGTTTATCTTCAAACAAATCTTTAGGGTATGTGCAATAAGCATGAGGTTCTAATGTTGAAATCTATTTGAAGGGCATTTGAAAACATCTGATGTTCATATTTCAGTTGTCAGCAAGGCTCTGAAGCTTTGATCCTGCACTTTTATCTTTACCTGTTCTTCATGGAGTTTCTAAGAGCACTCATTTTGCTAGCACAGTTTGCCTCCTCCCTTCTTTCACTGGGTAGCTGACATGTGCCCTTGGATTGAACATTTTTTTCTTATTGTCTGAATAGGGTTTGGGGTATTTTTTTGTGCAGAAATCACTGGCTCTCTTGTATGTTCATTGGTATGCAGACTACCCAAGCCTCATATAGCTGTCATGCATCCTTCTTTTTTTGAATCTCTATTTTGGATTGTGTCACAGTTTAGTTAGCACAGGTGTTGCAAATATGCTGCAGAATTATTAACAAAAACGTGAAGCCAAATTATCACTTGTACATCACCACTAAAACCAATGTACAATGTACTGAAATTGTATATAACTAGCCCTGAATTCTAAGTCTTCCTAAATAATTGAGCAATTGTTTATTCATTTACCCTATACCCATGGCTTGTTGAGGAATCACTAGTTATATGGCTAAACACAAAAATCTGCAATAATTTCCATTATCTTTAAAACTCTATATTATTATATGCAAACTTGCTGCATATATCCACCTGAGAAGTGTGACTTGGTTTGTAAACAACTGCTGTTTCACGTGATTCTGTGAAGGAAGAAAGAGCCATCCTGTATCTACTAATGACAAGGCAAAAACCTGCATAAAGTCTAAAATATTACTTGATAAAGGAGATCTCTTCAATAGTAGTCTGGTGTTAGCATTGTGAATAGTTTACTTCTGCAATTTTCAAGTACCCCTTTTTTATGACAGGAAGTCACATGAAAGGAGAACAAGTTCCCTAAAGCGATGCAGGAGCTGTTATTAAAAAAAATCTGGAAGCTGTCTGTTGTCCCAGTGAAAATAAAAAATAAAAGAAAGATATTTTGAAAGACATGTATCTAATCATGTTTACCACTACAGAAAATGCAGAAAGCCTTCACCAATAACAGGAATCATCATACTAGAAAGGGTTTAATGGTGTCAAGAAGCTATGGAGACTGTCATACGAGAAACTGATCCAATAGCAAATGATAGACATTTGATTTAACTGCTCCATCTACTGGCAAATAATCATGGTAGTGTGTAGAGATATGGGTGTTGCTCAGAAGAAACTTCGTCTACAGAAAAGATTCAAAGAGTCAAAAGTAGAAAATGCTTTGCCATTAGCATCACCCCTGTCTTTGGTTTCCATACACAGCACCATGTCCTGTTTAAATGTCACAGTTCCAAGCTACCTGAAGGGCAGGGAGATTTTTTTCTGTATAATTCATGTTACTTTTCTTTGACCTGTGTCACAAACTACTCAACTTTTATTTGTAATCCATCCTGCTCATTCTGCTTACTTTGATTGCCTTGGAACACAAGGGTCTACCTAAACACTCTTCCTCACAGGCACACAGAAACAAGTTTAGGCACAATGGCTTTGCAAAGTACAGATTTTTCTTTTAATTGCTCTTAGAGGCAGCACATAGTAGCAGAGCTCTGAGAGAATATGTAAAGACATGAGATCTACAAAACACAATCTGAACACATTAACTGGAAATATGACTGCCCACCTTTCCCTCAAACTGCAGTCTCCTGAAAAGCCACCCTCCACAATATGTGACAATCTCTGGCAACCTCATCTTTCCCACCCTGAACATCATTCATAATTTTGCAATTCATTCTTGCAATCTAATAATCTTTCTACGGGACTTCAATATTTTAATGTAGTGCCTACAGTACTAACAATCAGTCTACAGTATCGCCCAAAATAAATAAAATTATATATTTTATCTTTGCTGCTTTTGATTTCCAAGAGTCTTTCATTATAACATTTCTCAAGTTTAACACAAGCAACACGCTCTCTCCTTCACCCCTGTGGAAGGGTGAAGTTCATTAACTATACTAAACCCTCCTCTACACCCCTGTCTAACCTCCCAGGACCACGTTGCCCAGGGCCCACAAAACACGCTGTCATGCTCCTTTCAGCAGATACAGAAAAGGTTCTATAGAGTTTAGGGGACTAAAAGGAGAAGGCTGCAGGAGAAAATGACATCTAAAAGACCCAGGCTGTAGAGGTCAATTGTTGTGAAGTAACCCATAGCTATCCAAGACAACTGCTGGAAACATGGAACAGTTAGTGTAATGAGTTTCTACCAATTCTGGGAGCATTTATCGTAAACCAATTGTGAAGACAAATTATAACAGTATACTCAGAGATAAGGTAATTTTGCAGTTTTAGTGTATAAATGAAACCCTGTGTTACAGGGAACATGTGCTAGCTTTGTGGATTTACCTCCTAGTACCCCTCTCTGTGTGTGAGTGGAATAAAGAAATACCTCATTTCTGTGTGCAGACTGGCTTATTGCACACTGGGTAAACAGACCCAATTTTGGGATGACAAGGAACAGTAGTCTAACTGGTTCCCTGAATCCTTTCAATTTAAGTGAAGCTAATGTTTTTCACAAGCTCTGTTGGAAAAATTATAACTCTAAATACTTCAGAGATTCC
>NW_009953758.1:95210-130319 GCF_000747805.2 Chaetura pelagica
CTGATTATTCTTCCATCATTGTTTATAAGTTTCCAGATCAACAGCTTTTGTGTGATGGTTCTGGAGGGCTCAGCATGCATGTCTAAGCTCTAGTTTTACTTTACACCTAGCAGGTGCAAAAGAAACTCTTAATTATCTAAAGCACACCAGTAGTTACCATCACAACCAAACATATCTCAAAGTTTCACAATAAAAAAGTATCTTTGTCAGACAAATTTATTTTTAAAAAAGAGTTTTTCAGAAACTGAACCAAATATTTCCACAGGGGAAATAAACTAAAACTTTTACCTTTGAGATATAGACAGGGGAGGTGATGAATCTCTCCATATGCCCCCCTCAGTCTGCACAGCAGCAAGCTGTATGTGTCTGTGGAAGCTTCAGCCACACACCTGGACCCTGCTTATGGCATTATGATTGTGCCAAGTTCAATGTTTAAACAAAGCACTGATTAGTTTCTTTAGTAAAAACTATTCAACGTGACAAGAAGCATGTTGATTTTCAGTGAAGATATAAATAATAACATATGTTATCACTGTTTACTCTTCTAGAGAAGATTTTCACAGTGGAATACAGGCAGCCCAGACTCTGACATCAGGAGTATCACATGATTTCAGACTGGATCTATGAACAACTAAGACAAAAATCTGGGGTTTTTTTCTCACTGTTATAAGACTACCAATGAAAACCTGTTCCACTGAAATAAACAGCAAATCTTGTAGCAGAAGCAAGATATGGATTTTACTGAGTTTCTATGAATCGTCCCTACTATCAGCAGTCTCAAAATCATAGAGTCATTTATGAGAGTATACACAGATTCTCTGAGTATGTTAGGTAGAGAGGAATAACACATCCAAGTCACTTCGGCATTTTGGAGATATCATCTGTTCTTTTCATACTAGTGTACAATGTACACCACTTTTCACTCTGATTAAAAAACAAAACAAAACAAAAACAACAAACCAAAACACACAAAAAAACCGGAAACCAACCAACCAAACAAAAAAACCCAAAACAGAAAACAACCAAATAAAATCTCACCACACACTACACTTCTCTGGTAGAACATCAGTTTTTAAGGGAACTTAGAGAAATCATTCAACCAAAGCACTGGTAGTATTAAGTGAATCAGATGAGAATTCATGTGTCTATATTTTTCTAAAATACGTTCAATCAAAATCTATAAGTCCTGACATCAAACAAGATCTGAATATAGGTTCATTTGAGTGAAGAATGCACACTGCCTTGTCAGTCTTTTCTGCAAGATGCCAGAGAATGTCCCTGGTCTCTGAGTCTGCCACTCTCTTTGAGACAACCCTCTGCACTTGTGCGTGATCTGTTTCTAATTACCCTGTTGAACACCACACAGAACTGTTTAGCTTCAAGAAAGGACCTTTATAAAAGTCAATAGCAACTGTGAAATAGAAACTGGTTTTGCATCTAATTTATTTTTTGTTTTTGTTAAATACTACTGTTTAATAGTGGCATCCACATTGTGCATACCTCATTGATGATTACAAAATTAATTACTACCACTATCAACATGCAATTGTCAGCTGTTAACCAAACTTCTTGCAAGAAGAGTATCATATATTGAAGAAAGAAATTAATCTTGACTGACTCCACTGAATGCTGGATTTGTTGTACTGTGTCCTTACTCTTTTACCATAGTCCAGTTGTGGCAACCTTTGTACCTTTCGGGCAATCTGCTTGTAAATCAGGCTTGGATTCCTACCTGTGTCAGTCTAAATGTAACAAATGCAGGAACAAAGACTGCAAGAAGTGTGAAGGAAAAGGTTTATGTGTACTCACAGAGCACTAACTACAGTTACATAACTTTTAATGCATCTTATTAGTAACAGACTTTTTAATTATGAGAAGCATTTTTAAAGTGTTTTCTCCCTTATGTTATTGCCGTGCACATGGCAAAGGAAACTGTAGAGGTACACCTCAATCTGGTATATCATTTATCTGATTTGTTGTCATGCTCAGAGGCAGACAACCCTTTGAAGTTCCAATTTCATTGAGAGATAAGAAGAATTCCAAAAGCAAGAAGCAGAATTCCAAAGGAAATTACATTATTCCAGAATCAATGAAACACTCAGAATCTTAGATATGCTTGATGCCCTGCTTTTTTCACCTTGCACGAGCCTAGGTTGCCACGGTGCTCTACAGAAAATACTTTGATTTTCAGCTAGTGCAAAACTACTTCATGTGGAAGCCACGAAGAACTGCTTCAGTTAAATATTCTGCCCTCTCATATCACACAAACTATACATTTCACCCAGTAGCTCCTACATTATGATCAAACTTAAAATTTAACTGCCTTTCTTTCTGAAAGACGGTCAAGCTTTATAGAACTCAGTAACATGTGCTTAAGGAAAAACAAAAAACAAAAACACAATGAAAAAAAAACCACCAAACCACAAAATGAAAACAGAGCTGTTGAAGACCTCAGAACATGTAGCTCGTTCCAGTATCCTCAAGGCAGCATTTACTTTTACCTGAGCAGCTCTGAACTCATCCTTATCTAGCCACATCTTAAATCCCCTGTGGAATGGTCTTTCCAAAATGTCCATTCCTTTAGGAGACACGTAGATGGGTTCTGAACAAACAGCTGAACATGACCTGTACCAATCTAAACTCATTCCTTTGGTATGGATATAGGATATAATAAGAACATGTCCTTAACTTAAAATGTTAAGAGCTTGTGAGCAAAGTCTTTTGGTTTTAATTATTCAGGCACCTTTAAAATATTCAATTGGTGACATTTCTTATGAAACAAGAAGCAGAAGGTAGACTGCACAGAAGAGAGCAAACTAGAGCTTTCCAAACAGAGAGGAAAAGAGAAAAGAAAAAACAGCAGTTGTTTTCTTTGGAAAAGGATGTTTTTCTTCCTGCCACTCAAGCAGACTCTAAACACACCTCCCTCATTCCTCAGATAAAGGTTTTATCTATGAATTCCACCATTCAGATACTGAGATTCTTCCTTTTTTACTTCACTGCAGCCTCAAACAAGAGGAAACATTACTTTCATAGGGAATGTTTGTATTTTAAGCTCAGCTGTACACTGCAGTCTTTTTAGGTCAGATCACTTAGACGGAGGGGGAGTGTGGAGGGAGAACAACAAACATTTTTTACCTGTCAGCTGGAACTGAAAGAAACAGCATGAAAAGAGGCAGCTTAGCTATTGGTTTTGAAGTGATGGCATTTGTCTATGAGTGCATAGCCTACAAAAGGCGACAGGTTCTAAAATAATGGTACTGTAGCAGGCACTGAAATGTAAAACATATGTCACACTTCTCCCTGCTCACAGTAAGGTTTAAAATATTTATAATGCTGCACCTTTCCCTGAAAGCTTTCTGCAGCTTTCCCGGGTTCATGGGTAGGTGAATAATCTCCCTAGAACTGCACTGCAATGGTTACATTGGTTCATTTCTGTGCATACAAAGAGGAAAGCAAATTTCAGGGTGCAAAGACGTGGCTATGCAGCAGCCTACAAATAACCATTTACATCAGCATGCATTCATCCTGACACAGTGTTTGCTTCTGCAACAGGATTTAAAAACAAAGCAAAACAAACAAAAAAACCCCAAACAAACAAACAAAACACACAAAAAAATCCCCTACTGTATCATTTAATACACAAGGTGAGGAACTGGTATTATTACTTCCTTATACAAGAAGAACACAAAATTGTCAGAAAGATGTGATCTACGGCCTTGAATTAGGTAAAAGGAGAAAAGCATATTTGTGTGTGTCGGTGTGTATATAGGAAGGGCAGGGACAAAACGAGTTACATTGTATGCTTTGTTTTGTTTCTTTTTTCATGTTCTTTAGCATGCATTTGATTAACATTGGAGCAGCAATTTTTTTTTTGAGAGTAAAACTAAAAGGAACAATCTATTTTTTCATCCAAGGAATTAGTGTCTTATGAACCACCTGCTCTCAAGAGGTTTGAACCGTGGACAAACATGGCTCTCTTACCTCAAGGTGCAAGAAAATAAGAGGTAGGTCTCTGTTCACCATGTGTGCAAAAAGGTGCAGATTCCCAAATTAAAAAGTTGTTCAACAGATACTGTGAGAGAATTTACGTATCAAAAAAACCCAATAGGAAGTCAGTGACACAGAGGCAGGTAGGACCTCCATGGGGTTACATGAAAGCAAAGCAAACCTAGTCAAATGCCAGATAAAGACCTCTCTGAAACCACTATGTTTCAGACACATAAAATCTTAAACCACTAGGAAAAGACTGTTAAAGGCATGATTCTGGCATATCTTGTTTGTAGCAGGGACCTTGTTCCACCTGGATGTTGAGAGTCCTAATGCCCACAGTAAACTATTACAACATGCATGACCCAAAATCATACCTCCCAGTCACTGAAGGTGAAGTCTCACTCCTCAGCTCCTCCCCATCATGCCAGAGAAGAGCTGGCTGCAAAAGACAGTCACACAGTCCAAACACAACAGGTGCTGCCCCCAGCAACTGGTCAGAGGCATTTCATTTCCTCCACGACCAACTTTCCCTGGTCACCCGAATTGCCTAAAAAGGCCAACTCTCTGTCCTAGAAGACAGAGTTTCGCTGTAGTAGCACCTAAAAATTATAAAAGACTTTAACATTTCTTTTTGACCAGTGCTTTTTAGTAGTTGGGACATATTGGGGTCACTTTTCTCAAACTTTGTTTCTTTGTAAATACACAAGCCCCCGTAAATCTGTTTTTAATACGATCTGAGATGCTCACGTATTTATCTTATATAAAGTTGCTACCCATTACGTTTAAATAAAAAGCAAACCAGAAACACCACATGACATAATAAAAATCACATTAATTGCCAATACTATTACTAGATTTGTAAAAGTTTACTGTTGTAACAATGTGGGTTTTTTTCTCTTGTACCTTAAAAATTACTGAAGAATTTACCTTCATTAAATGTTACATATGAGCCAGCCAAGATGAAAATACTCTGGTCTTTCCTGTATTGTTTCCAGTTATTTTTAATGACTGGACTCAATAGGAAGCTCTGTACATAACTTGGTATGAGCAAGTATTAGCATAACCCGTTGCACCTAGAGTATTGCTGCAAGTCCAGTGCTAAGAACATGTCATCAAATCAAGACGTCCCAAAATGTAGCACACAAACTTATTCAGAATCAGACAGATAATATTTTGCTTATCACCCATTGTATGGAATAGATGAGGAATGACTAGGCAGAAAGCATTGAGAAAAGTCCAACACTTTCTGCTGTGCCTCTACGTGACTCAATACTGAGCTGGTCACTGCCACCATACAACAGAAGCAAGCGAAGCTCAAGATTTACCAGTTCTTGCTGCACATAGAGCACACAGAGAGCCAGCACATCTCATGTGCAAGTAGCAAGTAACTTTCTGCCTGTGACAGAGGTACTAAAAAGCTGAGTTTAAAATGTCCTGAATTATATTATCAGAATACCAAGAAACTCTATGATCTAGTCCTCCTACTTATGCTGATAGAAACAAGGCTGAGCTGGAAACTGCTCTTTCACTCTGGACACAACTTTGGTTACGTGTTTGAAATAAGAATGATCAAACTTCTTGAAACCTTCATATAAATATTATTTTTAAATGCAAATATACCATTACATCCTGTACAGTTGATTCATTTTTGTCTGACTCATTAAATACACAGACATATCTAAGCATATTATATAACAATATAATAATAAGCTTTAATATTGGATAATTTAAAGTAAGTCTTTCCTCCTCCACCCTGTTCAGAAGAAAGTAATCACAGTTTACAGCTTGAGTGAGATATTCAAGTTTCAACAAAACTACATTCACAGCGGGAAAGTTTTGTGCTAATGTGTTCTAACTAACTGCATGTTAAGGTGTCAATCAAACCAGCTTTATCTTTTCAGTTTTAAAACACAATGTTAATTGTAGACAAGGAACAATGCCTTCTCTGCAAGAACCCTGGGGATTTATTTTAATTAACCTGAAGGAACTTTATTACTCAGACTACATTCTATCTGTAGTTTGTGTAAGAAACCAACCTACAAGTTCAATCTCTGCAAAGTACATGCACTTCTTAGAGACAAATATTATAGATAGCTGAATGCATGTGAGTTCTGTACAGCAAAAAATGATGCAGTTTATTGAAAAATGTTTTTTTTTGTTTGGCCATCTCAGAAGAGTTCCCCTATGCAGTTCTTTTCCCATTGTTGCTTGGTCATTTGCATTACTTAAAGGTGCAGACTAGTCTTCAATACAGATTTAGCTGGACTTTCAAATACACTAACATTTAGTTTCTGTGGATTAAGATACAAAGTCTTGATGTAGATTTCTGTGTATGGCAAACAAGAAAAACTTAAGCCTCTCCCTTATTAGAGCAAAGTCAATGCAACAGACCACTAACTAGGTAAATTTTAGTTTATCATAGGATTGCAAGTGTTAGCCTGTAAAAAAGAAATTAAAAAAAAAAGGAGTAACAGACACTTTTGCTGTTTTAAAACTGTTCTTGATTTTTTAAAAAAATTAAAAAATAGACGTTATTGGCATTGCTCCACGACAAAAGGATGCAAGGTAAGAAGGAGGAAATCATGCAAAATTACAACACCCTAAGCTTATTCTTTGTATGAGCATACTTCAGTGTTCTTCTTGTCTGTAAATTTCCAGTGTGTAAAAGTTTGGGGTCACAAACTGAACTTTTTATTTCATATCCTTTTGTGCAAAAGTCTGACCACTTTAATGTATGGTGACTTGAGTATCAAAGATATATGAGAACACCTTAAAGAAATTTAAACATGTAAAAATAATGACTAAATATCCTTCATCTGCTTATATCTCACATTCTATCAGTTTGGAAGTTAGAAAAAGAATTCAAGTAAAATTGTAAGTCTTAACAAGTCTAATGTTGAGACAACTTCCCAACTTCCATAATCACAGAACAGTTTGGAAGGAATCTAAAAGATCATCTAGATCCAAACTCCCTTTGTTGGCAGGGACACCTCCAAGCAGACCAGGTTGCTCAGAGCCCCGTCCAAACTGACCTTGAACACTGCAGGGATGGGGTTTCCACAACTTCCCTTGGCAACCTGTGCCAGTGTCTCACCACCCTCACACTAAAGAATTTCCTCCTAATGTCTAAACTGAATCTCCCCTCTTCTGGTTTTGATCCATTACCTCTTGTACTTTCACTAGAAGCCCTTATAAAAGTCCCCTCCCCAGCTTGCCTGTAGCCTCTTCAGGTACTGCTGTAAGGTATCTCTGGAGCTTTCTCTTCACCAGGCCAAACAACCTCAAGTCTCTCAGCCTGTCCTCATAGAAGACATCCTCCAGACCTTGCATCATGTTGGCCTTTGCATCATGGCCCTCCTCTGAATAATTCCCATCATTGAATCATACCACATCTTTTTGGGTTTTGACACTAGCAAATACTCTGAAATATCTCCAGAAAAGTATATTCAAAAATTAGTTTGGACAGACTCATTTTAATATTTCTCACAAATAAGATTTCACATTATTTTTACTCTGTGTAACTTACCCAAGTTTACATTGAACTTAGCCAAGCATCTTTAATGTTACATATTAAAACTAAAACTAAGGTCATGCATACTAATAATCTTCAGAGAGCAAGAGCCAACCCCATACCCAGGGTATCAGCAGCCTCCAGTTTTCTAATTAAAAATAAAACCCAAACTTTTTCCCTGTTTTCTCATCTCAATATGCTTCTCACTTCTTTGTGTTCTTCCACACATCATTTCTATGGATGCCCATTTCCTTGGTTTAATTTGTACTTCGCAGCTAAAAATCAAGCACCTGAAGATCTTTTTAAGTGTCTTCTTCTCTAAAAATTGTTATTATACCATTTCTTTTTCTGCAGTGAATTAGTTCTGGTAGCAATTTAGAGAAAGGCTACACAGACAAATTTTTGTAGATAATTAGCTAAGTGGATATTCAGCAGAAGTGGGTCATATTGTACTTGTTCACAGATGGTTCAATAGACAATTTCAGTGCATGCACTTCCCTAAATGCATAACATTTTGAAAGAGGAAAAAGTGAATAAAAGAGAAATATATGTAAAGGTTTGGAAAAGGTTACAGAATATATGCTTTTCATGTAGGCAGATAATAGGTAGACAAAGCATTTAATTACTGTAGTGAACACACTGCATTGTGTATCAGGAGACAGAAAGTGTGCTTTTAGAAGGCATATATTTAAACAGGAGACAGTGCTGCAGGTACAAACTTATGCTGTCTTAAAATTGTCTGTGAAATATGACCAAAATTGTCATTAACCTGTATACACAAATTATCCCTACTCAGACATACTCTAGATACAAATTCTACTCATTTCTTGATAGCACCATGTTTAGGTACATGCCCACAGGCACTGGTTTGACCCTGCAACCTGTAAGTGCAGTGTCCTACTGCTGCTGAAATGTGTCACCAACAGACCTGTTTGAAGTCCAAGAAAAAACACTACAGATTGTGAACTCAAAAGCAGGGCACTTCAGTTTCCTAAGATAGCTCCACAAGTGGACATAATGTTGCAGAGCGAGAGACAAACAACAGAAAGGTACTAAGAGACAAGATACCAATAATCAAGCTACTAAATCCTTCAAGAACTATTTCCAGTGTTTAGAAACACCAATGCAAAGCCAAGGACTTTGAAACACTTTGGAGTCCAATCTCATTAATAATTTGCTACTTTTCTCCACAATTGTGATTATATCAGTGGCATAAAAAGATGGAGAAATCCTTCCATGGCATTTGTTGTGGAAACACAGTAAATTTACTATTTTTTTCCTAACAAGAAGCTGACATAAAATTATCATACACTCAACAAGATTTACTTCAAGATCATGAGAAACCCATAAACTTTAGCCTAACTGTGCCCTCAGAGTGCTGTAGTGGTTACTAACATTGTTCATTCTGCAGGTTTTGTTTCAAAGCTCAGATTGTTTTGAACACTTTGAGAAGCCAATGTTATAGATAAAATTAAAGATATTATTTTGTTTTGCTATTTACAATGCAAAGCAAAACATGAAGCTGGCCAAATTTCCTATCATAAAGAGAATATTATTTTAAAAGATCTAGTGTTTCAGGTATTAACTGCTTTTCCCCCTAAAAGATACACCCTCTAATAGCAGTTTGTTACAAAGGAAGAAAGGCTGGGACAACTCACTTGCTTTGTGTTTGTGTACACACCCCAGCACAACAGGATTCACTTGTCTGTTGGTGGCTTTCAAAGTTTTGATATAATTATCCAAAAAGTACTCAAAGATAAAGGTCTAGAAACACGAAATGCTGCATAGAATTTGTTTGTACTACACTACTACACTTAGAGAGTATCACTCAAGTAGTGAGCATGTTCATAGATACTACATTTCCTTCAACATGAATTAAAAAGATGGTCCAACTGTTTAAGCAAATGCTAACAAAAAACATTGTTACCTATAGTAACTGCCATACAGTCCTTGATCATTATGTTTAACTATTTGTAACCTTATCTTTCCTGCTTATAAGACCTTGCAACAATGGTAGCTACCTTTACATCCTGTACAGAATTTTAACCCAGATAGTATTTTATCAGATAAACTTTCTGTTGTACAGGAATACATTGCTCTTAGGTACATGCAGTGTAAAAAATGCGTATGTAAACTGGGAATGAGCACTCTTCCAGTCAGAATCTATGAAGTTACAACTTCATTGTTTAATGGATCGCTGTTCTTACATTGAAACTCAAACATAATTTCAGCTTTTCCAACATCTTTTAAAAGACAAAAGATTAAAACACATGGGGAGGGAGGGGGAAGGAAGTACACCTTCTAGATCAGCAATTGTAATTCCAGGACAGTAACACTGAGCCTTAGAGCTGCCTACAGACAGAGCAAAACATTTAAAATCTGTAAAGCAGTGATTTAACAAACCAGTAACTAAAAGAAGGCATCTGATTGTATAGAATTGCAAAGCGGATGCCAAGAATACTATTATGGTTTCAAATCATTTACTCCCTGCACTTCATTTCAAAAGCCATTTCTTTCTTAATTTCTCCTAGAAGCTCCAAGGTCTGGCCAGCTCTGAGCCTGGGAAAAAATCTGGGGAAGGGGGAGGAAGAGGGAGGGAGAAAAACCCAAACAAAACTGAAAAAGTCACCACACTCAACTTATCATCTCTTTCCATTATTCACCACTTTTACAACTCAAGGAACAAGATACTTCATCCACTTGAAGAACCAACAGATAATTCAGAAAGGATTGCTTGAAGAAGGCAGGAATTAATTAAACTTAGTCATTTAAACTTAAAAAGAGAAGGCAGGGAACTAACCAAAATTTAACAAGCCTACAATCCCTTGAAGAGTTTGACTGTTGAACTTCTTAATAACACTTAATATTCACCAGTCACTCATTTATACAAATGTTAGAAGAACATGGATAAGAATATTAGATTTACATAAAATCAGCTTTCAGTGAAGTAACAATCCACAATCACCTATAACTGTTTCAAATATTACACTCTAAATTGTTTTAGATATAGCTGAGATGCAATAAGGCTGACAGTTTGCAAAACAAATTATCAGTATATGCATTAGGCCTGGAAGTTGTGATTTGCAGTTTAAATTATACATGAAAGAAGGAAGAGTTCAAACATACACAATTGCACAAATCATGGCCTTTTTCTGCATTTTGTATCATGGTGTGTAACTTCTGTAGGACCTTGCCCAACAATACATACAATGCAGCATTACCGAGTTGCTATTTGGAATTTCATGTTGATGCACTATTTATATATACTTGATAAATGGAACACATACTTAGCCACAATCAGTACAAATAAATGAATCATATACAGTCACCTCATACATTCCATACCATGTCCAGGCAATCTACTGAGATTCAAAAGAGACACAATCCCAAATTGTGAGATTCAGTCACATTTCATGTGGAAGTTGGAAGCACAGTTCTTCACTTGCTGTCCTCCTCTGCTGAACTTCTTGCCTTACTGTCCCCTCACCTTCATTCTTCATTTTATGCCATGCAGTTGTCTTCTACTACCATTTGCATGTCAGAAACTCATCAGCAGGGCAACAATGGCATAATTTGAGCATGGTACATTCATTAAAAAAATAGGACTTTCCTTCCCTCATTTTGTGAAACTGTATTTCAAACAACCTGTTATCTGAGGGCAAACACAGTATGTTAAATGTCATGGAGAAGTAACTATCTATAGTTATGTTCTTACTCTTCTAGGAAAAATTTACTTCATTGACTGCTCTTTCCTAAGTAGTCATTTGAGTTTAATTTTCAAAACTCATTGACTGAAATTCTACCTGAATTGGGCTATTTCATTGGGCACACATAAAACTGTATCATAGGATGCTGTGTAAATTCTTTTAGGCAACACCTAGCTGATTCATTCTAACAATGTTCCTGGACAGTCATTCAGGCTTTAGCACATGTGTTTCATCTTACATCCAACACATTAGAAATAAATGTACATGCTATTTGCAGATTAATGCTGACTCATCTCACTTCAGGTTCTACCTGTTGCAGCCCTTCACACTTCATCTTGGCAGCTAAATCACAGGAAACACATAGGACTAGACATAAAGTGCAAGCTCGTATTTTTAAACACTGTTTGGCTTAATCTCAAAGATAGGGCCAGAGGAGTGTCCTTTCAGTTCTCTTCCTTTATGCAAGATGAATGGAACATAATAGCAAGTCAAAGAGAATAAAGAGAGGACCTGATAAAATTGCTTCTGACTTGTATGATACACAGAAACAACTCACTATTTCTTACAAGTCATCAAGTTAAGCAGTGGAAAAAAATTTTACATAAAAGTATTTTGTGGTTTTACAGGCAGTAACAGCTGATAGACAATAAAGAGATTCAATCAACAATGAAGAGGTTCAATCAACAATGAAGAGATTCACTCCAAGATGCCCAGGATTACTCAGATCTCAGACACACAGCTCTGAAAGAAATTTCCTCTATGTTATGAGATGCTTTAAAGCAGTCCAATAATTATGCCTAGGAGAGAGATAAGAGGGAGGAAGATTATCTCAGTTGCTGTTCCCAAGCAAATAGAAGGGAACTGCAGTTATTCCAACTAGGCTCTGTAGCAGGATGCAGAAGTACTCTGCTTTGTCATGGACAGTCTTCACTCCCCTGTGTCCATCCTACACAGAGCTCAGGTTACAAGACACAGCAGTGCTTAGGGCTCACAGGCTGCCTGCCACTGCTGCTCTGACAAGATGCCATTCTGCACACTTGCATACATGCTTTCTTATTTAATGCTTGCCTGTTCTTTCAGTTCTTTTCCTGAGGTCTTTTGCTGGGTGATGTTGATCTTTGCATCTTGACTACCTGAAGTGAACTCTATTGCAAATAACCTGTTCTCCTGATGCTTAATGCAAAACCAACAAAAATGCCAGCACTTGGATGCTCTTCTGGGGAGCAATATGAATAAAATAACTCACTTCCCAAAGGCTAGGCACACCACTTCACATATTTTTCAGAGGTTTAGGGATCCACTGAAGTAAAGGGGGATGAGGAGGGAGGAAAAGGAAAAGAATAATGCAATTATATTTAGATGTATTTAGGTTTCTTTATATCTTTCGAGAGCAGTAGAAAGTATCATGTCTTAAACTGATCCACTTCATGAAAGGCCATTATATTTCATTCAGTCTTTTCTACTACTTGCTCAGTTGTGTTTTGTTAAAGCTTATCTTCCAATTTTGAAACAAGAATCCATCCTTTCTCATGGTATTTTGTTCCAATAGCTAGCCACGTTATCTGAATGATAGGTAAGTATGAATCTCTATAGTCAATATACATGAATCAGCTCTAACACTGACCTGGCAGTACAGAACTCTCTGCAGCACCTTGAATAGGTTTCACGATCTATAATTAACTACAGGTTGCCTCTGCATTCTACTACTAAGCACCAACTACAGCACAGATATAGCCAGGCACTATCCAGAGGCATAGAGAAAGAAATGCTAATTGCTGAACTAGAAGAAACGCCAAAAAAATGCTACCTGCTACCCATCACTTCGCTGAAATGCAGTAAAAGCAATCAATTTAAGGAATTTCTATGGGTAATTTCTCTTATTGATGTTTGTATATTAGTCAGCTCCTTCAGAAATGGTCTGTTCACTCAATGCAAGTTCTCTACGTGAAGATGCTGAATGCAAATTTGTTTAAAGTTAACTAATTGATGCCTGTAGTGAAATTTCAAGGCCTGAATTTAAATGCATGAAATTACACATGAAACTCTTAGATGACCTGGAAAAAGCTACAAAACTTGAAATTAATTTCCTGTCCAACCTACAGTAAATGGAAAAATAATGTGAAAACTTGATCTCCAATGAAATTTCTTTTTTTTACATTAATAAAGATAAAATTGCTGATAAAAACCCCACAAAACAATGCAGATAAGAGTAATGTATAAAACCATCCTCTGGCTAACTACAGATTTTCTTCTTTCCTCTATCTGTAATATTTTCAACATTTCCACATACTTTTATTCATTTTAATGAATGAAATTCCAGGTCCACCCAGTCTTTTCATTTGAACCACAGCAGAAGCTTGAATAACTGAAAAGCAAAGTTCAGTAGTCTTTACAACCCCTGGGGACAGCTTAGGGCAGAATGCGTGTGTAAGCCCTGCTAGCAGGTCAGTTAAGACATTAAACCCTCCAAAACTGGGTTGCCTGACGGTTTTAAAAATGAAGAAACATAGTGCCTGCAAGACAGCAAAAACAGCTTTAAAATTATTCCCAAATGCACACACATACAAAATGCTATCACAAAATTCAGAGCAAAGTCAGAGGCAGAGCTAGCAAGGTACGCAGATATCCTGCATCAGCTGGAGCTGCTGTAAGTTAGTATTTGCAGTGCACACAAGGGTGGCATCAGTAGCAGAATGCAGGCTGGATGGCATCAAATGTACATCTGCAACAGTACCTCCTCTTTGCTGTTCCTGACGGGAAGGAACTGAGGATTGCATTTCATTATAGTAACTCTGCTTAGTTAAGAACAGCCTGAAAAAGCTTTAGCAACACATTTCTAAAGAAAAAAATGTTGCTAAGTCCTGAGGACAAGAATAGCTAAAGGAGAACAGCAACTTATTTCAATCACCTACTTTTTCATGCATGCATAGAGATATGGGTACAATTATCTACAATAATCAAAACCAATACCAACTGTTACTAAACCAAATCAGCAACTGATTAAAAAGGACAGTTACCTTGGGCAAATTGCCCTGCATGTCTTGCACGTCCTTGGGTTACAGTTGGAGCCAACCAAAGTTCACATATAAGAATTAGTGGGAGTTGCTGTTGGATACAGCCAGATGGCAGAAGATGGAAGGCCAAGATAATTTAGCTAGAAATGGAAACTCTAACATTGATTTTAGAAGAATAACTCAGTATCTCCTATCTGCCCTGACAAACCAAATGACAAGCCATGCAGCAGAGTGTGATGCACCCTGACTGCTATTGGCTTCACAAGGAGCACATCTGCATCCATGCAAAAGAAAACTCAGGATTTAAGGACCTACAACCAACTCACAGAAGACAAGAGAAGAAACCACTGCTACTTTAAAGGATCATCGTGCCATAGTCAAGATGTGAGCAACATGGCTTCCCGTGGGAGATCCAGGGATTCATTTTCTTAGAATCAGTGTAATACATAGTGTGCTGCCAACTTCCAAACATTCAAAGAAAACTCTAAATTAAATAACTACACAAGAGTTTGGTAACACAGCACACATGGTGATTTGGGTAAGATTGTATACCAGAAGGTCAGTTTTAAATAGATGAAGAGTCCAAGTGCTATGAAATGAAATCTCATTTTGATCTGCTACATATATGCAATAAGACCTCCTTGAAATCTGTTATAGGGTGCAACATATACAAAATGTATATTGCCCAAGTCACTCTTCTCAAATATTTTAAGTTTTGCTTAAAAGGTAACACTCCTGATGTGGAAACAAGCATTATTTTAAATCTAATTTGTAATTTAAACTTCACAATGCACATTACAAGACCACACTCTACTTTGCTCTGCCTTTTGGGAAATCCCTGGTTTACGTTACCTTACTGTGCACTTACTTCATACTTGCAATCTCAGATAAACAAGAGGCAGACACCACTAAGTGGTAAATACAATGGCACAGACATAATTTTTTAATTCTCTTTGTAGGGATGACAGTTCAATCTCTCTTGACAGCTACTGTGCTTCATGTGCCAAACAGCACTCCTGAGTTGAAACTTTCCAAATTAAAGAAAATTAAATCCCTTGCATGCCTGGAGGAATATGTAGTCCAGGAATACAGAAAGGAAAGAGAAATAATCTACAATTTTGAAAAAGGAAAAATTATCAGACTGAAATGTAGATTTAAGATCTGAAACTTTCTGCTCCAATTCACCTTGTATACACAAAGTCTATTTGAAACATGAACTGATGTGCTATCAAGTAGTCCATTTTCTCCTCTGCCCTGCTGCTCCTTGCATAAAGCCACACTGTTGTGCTGCACACTGGATGGGTATGCTTAGCCCCTCTGCCCTAGAAATGCTGCTCCTGCTTAAAGATCATATCCAAAGCTCTTCCTCCATGCCCATTTTCTTAGAAAATACACCTGTTCACTGAGCTGGATCAGTAAAAGCAAGTGACTTTCAGCAGAAACTGTTACTTCCCTTTATTCAGAAAAGTAACATTAAACAGCAAACCCTGCAAATTTAACATTGTTTTCCAATGAAATAGCAGTTTTTCCTGTCAGTTTAGGGCTGGCAGGTGGAAGGCAGAATGCCTGACCAGTAAAGATGGAAAGAAACAAACACTATATAGAGTACAAGTGTGCACACACAAAAAGATAAAAAAGAAATAATTTATTTCGGACACTCGCAACAACAGCCCTGCATGATTCTGCTTCATGTTAACATTGAGCCTCAGAGAAGGCTACATTTCCATCATTTGTTGTTTACCTATTTTATTTTTTTTTAATGGTACCTGTCTGGAGATCACTAACACCTAAAAAGATTATAATTATGATGCAAAATACCACACACTTTACCTAAACACAGTATACATGTAGCTTTATTTATCTTCACCCTCCTGTAATACATGCTCAATTAGTTACACCAGGCACTTCAGTACAGCAGCAATGCTTCCTATGCAGTTTTATTTGCTAAGTATCTTTGTGACAGATTCTTGGCAAGAACTGCAGTAGGGAGTTTAACATGTGTTAAGAATACATACAGTATGCATTCCTAGCAAGAGTGGAAGTAAATAGGAAACATCACAACAGTAGCATTTCCCTTGCTCTCCGTGCAAGGGAGTTTGCTGCAGTTCAAGTTGGATTTCAGCAGCAGAGCTTACCACTACAGAAAAGGATCTTTGTCCACAGATTTATATTCAAGAAGTTTCAAACTCATCACTGACTCTATTCTGTAATCTACCACTTCAGCCTCCTATTCTGGAACCACTGGTCTGAAAGGTAAAATTACAGGTTAGGAGAGGTAAAAATGAAATCTACTTAGATTACAGGACTTTAAAAAAACCACACAAACAACAAACAAAACCAAAGAAACAAAAAAACCCAACAAATATAAGAAAAAAACAACAACAAAAAAAAAACCAACCACCTTTTTTTAACATAAGATCTAAAATGGCACAGGCTATAAAGGTCTTCAGTTCTTCAAGATATATAACAGCACATGCCATTTGCTTAGAAATTGCTTCTCTTGGTAGTACCAGGAACAATAAAATTAAAAGTTTTTCTCCTGTTCTTGTCATATCCATGCCCTTTCTCTTTACACAACAGAAAATGCTCAAGTCATCCTTTTCAATGATAGTAGCCCGTTGGCATTGGAGAGGGAGAAAGGCTAACAAAAGTAAGGGTTGAAGGCTTCTGAAAGGCAAAGTTTCTCTGCCCCTGACAGCCGAAAGCTGCCTAGAAGAAGGAAGGCTAGGTGAAGCATGTGTGGAAGGGACCCCTCAGCTTCATATGTAATCTTCAGAAGCACCTGTTCGTTATTCTCACCCTAAGCCTCTTGAAACTACCACAACCTTCCCCACAGTCTCATATAGAATAACTCTGACAGCTCCATCTTTACCAGTGTTCTGCAAACTGCAATAATTCCTCCAAAATCCCCTTTGTCTTGGCTGCCACAGCAACAGATCCTCTCTCTAAAACTCCTTGCCTGTCTCCCAAATCCCTACAGACTCATTCATAGTTGATTTATGCCTCTAACCCCAGTCAATGTTTGTTCTGTCCATCTATTCCACTTATATCACAAATATGAACAAATATGAACTCTACCACCCTAGGAGCTGTAAGTTTTGAGCTCACTCAGGCTCTCAGGTTGAGTCTTTTGAGACAGGACTCTGCAGGTGAGAGAAAACACGTTTCACTCAGAAGATGACAGTCATACTTAAGCCAAAATGAAAATAGAAATTAAAAATAATATATAATTCAAGTTTGCTACTCTGCATTCTTGGAACATTCATGGATGATAATTTGTGACCTAACTGTGCTAAATACTATGTCACAAGAAAAAAAAAATTAACACTGGCTCCACTGAAGAGAGTGATCCCAGTAAAATTTTTATAAGTATCAAAAAAAAAAAAGCAAACTTAAGAAGGGATTTGAAGGAGGTCATAAGATAGTGGAATAAAACCAGAAGATGCTTATCAGAAAGCATAAGAAGTGATAAACAAGGACACAAGAGTCCAATAAGATGCCAGACTTAAAAATCTCAACAGTATGAGATTCAAGGTCATCAAGGTCAGGCTTAATGGTTGGTGAGCAATCTGATCTAGTGTGAGATGTCCCTGACTACTATAGGAGGGTTGGATCAGATTACGTTTATAGATCCCTTCCAACCCAACCTATTCTATAATTCTATTAGAGAATTATAAGTAAAGCTGGGATTGAACATGAGGGGTATCTGAAATAAAGCTAAGTGCCTTTAGTTTTATACAGTCATTTTTTCCAAGCTGTCATTCTTGCAGATTTCATAAAACCTAGAAGCTGCACTTTAGGAACAAAGTTAGCTTAGGAGATACTTCAGAGTATTTGGTAGCTGTAAGGAAGCAGTGTACATGGGTGATATCTAAGAAGCACAGGTTTCCCAGACCAATCAAACAGCCTGTGGCACAGTGCATTTGGCTTATTCTATGCAGCATTTCATTTGTTTGCTCTTACATCCAGTAAATGTGTAATTAATTATGGATGGCAAAATTTTAAGGCTCAAAGGGAGAGTTAGAAACTGAAAACAGTCTGAGAAACATCTCACAGGTTAATATTTGTGAGAACCATGTGAAAAAAATCATACAAAGTATGTCTAATAAAAAAAAAATTCCCAAACTTCACTAAAATATCATATTGGAAGTATAGTCTAGACAGATCAGATTGATTTCTTGTCATTATCCATACTAGAAAAAAAAACAACAAAAAAACAAAAAAACCCTCTTGAGAAAGTCCTGGGCAAGGCTTGCATTTTCCTAGACCACTCTGGAAAAAACAACGTCCTTTGCAAAAACATCAGGAAATGAGCAGAAAATGAATTATGATACAGAACTGCTTTTAATGTTTTCCAGAGTTTTCAGTTTTGTGATGGCATAACACTGGTATTTGGAACAGAAATTGTCTGTTTCCATGGCCTTTCTCCGTGACTCAACTTCTGTGTAATTTCTTACTCCAGGAAAAACAAAAACCAACTCTGACCAGAACTTTTACAAAATCTTTCCTTCTAAGTCGCTGTTTGAGACTACAGTCATATGCGTATTTTATGCTGCTGGCACAAACTTGCACCCATTACTGCTAGGAACATTGTCCTTCAAACCATTACTTATTCCTACTCTTACTTTGCTGCAAGCACTTCTGTAGCCATCCAGTGAACTGGATTTGAGCTAAAACTACACACACTTTTGGGAAGAGGAGAGAAGGAAGATGATTTTGGTATTGCTATCATTCTCTTCATAGCCTCACACCCAAAGCCTGCTCACCCAACATACTCAGGCATTGTGGGGATGGGGGGCAATGAGAGGGAAAGAATCCTCTCTCTTCTCATCAGATATTTGGTCAAATTTTTGGAGCTTCTGGGAATGTAGATAGTGTAGAAAAGTCTGCATAAATCTCAACACCACCAGATCATCACCAGGACAAACAAAAATGCTGCTCTTTCAAAAGAGGTATCTGATCTTGCTATCCAAGCCCTAGTTTAGTTATGACCACAGATGACTTTTTATGACCAGGTTGTATTAGAGTTACACACTGGGTCACACAGTAATAGCTCCAAAATAGCCTTGCCTTTACTAATCCACCTTCAATGAACTTGTCATCCCCCTTGCCCAGTCTCCGCCCTTTTCTCTTATTACGCATTTCTAATATTTTCTTTCACTTCTCTAACAGCATTATTAATTTATGTTTTCTTCCTCTTTCTGGTTGGTAAAGTTATTTTTGGTTTGTTTGTTCTTTCCCCAGTATCTTTCAGTTTGCTTCACCCTCTATGTGAGTTCCTCCAGTAATTATTTTACATTCTTTTAAATTCTCCCCATGCATGTGTTTGTTGCTCCCAACTCCTCCATTCCTCCTTTCCAGCACTTCTCTACAAACCTGTGTCTTGCTATTTTTTTCACTAGCTACCACAAAAACAAGTGATCTATGAAAAGAAATTTCCATGGTATTTTCCTGGAAGTATTATATAATTTATTCTCAATATTAAGAGCTGATTCAAAAAATGAAATAGTTCTACCAAACTGGAAAAAAATACATTTAACTGATAAATTCATGTTGAGATCAGGTCTTCTGTATTGTAAGCAGTATTTATTTGATATTCAGTAAACTCTCCTTGGGAAATGTATTTCTTCTCCCTTTGATAGTGACAGGATATGAAGTATATCCGTATGACTAAGATGAAGAACAGTATCTTAATTTCAGGTAGCTGAATGGTCCATTCATTGATAGCTGTTTTCATGTGGTAATAAATAGCATAATTACTTTATAATTCTTAATCTATTCCATTAATTAATGTTACAGTAAAATGTGTAAAAATATCATTAACTGTGTTTCTCCAAAAGGCAAGTAGTAAATATAGCAAGGGGTTTCTTTGTACTTCAAAGTATGCTAAGCAGACTGTCAAAAACACACAGGCAACTCCACAGCACTGCCCAGCAAGCACAATCAACTTCCTGGTCTTCTACCCTGTGTTGAAACTGTGTTAATTAACGTGAGAGATCCATTAATAAAAATGGAAGTAGCAACAGACACCACAACAGGGTAAATACAGAAACCAGCACCGTAACACTGCCATCACAGCACTGCACTCTTGACTCATCATGGCCGTATCGCTGAGCATACACTGAGTGGCATCGCAAACCTGTTGTCACTCTGGGAGTGCCCTATGAGCCGAACAGTATGGTTGTAATCACTGCCCTCCTCCCCACCATTTCCAGACACTCAAGAATTATCTCAATTGTGCCACCATTCCACTTCGGAAAATAAAGTGTTTGTTCTGGCTCTCACATGAATTTCTGTAACTCAAAAACACCTTCCCAGTGGCAGATCATGATTTTATTAGTTGAGCAGAATTACCAACCGAAGTAATTTTCAGATATTTTTTTTCTCATTTATCCTCCCCTCTGCAACACCCTGTGTGTTTGTTTATCCATAAAGACACACACGCTCTTGTTTCAGAAGTTAGTCTGCCACCTCCTGCTAAAGGCAGAGTGCACCAGAGATAAAACTGGGAAGCAAGAACAACTGAAGACTGTGCACTAACCTTCCATGCTTCTAAAGAACTGGGGTATTGCCTTGCCTTTTCTAATCATACTACATTCAACATTTATAAGCTTTATATATTAAAAAAAATATATCTTATAACTGTCTCCTAGGCATTTGCTGTACATGATCACCTCTTTTTCCTGGTCAAGTTCACTGACCCAAATTCTCCCAAAATTGTAAGGGCCTTCATAAATATCCTTTAGTACAAAGTAGGCAAGAGATACTTCCAACCACAGTAGGAAAAAAACTGATTTGTTGACCAGATCATCCAGTGGTCATCACCCTGTCCCATAAGGCTATTAAAAAGACAACAGCTGTATTCAACTCATTTGCAGCCGAACTTGTTACTCTATCTAAGGTGGGTCTTTTATTTTGTTCTCCTTTCGTATTTGTTTCAGGTTGGACTATAAGCACCTCATCTATGTGTGAGTAAACTAAACAGCCTACCCACACACAGAGATTCTCACGAGAAAAGAGTACCTGGACATCTTAGAAGAGTAGGGCCTTTATCAGGATAGAAAGACCCATGGAGTTTTACTCTCCTACAGCATTTGCAGCACTATTCCCATACTCCCATTTTCTGATAAAATGAAATCTCCCAACAGGATGACTAGAACATGAAAGAGCTCAAACTTAGCATTGCTTCAGTTCACGTTATTTGCCTGATTTGTTTCTTACCTATCTTAGTAGACAGAAGGACAATCCTTAACAATCCAGCCATACTTTTCAGAAAACAAAGCAGGATTCAGTACCAGAATATTTGTTCAAGAGGATTCTGAACTAGTTATGCAACTTAGTAATTACTACAGCAATCTAACCAAACATAAGTGTTAAGCTTAATAAATTAGATAAGAGGAGAAGCAGCAGTATTTTATGTATATTAGCATCTGCTGAGTCAAAGTGAGTTCTGACAGAATACATATTTTTATAGTAAATTGTTAAAGTAGTCCCTTCGGGGTTACATGAAGAAGTGCTTTTGGGCTAAAAGAGCCAGATCCCTTCCATCTACCTGTGTGAAAACATGACAAGTTACACTGGAAACTGTACTAACCTCTAGTATGAAGTGGATTTATCCAGCAAGATCGTGGAGAAGATATTCCTGGAAAGTCTGCTAAGGCACATGGAAAATAAAGAGGTGATTTGTGACAGCCAACATGGCTTCATTAAGGGAAAGTCATGCCTGACCAATCTGGTGGCCTTCTACAACAATGCTACAGAGATGGTGGATGGTGGCAGGGCAACTACCTGACGTCATCTACCTGGCTTTGTACAAGGCATTTGACACTGTCCCACATGACATCCTCATCTCCAAACTGACAAGGCATGGATCTGACAGATGGACCACTTTCTGGATAATATATTGGCTGGATGGCCACACCCAGAGAGTTGTGCTCAATGGCTCCATGTCCAAATGGAGGCAGGTGATGAGTGGTATCCCTTCGGGGTCAGTACTGGGACCAGTGCTGTTTAACATCGTTGTTCGAGACAACATGGACGCTGGGATGGAGTGTGTCCTCAGCAAGTCTGCTTATTATAACAAGCTGTGAGGCATGGCTGACACCCTAGAGGGAAGGGATGCCATCCAGATGCCATCCAGAGTGATCTTGACAGGCTGGAGAGGTGGGCCAGTGCCAGCCTCATGAAGTTCAACAAGGCCAAGTGGAAGGTCGTGAACCTGGGTCAGGACAACCCCAGGCACAAATAGGGGCTGGGGAAAGAATGGCTGGAGAACAGTCCTGAGGAGAAGGACCTGGCGGTGGTAGCAGATGAGAAGCTCGACATGAGCCACCAGTGTGTGCTGGAGCCCAGAGAGCAACTGCATCCTGGGCTGCATCAAAAGAAGTATGGCCAGCAGGGCCAGGGAGGTGATTCTGCCTCCCTGCTCTGCTCTGATGAGAACTCACCTGGAGGTGCTGTGTACAGTTCTGGAGCCATCAGCACAGGAACGATATAGACCTGTTGGAGAGGGTGCAGAGAAGGGCCACCAAGATGATCAAAGGGCTGGAGCACCTCTGCTATGACAGCTAAGATAACCTTAGATAAGCTAAGAAAATTGGGGCTGTTCAGCCTAGAGAAGAGAAGGCTTCCAGGAAGACCTTATAGCACCTTCCAGTACTTGAAGGGGGCCTACAAGAAAGCTGGGGAGGGGCTTTTCATCAGAGAAGATAGTGATAGGTCAAGGGATAATGGTTTTAAACTGAGAGATGGAAGATTTAGGTTAGATATTAGGAATAAATTCTTCACTATAAAGGTGGTAAGGAACTGCAATGGGTTGCCCAGGGAGGTTGTTGATGCCCCATCCCTGGAGGTTTTTAAGGCCAGGCTGGACAACATTTTGTGCAACTTGGTCTAGTGGTAGGGTTCCCTATTCATGGCAGGGGTGTTGGAAATTGTTGATCTTTAAGGCCCCTTCCAACCTTAATGATTTTATGATCCAGATATGAGCCATTTTTCATTAATTTCAGGAGGCAAAGCTCCTGATGAGTACAGGGACTTCCTCTCTCTAGCCTCTAACTGAAGGAAAATAGCTGAATCTGAGTGTTGATTCATTGAGACAGGCCAACTAACCTCATTACTTTAAACTAACTCAGAAGCAGGAAGGTGGACACACAGAAGGGCTTCTCTGTCCAGCCTTTTACTGTCTACGAGCCAGCACATGGAGCTTTGGGATGCCAGAACTTGTACTTCGCCAGCACAGAGTCTGTTGTGGAGATTTTTAATACTGTCAACTTTATCAGCAGATATATATATGAACTGAGGATCTGGACTCCATTAAATTTGTTTTGAAATACAGCCTGGAAATAAAAATAGAATCCCAGTGGTTCTTTCAGCTGCAGTCCTGATGAATACTTCTCTCGAACTGCACTGACCTAAAGGTCTTTTTGCAGTCCTTTCTTAAAAAAGAAAACAAATTAAATCATTCTCCCAGATGGTGAGGCCAGCAACTCAGATGCTAATCCCTCAAGCTCACATCAGCCCATTCACAGCACATCAAAGCATAGATCTTTTTTCACTCCCTAGAAAACATTCAAGCAAGTAGAAGAGCTAGTACACACTTTTCCTTTTTTTTTCTTTTTTTTTTGTCAATCAAAATGTAAAAAATTAAGAGACATTTGAAAAGTGGCAAAAAAACCCCCATCTGCTTCTTACATAGCTACAAAGGGAGGAGAAAAAAAAATATTTCTGAATTACCGTGAACTCCTACTGTTGTTAAAATATTATTGCAATATATATGTCAAGTAGTGGGAATCATATGGAATGTCTGTACACAAACTACTCTAAAATTCCAAAGTACAAATATTTCACAAGCTGTTTTTCCAGTAACTTCCCTGAGTGTCTGATGAACAGCAAGCAAAGGTTAACCAGGCCTGCAAGGAGACTCAGGCAGAAAGTGAATTCTGCAGCTGACATGAGGACTAATAGTCAAACCATCAAGATTGTTACAGCTAACTGGTTTTCATTTAGAACCCTGTTTTTGCTTCCTTTCCTTGCAGTGCCCTTTAGCAAGTTGGAAACCAGGCTATTCTTTTTATTGCTATGTGCTACAAAGCACACTTACAGCTAACAGAACTCACACAGCATGTCTCCTTACTGAATATTTATTGTTATTGAGAAAGGAGATTTTGTCACACTACAAAGGTGTAAATAGCTTTGGTAGAAAAAGAGATGTGAAGAGTTTTAGATGTAAGCAAATGCAGTTCGTCAGAACCTACAGAGCTGCAAATGGTAACAGACTGGAGAAGACTCAGTTCTCAACAGCTTGAATCCAATAATTCAGTTTAACTATAGAGCAGGGCTCAGTCAAATAATTAAACAACAGTTTACAGAATATCTTACTTAGCTACAGCAATTTCTCTTAATTTCTGAAGGAATAAGTTAAACACTAAAATCAGATTCATATTAAGAGAGATACATGCATCATGCATTTTCTAAATACAATTAAGGCATAGGGCTAACTACACTTTAAAACTTTGTTGGATTTTTTTTATCTGCATAGAAAAAATTATGGCTATTGAACATTACCAATACAGGAACAAAACAATGTAATTTAAGTAGCTACATTCATTGTGAGTGATGTTTTTTAAAAATCATTAGTAAGTTCCAGAAGTTCTTACGGTTTCCTGAAGATGGAAAGAGATGGAAGCTTCTTGGTTCATAGAAGCATAAGTACAAAGGCTCTCAGCAACCTCACAAGTATACACAGTAAGTAAGTAGAAAATATTTGTCACTTTAGCTCAGAGAGGATGTTTAAGTATATTAAATAACATAAAGGGAGAAAGGAGGATGTATAAAAAATGGTAAGCTCCACTACCACTCTTATTTACTTGCAACAGACCAAAATGAACATAATATTTTCAGAAGGTCCAGTATTAACAATACCCTGTATCAGAGGAATAGAAATACATATGTTCTTTTACTAATAAAGAAAAAAATACCAAGCTTCAGAGAAACTATGGATTTAAAAGAATACTTAGGTTAATATCCTCCAATAATTTTCTGATACACTTCCCATGAAAATACAACATTGAAAAAAGGCCCCAAATAAACTTTCAATATTATTATATCTGCTGAGATTTATAATATTCTGTGGAAATGATTTAACTATTTTTTGCTTACATTCAAAATGAATATGCTTGTTATCTTCCGGGCTGTTGTAAGTCAACTGCTTTGCTGATTTTCATGGCCACTTAGCAAGCTCAAAGTAGCTAGTTAAGTCTGCAAAACTGGGCTGGTACTTGTTACATTAGTTTGCAAACCAGGTCTGGTTGCAAAATAACTGGCACTGGTGCTGTTATGGCAAACCTAATACAAAATATTTCTGAATAATGACAGTATGACTGGTGTAATTGATGCAGTTAACTAAGGCAATAATTTCCCCAAACATTTGACAAAAAGGGCCTGTATTTACTGATACACTTCAAAGCCATAGTCTTAAAACATTTTTAAGTAAATACTGCATTATTGTTGAAAAAATAGTACCATCTACCTGAGCCATCTAACTTTCTACTTAAGGCCGTGACCAACAGCACAGTGAAGTTATGCATTTGCCATTATTATAGTGCCCCTGGAATAAAGGAAATTGTCATGTCTTTACTGCACTGTACTCATGTGGACAACTTGTGTTTCTCTTAACATACTCACTCCTCCCCGCTACCATAGGCTCCAAACATGCACATCAGCCATTTTTATATTCTTGCTCTCATACTGGAATGCTTCCAGTATTCAAATGTTTAATTGTCAACTGATGTCCTAGTTACCTTATGGACTCATTAAATCTTGCTTTTCCTTTTTGAGTGAACAGAATTTAAAGGTTCAGCCTTACCTTGACAAAGTAACCCAGACTGGAAATGTGAAATTATTGCAGACATTTGTGAAGACCCTCTATCTGAGCTGAAAACCAAAACTGTTTTCATGAAGAATTTTTTACTTTCAGTACACAGAAGAATCCTTTGAAAATGTAATATGTCAGCTAAAAGATAATTCAGCAGTTATCACAGGAAGATGCTTTGCCAATACAGGCAGCCAGTATACAGGATTTCTAAGTCTTCACTGCAGAAAGCAAAACATTCTCATTTGCAGAAAGCAAAACATGCTCCAAAGTGCCAAGGAAGGAATTCCTTCTAATTTTTAGAACTGGATCCTCCAGAAAGAGGGGTGAGGTTGGCACTGGTAGGATACTCAGAAGAAGATTACTAGTGAGAGAAGGAAAACATTAAGAGAAAGGAAAGGCACGATTAAACTAAAACACCAGGTAAAAGTCAGAGATGGCAGTTTCAACCAAATTGCACAAGAGGATCTGCACAAAATCAAGCAAGGAATGTTCTACCTGCTAACTAACAAGGCATCATAATAGTGAGACCGTTCTGCAGTTATCCCCCAAAAGAGAAATATTTTCTCACTGCCTATATATTTTGAGTCAATATTGATTGTTTTAGCAATACCGAAGCCAGAGGTGAAAGTAAAAAGTACCTCTGAGACAAAGCTTCTCAAATGGAAAAGCTCAGTTATTTAATAATCTCTTCATTGACCTGCCTCAAATTAGCCTGTGGCTCTGTAAGTCTGGGGATTCTGCCAAGCAGAACTTAGGGACTGGGCACTGCAGGTTATTGTTTTAACTTTTACAGATAAAAAATTCCAGTTGTTATTTTTGCACAGTGGAGGGAAAAAATAAAAAAAAATTAAAAAATGAAATCAGCCAGTGTGTCCCAGATAGTAGAAGCCAAACACAGAGGCAGGGCTGCTGAGTATTCCAGATTCACATGATCATCCAGACAAAGGAGCAGAAAAAAAAATATATTAAAAAAAATCATATGGTTTAGAAACAACAACAAATCCATACGCTGCCTAAGGGAAAAGTGCTAAGCAAACACAGAATCATACATTAAGATCTTTTCTTCTCCTCACAGCCCCAAAATCACCCAATCAGGAAATGCTGCTCTGTTACCTCATTTCTGGACTATTCTTCTTCTTATTATTATTCTTAAATGAAGGTTTTACAGAGCCTATAAAAATGAAAAACTATTACTTAAAATTATTTTCTAAGACTTAAAATATTTTTACTGCTGGCAAAGGATTGTAACATTTTTGCATTTTGGGGCTCCTCACAGGACACACAGTCTCAAGAGCACAGGGGAAGGGAAGCAGCTTTCCTCTCAAATGGTTTCTGAAGTTTGGATGCTCATACAACGTCAAATGCCCTTGCCTCTATAAACACTGCTCCCTGACCCAGCTGCGTGTCACCATTTTTTCAAAGACAAAGCATAGTCCACAGATTCTGCTGACAGAATCTACCATTTTTGGTGGCAATAGGGACCAGTGAACTTGCCATCCAGCACTCAGGAACATAACTATATCTGGCTTCCATATTGCTTCTCAACTTTGAATTCTTTGGGTTCATACTCGACACGATTTCACTGTTGCATTTTCCATCCTGCTTTCAGTCTTCATTGACCATATCCCACCCCAGCATAATCATTCCAAAGGAAATCCCTTAAAAGGGTGTCCAGCACCAGCACAACATGCCAGCTGCGTTGTCACCAGTAAAATGCTCTGTTCCACCAAACTTTGATTTGTATTGAAATATGAGTTAAATTGGTGTGCAAATTTCAACCTGGTACAAAGACCAAGGAAAAAGGGGTACTCACAGAGGTGAGGGTTCACAGCCTGTTTTCTCTTCCTTGTTCAACAGAATACAAACAAGCAGAAATATATCCCTGATATACCTGAAGAGGAGTCAGTAGTCTACTATGTAGCACTAAAAAAGGTGTTAAATCCACAGCCTGCATCAAATGTTTGAGCTCTCATTAAGGAATAGGCTATTCAAATTCATATAAGACAAGCCATAAAAAAAGTACAGTGTTAAATCTCCCAAGAGAGGTGAGGCCATGCCACAGCAAGTCTGAGGCAACAGAGTTAAGTCTCTCTGCTCAGGTAGCACAGCTCCCTGGATCTGCATCAATGGAATTACAGCTCTATCTCAACACTCAGCAAAGCCTTCTCCAAGGCATTATATTATATATACATTTAAATTTGATGCTTATTAAAGCATAATTCAAGATGTTCATTACCTATTACTTGAGGCCCGCACCCATCATCCCCAGATCAGTCAGCATGTTAACTGTCCTTAGGTGTCAAAAGAAATCAAATAAATGACTTGGTTAGACATTTTCTGACATATTCCCTTCACATGTAATGGATGTCCTTGCTGAGGGAGTGCAACTGGAACCTCTCCCACTAGGTCAAGGGCACAGGAGCGGAAGAGAACAGGAATGGAAGAGGGGAGCCTTCTTGCAAGCGTCACACATTTGAGCATCATTTCTAAGCACCCCTTCCAGATATTCAGTGTTAGCTCAGTGCTAAACAAAAACTCTCTTAACAAGCACAAAGAGAATTCCACCTTGAGTAGGGAAGGAGTGGTAAGTCTACAATTTTATCTCTTTCATCCTCCTTACTGCCAAACAGCTGTCTGAAATATCAGTTTCATTATTTTTCTCTTGTGATATTTGGATTTGAAGAGAATTAGCTCTTTTCAGTTTGTAGTAACCAGGAAACATGCAGTTCAACCTGCAGGCCAGAAGTGAACAGTA
This sequence comes from Chaetura pelagica, assembly GCF_000747805.2. Lineage (NCBI taxonomy): Eukaryota > Metazoa > Chordata > Aves > Apodiformes > Apodidae > Chaetura > Chaetura pelagica. Next base: position 124,066 of record NW_009953758.1, read on the forward strand.
CAATTAATTGCTATGCTACTAACCTTTTACAGGGATTCTACTTCCCTCATTTTCCTAGCTTTCTATGACTCAATGGAATATTTTTGATGTACAAAGGATTATCGTTTCATAATGCCTAAAAGCTGATTGAAAGCCATACCATTTTGTAAGCTACAGTGTCCCAGAAAAAGCAGCTGCAATACCTCACTTTTAGAAAATGAGTTCTGTAACTTCTGTCCCTGAACTTCCCTTAAGAAATGCATCATTTATTACATTTACTATGCTGATTTCTCACATATGTAACAAAATCCTGTAAGGTACTCTACTACATTTTCAGTGGTATTATAAAAAAAATATCCATTTTCTATTTAAAGAACAAGTCTACTCAAAAGAACACTCACATTATGATACCAGCTTCCTATTCGAAAGGTGTTCTTCAAGTGTAATTTTAAGTGCAAATGCCTTCCTACTTCACATACTGCATAATTAAGATACCCAGGAACATGAACTGAATTCCCTAATCAAACACTTTGTTCTTAAGTTCCTGCCATTTGGAAATGCCAGAGCCCAGAAGCAAAAACTTTCCAGGTGTGCTACTGGGATCTCACCCGCAAAAACAGTCTATTTCCCCACTCCCAGCACCTTTACTGGCGATGGCACAGAGGGAAATAAGGAGAATTCAGCTTAAGTTTTCAGATTTTAGATTAATGTCGGATGATGGGCAATAAAAAAATATCCCTTTTTAAAAAAAATGTATTTGTTCAGCTATTGTGAGATAAAAATAGAAAAAACATTACAATATCCCACTTTTCTGTAGATAAATAAATTTTAGTAGATACTTCTACCATATTAAGACTTCTACTTGTTTCTTTACTGTTGGGTGTTTTGTAATGTTGGCTTCAGTAATGTAAAATCAACAACTGGAGAAGGAAAGGAACACACACCTTCTCCAAAAAAAAAAAAAAAAAAAGCCATACAGAGTTCCAGTCCTTTGACTATGTTTTAACAAAGGGAAAAAGAAGACCTAAATCAGCATGGAGACACAAGACGAAGTTAGTAACCTTTCAATATTTTCCAGGTCTGGTCTTTATATGTTTTGGGGTTTTTTTTCATATTAGTTAGCAACAGTTGTCATTTCTCAATATGCAAAAAAGTTCTTAGTGTGAGTAACTACTAATTAACTTTTCCTTATGACAACAGCTTCCAAAATAACAATGAAAGTGCCCAAAAGGTCATAAAAATGGGAACAACGCAAGCCAATTTTAAGTTTCATTGCTTTGTACAAAAATGCAATATCAGAGTTTTGGACAAAAAGTACTTCAGAATAATTACATACCATGTCTAAGAGGAAAGATCTTAATGTGCCTTTGCTGCAAAAGAAATTATTCTGTTAAAGACTGTCTGACTGCCTTCACAGAAACACCAAATATGTGCCAAGTACACACACAGATATGCACAGGCACTTTCCATAGATACATGCCACAGAAGTGAAGTGACAGAACCAGAACATTTCTAACTCCTTCAGAACACTGCATAGAATTCACTCCTGCAAGAATACAACTTTTTGACCAGGATTTAGGCAATCTGTGGCATATAAATATTTTTTTCACTTTTTCATCTAAAATTCCAGATTAAAAAAAGACCTATCTTATAAAACCCTAGAAAGCATTTCTGCGCCTAATACATTAATTATGGCAATTTTTACCATACTGCATGTCTATGCGTCTGAACAGAAAAATAAACAGAATTACTAAAGGAGGCAAGGAATCAGCAAGCTTTATATGCATCTTGACTGAAAGTGAACTATCCAACCAGAGGTTTCTTATCTGCCTTAATTCACAAACAAAACAAAAAGTCCTTCACAGTATCACTAGAGGAAGTCCTAAAAAATAACTGCTTAATACTGTAGAGGTCAAAATTATAAGATAACTTTTGCCGTAGCAGGAAGTATTTGCTGGAATATTTGTTTTCAGGATTACAGCAGATTATCACAATAAAGCTTTCAATATATCTTTTCTGAGCAAAAGGGATAGATATCTGCAGAACCAGCAATCCTAAATTTATCAGAAATAACTGTATGTAAGGGGACATATTAACTCTAGAGACTAATACAAAGATTATTCTAATTAAGACTGAGTTGACTATTTTGGACAGGTAACACTAATCAAGACCTGAGCCACTCATAACAAATAACACCTAGAACCCAAATCTTCTTACTAGATAGTAAATCTTAAATCATCTACAAACATGTACTACATGTTTTAATTGAGGGGTGTATATGTATGCACAGGGTCTCAAGAAATGTGACCCTACTGCACGAGTGCTATTTGAAGAAAAAAATAGACTGAACAAAAGCATAGCTGAAACAGGTCTGCTTTGTACACAAAAGTCATGCTTAACTGCATAAAGTGCAAGGAGAGAATCTCTACATATTTAACTGATTTCTGCATATGTTATATTATCAGCCTTAGAGCTGAAAACAGGTACAGGTACAAAAGTGAAATAAAACCGTTACCTCCCAGTTCCACTCCTAGCTGATTAACAATATATTGATTTTATATGCATTGCTGCTGAGTATTTATATTAGGGTGCAGTTGAGTGATGCTGTAGGGGTTTAATGATTTCTATAACAACATAAAAGTGCAATAACAATGCACAATCAGTTCTAATTAGCACTAATGTACTAAAAAAAATAACAGGTTGAGGCTTTTTCACAGTAAATTCAAGTTTAAGAATTATTTGGATTCTTATAAATGAACAGGATCTTCCAAAGAGAGTAGAAACAAACCTCACATGGGGTGAGTTTTGCAAAATAGCAAAGAGAATGCGTTTATAGAAGTGATTGCATCTGAACACTTCAGAACACACTACAGAACTTCACACTCCAGAACACACTACAGAAACAGAAGAAAACATAATATAGTTTGCCCATCTCTGCACAGATGTCAACTTCAAGCCAAATACTTTTTACCTCTGAAAAAAACAGGGAGAGAATGCGTGCGTGGGAGGGGTGTCTGGTGCTAGTGAGCAAATGAGCTGACATACACATAGTGTGGCATTGGGGATGGAAGAGGAAGCTGCTGCTTGTCTTAAATGGAGAAGGAAGATGAAATCTAGTTGGATGATAAATGGGTATTTTGGTAGAAGCTGTATATCCCTTGAAGCTTGTTTAGCCACTGAACCTGAGCTCACTACTCCAGCTTCTATCCATACTGTGTATCAAAAGTACAGAAGCTTGAGGTAAGTAAGCACCTCCTCCAGAACAAACTACAGTTGGTGTACGTTAAGTTCCCTGCCTCAGGAGGCATGTGAGTGGCAGGAGAGGACTGCAATGAAATCACCTCCGCAAGCCCTGAATACAAGGTATGATTTGAAACTTAAATAATCCCAAACAGTTGTTCGCCAGATTTAGTACATTGAGGAATGTTGATAATTGGGTGCTGAGAAATTCACTGACAGATTAGATTTCTGAGTAGAGTGGTAGGAAGCTGCCAAGCTATAATACTTGGTGTTCAGCCATCAAGGACTCACAACACAGTAGCATTTCTAGCAGGCTCACAAACAAGCATTAAAACTTCTAACAATATAACCTGCAGGAATTTTCAGTTCAACTTATGGAAGCACCAAAGCATTACAGTTGGAAAACACTTCTAAGATCACCATGCCCAACTGTACACCCAGGAGGAGAAAAAAACCCATCAAAACAGCAAAACAGCAACACAAACCACCAAACAACACCACCCACTGTGCTCACTCACTAAAGCAGGTCTTGAAGTACCATGTCTACAAGATTTTTAACATCTCCAGGGATTGTGATTTCACCACCTCCCTGGGCAGCCTGTTCCAGTGCCTGCCTACTCTTTAACTTAAATAACTTCTTCCTAATATCTAGTCTAAACTTCTCCTGGTGCAACTTCAGACCATTTCTTCTAGTCTTTTCATTATCCACTTGGGAGAAGAGGCCAACACATACCTCACTACAACCTCCTTTCAGGTAGTTGTACAGAGTAATGAGGTCTCCCCTCAAGCTCCTCTTCCCCAAACTAAACAATCCCAGTTCCCTCAGTCACTCCTCACAGGACTTGTTCTCTAGATCCTTCACCAGCCAAACCAGCTTGGTGAAAGTCTGCTCTATTCCTTCAAAATTAACATACTTGAATCAACATCTGGAAGCAGAGACTACAGAACCCATGTAGTTATTACAAATTCAGAGCAACAAAGAAACTGACTGCCACTAGTTTTTCCTGACATAGTAAGATGCAGTTTGTCACAAATCAACCCAACTTCTTTTGTGAAACTTCCAAAAGCAGCATTCTCAGTCAAGTTCCATTTCAAGTCACGTTCACCTTCAGAAACGAGAGCTTGTCCCTGATACCTCCCTGTCCATGATTTCCCTCAATAAAGTTTTTTCTCTTCCTCCTCCGCACAACTCTTTTGCCACCAACCAAAGCAGACAAAGGATTCAGATTTCTCCAGCACACTTCATTCACAAAAAATAGCATCCTAAAAATAATCTCATGCTTCTATCACTGCTGAGGGAACTTCCTCCTCTGAGAAAAAATTCACATGAGACTTCTTAAGGAAAATTTAATCTCCCCACAGGTGTGTGTGACATCGCATCACCTTTCCTAGGCATAGCTGTTAAGTATAATTGAACTTACTAAACTCCCATTAAATATTTCTCTACCACCACAAACCATACGCATCATGTGTCATACCAGTTGCTTCTTGCAGCTGCAGTTCTCAAACATTTATGAACTAATCCTCACAATACTATTCTGTGGAAGACAAATACTTAGATTCCCATTTCTTTTATACTAAAAATTCAGACACTGAAAAGAACAAGAACTGCTCAAGGTTACACTGTATGTCAGTAGCAGGGAATACAACTCCAGTGCTTTGATGTCCAAGTTCTATTCTATAAACTTTATAGTATGTGTGAAATAGCTCTTGCACACTAGACACAGAATACTTCTCACCAGCTCTGGCCAGAAAGATTTGGCTTTTTTCTGTCCAAATTACACTAAGAAATTTTAAATTTCCCTCTAGATCCTTACTCAGAATTTATTGAGTAACATTTTCTTTCTAAGGTCCCCCTTCTATTTTACTCAAAATTAATCCTTTCTACTTTATTGTTAAGACATTAATAGCAACTCATCTACTACAAAACCTCTTTGAATTTCCCTCTCCTTTCCCTTTTCCTAGCTCAAATGCCTTATTCTTCCTTCTGTCTTCTTAGGGCCATGGATGTGCACTTAGGAAAATTCAAATCTCTATGAATCATTAAACCATCAAACTTCTACTCTTTCATTGATGAATACATAAAAAATGAGCACTGTAATAGGCACTGTAAATGATTCACTGTAATGCCTGAAATAAAGAGAAGCAGCTACTAGAGGTGGTGTCGCCCACCAGAGAAACAGTAACCGGAGGAATTAAGTTATATTTAGTTTTATTTAATTGAATTTAGTTTAATTCTAATACCAAACTGCTGCATTCCACATAGAAAGCTTCATTTTCTGATGCTGTCCTGGAGCATTTGGCTATGGTGTTTAGTCAATGAAGACAGGACATGAAGTCAGAGCATCAAACAAGGAGCCTTCATAACCCTCCTGCAACATCACTGTTCCCTTTCTTACTGGGCAAATTCCTATTGAGATACAGGAAACCATCTCTGAGTGATACTACCTGGAGTTAACACATTTTCCATTTGCAAATCGAATCAGGGGATCCTGAGAAGATGCAATAGCTTGGAACAACTTTATAGATTCTTCTCTCCAGCTCACAGAGTTAAGATGCCTGATTAACCACTTAAGACCTTGTTTCTGCCAGCTCAGTATTTGTCTTTATTTCATGCAGAAACCCCATGCACACTTCATCAGGATTTCTCTATCTTCTCCAGGGTACTCTTTGTGAGACCATTTCAAATATGATCATTTAACAATGATTTTTGGCACCTGTGAGAGGAATTGAAAGCAATTTTCAATGGCCTTTCAAAAACCTAGATATTTTAAATCCTGAAAGATCATTAGGAATAAACAGAGCCTGGACAGTAGGCATCTAGGCCAGAGAGAAATGGTTATGATCACCATCTCTGAGATGAGCTGGGCAAGTTTCTTGCTCACCGAGTATGTACAAGACTAAATGGTAAAAAAATAAAAATTAAAAAAAAAAATTAACTAAACCCAGAGCAAAGAGAAAAATTCCCAAATTCTCTCGTCACAATTTCCACTAGTCTTATTTTTCCATTTCCCTCTGTTGCTTTTAATCACTCT
>NW_009953758.1:131171-141397 GCF_000747805.2 Chaetura pelagica
ACCCTCCAAAAGATAAACAGGATAGGTTCTCTCTCTTACTGTATAAAAACAGTACTTTTTCCAAGAGTCTGGCAAATTGCTGATGTGCAGAGAGGATGAATCTCACACAGTAAAGGCTTCACCTTGTTCTTAGGCTGGTTTTGAAGATGTCAACAAGATAATTTCTTCAATGAAAATCCAGAACAATTTTATATTTAGCTGAAGATAAAGAGAAGCAGTCTCAAAACTGCTAATACAAGCAGAGCTGCCAAATGCCAAATACTACACCAGAAAAAACAGTGACAGAAGAGCACTGCAGTAGAGGAGGAAGAAACAGCTCTGGTTTACTGCTTGAGAATAGCTGTTTTCCATGAACTGTGAAGAATCCAGAATGTATGCTTCAATAAGCAAACGAAAACACACAGACATCAACAAATTAAAGAATTGGTTTTCCCATCTGAGTTTTCTATATTTCAACACCCTAATGCTCACCTCCTAGAAGGTTAATCAACTCAGACAAAATGCCCTTCTGAAGTGTTCCTTTATCCTTTGTTAACTTCCTCACTTTTCTCCTTCGACTTATTGATATCTTTCAAAAAAAACCCCAACCCTTAGTAGTATTTGATCTGTGAGAGGGGATATTTTTTAAACATACTTATGGTTAAAATACTGAGCAGTCATGAGTATCATTCTTTCAATGTTTAGAGTACTGAGTATTTGTAGAGCATAGTATTTTACTCAACTATTCCAAAACATTTTACAGGCATTAATGTAGCCAAACCGAATGACAGAGCTGTTGGTAAGCTAAGGCACACAGATAACTTGGTTAAGAGTTCATCAAAAGTAGCAGGAAAAACGAAGATAAATTCTAAGAATCTCAAGTCTACTCCATCCAGCATAACACATTGTGGAGCAGTTTGCATGGCCAACCTATAACACAATTTGATGTATTTGTTTCAACAGAACAAATTATCTCTGAGGATAAAAGATGTTAATGTCATTTACCCACTCTGCTGCAGTTCATCTTGATTTGAAGCATTAAATATTAGGAGTTTGGACTATTTATGCAGAATATGATTAAGTGGAAGAACAAACACAGTCTTGAGACAAGAGCCTACCACAAAAGGTGTCCTGATGTATCTTCCCTAATTCTGTTGGCCAGGACAATAAGGAACAGGCCCAGATTGCAATAAGAAATAACCAGTATTTTACAGTACTGAGCAAAATCTTAGTGACAATAAGGGTTGTGAAGCATTGAAAGTGATTGCCTGGCAAGCATGGAGCCTCCAAGAATAGACTTGACAAAAACCTGGTAAGAACACCATAGGTGCAGTTCATGCTGCCTGGAGCAGCAGGGTTTATGAAATGGTTTCAGTGGCCTTTTCCTATTTTACATTTCTATGAAATGAAAAGAGCATGCTGAAATAAATTAACTGATCCTAAACAAGTCTTCCTTCTCATTCTGCCATTCCCCAAACCCTCTCCCAGTTGTCCTTCCCCCACTCATCCCATTTACTGCTAGATATTGAATAAGAAAAAAACAAAACAAAAGCAAAACACCACAACCAAAATCACAAAGAAATAGGCAACCATAAAACAGTAAAAATTCCCTGGAAGACACAGAAAGAAGGGAAACCAGGTGCCATTGGCTTCAAGCATATTATATTCCAAGATCTGAGTAGAGAGATAAGGATAGAGAACAGAAAGATGAGTGGGTAGCCGATTCCTTCTCCCAGGCTCTTGTAGAAGCAGGAAATGCCAGCAAAAGAGGAAGGCTCGCCCCCAGCCCCCTCTTCTGGTTCAGAGCCACCTTGGGTGCTGTCTGCAACTGTGAGGAGCACTTAGAAGTTAATTTAGACTTGTGTTGCTTGCTTAGGCTTGTTATCCATTCAAAAAGACAGTTTGTGTAAGCTTCTCATTCACTAACCATTGCCAAATCCTGAGCATCGTTCCAGCTACTGCCTTGCCTGTGAGCAGTTCCATTGGTAAGGGAAAAAGGATTAAAGTGATAAATCTGTTGCACTGTCTGTAACCTAGAAACTATATTTTAAAATCTATTCCTTTCCCATTATCATCACACTGAAATCTCACCAGGTGCAGCTCAGACACTTCAACAGCCTGAATGCCACCATTGCCTTCTCTCCCTGTTACTACCACAAAAAGTCTAACCTGCTTTTAGCAGGAGAAAAGTTAGGCTAATAGCAGGTGCTTTAGCAAAGTACCAAAGTTTTAGAAAGACTGAAAAAAACCATCAACTAACAGAAATTATATGGACTGTGTTGCAAACACACTAGAGAACTTTAATTCTTTATTCACTGATTGGCTGATTCAGTGATTAATCTTCACAACTACACATGTATGCAAGGGGTTTCTTAAAATTTTTCATTTGGTAGGTAAAAGCGACTTCAAAGCCTCTATCCAGGTATAACAGCAGTCTGTACATACTCACAAAAGTTTCTAATAGTCACAATTGTGCTTTCTCCCATAATAGGCTGTGAATATCTGTTTACAGACTTCAGGTCAACTGTTTCAAACACCTGTTTAAAAATTTTCCATATATAAAGGAAAAAGGCTGTACGTAGACTAAGATAATTCCAAATAGGAGTTTCATACCCATGTATTGTCTTCTTGGCCTCAGTTTGGACTGTATGCTCTTTGGATACTAGAAGTCGATTTTCAAATATATACATATGTATGTAAATATACCCCTATATATATAAAAAGACTTTCAGAATTACTAAGGATTTTAGGCTTATTCATTACAATAGCAACTTCCTGAGCTCTCCAGCTGGTGACAACAGTTCTCAGTTCAGACTCCACATTTGTTTTTTTTCTCATAGGCAAATTAATTTTACTTTGAAGAAGGAAAACTAGTTTAATGAATATAATGGGCAAGCATTGCAAAACAACAGAAGGTATTCCCCACTTCACAAATGTAAAGCCAGCTGTGAGGTAGGAGGTGACAAAAACACAGGTTTTTTCTGGGGGTTCAGCTTTGTTGTTCCTTTTCTCCAGCAGTACCTGTAACGTCTGTACTTGCTGTAAAAAGCTGCTTCATGTTAATGGGTGATATCACAATGCCTAGTCCTAGTGTAACTTTTTTTTACACATCTCTTCCTAGCACAGTTTCTCTGTAATCCCTTACTGCACTGTTGGAGCTTAGAGTATAAGGAAAGGTCACACTAAGCTTTCACCAAAGCTACTGCAACTAAGCAAGCTCTTTCCCACTAATACTCACTCTGCAATAACAAAACAAGTAGGCTTAGCCTACTTACTAGTAGTCTTCTACTAAGGCAGAATTAAAAAGGAAAGAACAATTTTAGTGCAGTTTTCAATAAAGAAAAAGCATTTAGAGTGAGTGAGTGTAAGCAAAATGACATTATCTGAGGTATAACTGAAAAAATTACGACATTAAATTGACAAACACTACACCATGGTCACCTTTTGAAGAAGTTCAACTATTTACCATTCAATTTTTCTGTACACTCAAAAATCTCAATTGGCAAGAGACACTAATAGCAATCTAGACATATCTACAGTTAAAAACGAAGAGGATATTTGATTTAAGTCATCTGAGCTGTATTCTTCATAACGGTGCCAAAGATCAAATCCTGCACTGATTTTCAACTTTAGGAGTTTTTAAAGTATAAACATATAATTCAGAACAGAATTTCAATGCTACCAGTACTGCAGTAGAAATAATAAAAATTGATTGTCAGAAAACAGTAATTTTATGGGCATAATATGAAATTAAAACAGGTCTGACTCTTCTCTATAGTAAACATATCACCACTTTATCTAAACCTCCACACACACCAGGACAACTGACAGCAGGTCTCTTCCCTGCCAGCAGCATGAGCTTACATACACAACTGTGCATTATCTTCAGCTAGCTGCATTCTAAAAGCCATGACTGAACAGTCAAAGGTAGGCTATGCAGTACAAAGATACATATTTTCTAGTTTTAGTATGTTTTATGTTTTACCTGGGACATTATTAGCAACAGTCTCACTGACTTTAACAGGACCTATGCAGCTAAAATCCTCTGCCTGTTACTTTGAAAAATTAAGGAAAAATTCTCCTAGGTAAGTACCTTGTCAAAGCCAATATACACCTACATCCTTGGTCCATGCAGATAGGATCATTGAGTTATGTTTGAGGAGTTGCATCTTTTGACAGAGGCTGAATTTTTTTTTTTTATTATTTTTTTTTGCACAGCAAGCAGTATTTAATAAACACGCTATGTTGTGAAACACTTGACCTTCTGTTCACAGACTCATGGATAACTTTCCAATGGTGAGTATATAACATTCCTCATACAGCTACAGGAATAACTTTCATGGAAATGAAAGAATATTTATATAGCTTGGGGAAATAATGAGGAAAAGCAGCAAAATATGAAGCAAGAGTCCACAGTAAGCCAAGAGCCGCCCAGCTCAAGCCACCCAGGAATCACAAACCACGAATGGTGAATAGTGGTCAAAGATGGCCTTATTTCAGTTCTCGAAAATCCTACTGACCAAAAAATGAACAGACAACAGCTCTGCTTATACTCTAATACTGCTTATCCTCAAAGTTGGTTCTGTCATCACAGTGAAGATGGAGGTTCTGGAGAAACAGACACTTTCCACTCTGGAAAAATAGATTTCCAAGAACTAATTATAGGTACCATAACTACAGGCCAAAGTTCTAGATTTTGCATCTTTCCCCAGCTCCATGCAGTTTCCTTCTTTGTACAATGAATTAAACAAATTCCGATAGCTATGCAGAGCACAGGAAGGTTCATCATTATGGGAAAGAGACACAACAGGTGCCAGTGTCAAGGGCTTCTTTTAAACAGCAGTATGTCATGGGTTATTTTTATTACATTTGAGGGTTTTTTAAGAAAAATCTCAGATATACCCTACTCTATATCTAAGTCTAAAGGTACAAGAGAAATATCAAACTAGAGAATTATAAAATTTATTTCTGTTAATGGACTAAGTTCCACATATGATGAAACCTGAAAAGACAAGTGCAGACAACGCATGCTACTATAGATTGCAAAGACACTGATTGTTGCTATGTTTCGCATCACCGATTACTATCACTTCATTTATCTGCAGCTGCCATCACAAGCTAGTGACTTTCATTCCATTGCCCTAATGACTGTTGCTATATGAATTTGGGCTAACAGGTATGTCCTGGAACAAAGCAGCCAGCAGCACCTGTATTAGAGGTGCTGAAATGATTGAAGTATGAAGCTGTTCATAAATACAGCCAGGGACCAACAAATACTGATTGCATTAGACACATCCATTTTGTAAAGGAAAATTTTAGAAAGTAAGACTGCGTTAAACTCCTGTGTGCCATAAGCACTATGGTCTAGCATTTATGGCATCAAAAAAGGTTTTTTCTTTCCACTGAATGCCTAGTGGCATCTGGTGTACAGCTTCATCTTGAGATGCTTTCATTTCCTTCACTACGAAAGGAAGATATTGGAAATTTGTTTCTTTGTTGTGTACCAAACCTGTAAGGGCTTGACTGTGTTGCCAACATGCAAAATCAACCAAAAGAATCTTTAAAAGGCTGGTACAGAGCTCCTAAATGTTCCTGTTGTTTTCTATTGACTTCAATTGGCTTTGAAAGACAATGTAAACTGTCCTGGAGTTTAGCTCTAGTTGCAGACATACAGCTGGGATGACATTTCAGAACATATGCCAAAAGTGTTTTGGAAACACAGAAACTTCAGAGTTACTATGTGTAGTAAGAATAATGTGTCACTAAAGGCATGCAATTCTTAACTTGGAATATAATTTAGAACCTATTTCCATTGAACAAAAAAAAGTTTATTGTTTTCATTAGGGGAAAATAAGTATTCATGTTTGCCTTATGTTTCTTTCAAAATAGCTGCATTATAAAGTTTTCAGAGTTCTACATTTGGAACTGTAGAAATTTTGGCACTTGTGTTTTCCCCACAGATAAATATACAGTAGGGCTTTATGTTGCTCCAAAAGAGGGTGGCAATATTTTTAAGCAATTCAAACTGCAACCAAGCTTTGCTTTGGTGAAGAAAGCTCAGTGAGATGCAGGGCAGGGGACAAAACATACTTATTTCTGTTAGCTTGGCCTCTTCTTCTTTCCTCTGTCCTTTTATGACTTTCCTTGAGACAAAGGATTATATGTCAGCTCTGTAGCAACACTGCTAGAAGCTAAAAGGATTGTAAACATGATAATGCAGTTGATCAGAGACTGTAAGTGGAAGAACTTTCTTATGTAATTAAAAGTAATATCAAAGAGGCACTTACCCAGGTAATGTGTTCCTCCCCTTTTCCATTCAAGCCTGTAGGGTGATTGGCACAGGGATTCATTATTACTCCCCGTCTCATAACAGATCCTGGAAAATGGCATCATGCTACTTGAAGGTGACATAATAGAGTCGTTTTTCTTTCACGCAGAGAACTGATCTTTTAATTTGATATTTGCAGTGCTGTCCCTATAATAATGTCTGAAAAGTCTAAAGAAACTACATACATATTGCAAATAATTTTGTGGGTTTGCCTTCTAATGTAAACTCTTAAAAAATCTCACATGGAAACTTAAGACAAAGGTGACAGACCTTACTTCAGGCACAGACTCAACTTAGTAATAAAACCAAAAATTAAGTACAAATTTCACTATAAAAGCATTAAGGGAAAACAACAGTTACATAACTAAATAATTATAAAATTTGCTCTAATAGATGCAAATACTGTATTGGAAACATCTTCTTTTGGTATAAGTCAGCACAATGCAATACATGATAAGCTACCTGTTTAAGAGGAAAAGCAAAATCACGCTGCAAGCCAAAGAGCCATTCAGTCCACCACTGAGGAGTGAGTGCCCCTGCAGCGTCCGTAAACCAGAATTCAATCTCCTGACTATCTTAATGCCTTCCAAATGTCAGTAACACAATGATTTTGTATCTAGGTAAGCTACACAAACTTCTGTATTTAACAGTGAGCTAGGAACCTCTCTCCTAAATTGTTTAGGTATCAACATCATATGCACTGAGTTACACAATACAATTAATGAAAACTGCTGAGGGAGGGACCAGTTCATCTCAGTTACATGAAGCCTGAATGCCTTTGCTTCCTATATAGAGACAAATGGTGCATAATTATTCTCTAACCATCTTGTCAAGGTTTGACTGAGCTCTCATGTATTCTCCATTCTGTAATTTTTGTTCAAGCTAAAGGGTCATAGTTTCTCCTTAGAGGAAAACTGTTCCATTTTTCTACCTCATCCTTTTTAATCCTCTCTGTAAAGTGTACTGCTTCTTCCTATGCTTTATTCATTCTTTGATAGGATGAAAATCTACTAGCAATCTACTGGAAACACATCAAATGTTAATTGGAAGGTTACAAGTGATGGACAACCCACTGCAGCTGTAGGTACACCATCCTACTGATGAATTAGTCTCACCTTTAAAAGCTTATATTTGTTCTTAGACTTATTTATCTTGCTTCAGCTTCAAGCCACTAGTATGCCTTTTTGTATTGGATTAACTAAAAAGTTAGGAGAAGACGACAATACCCAGATAGATTCTAAGTGAGCTGGCAAGAAAAGCAAATAACTAGGCATATTGTTTACTTCACTTTGCAGCTCACACTTCAAGGCTTTCCTCTAAGTTTTCATCCATGGCAAACGCTACCCACAGACAGCTACCCCCCCCACACATTTCCTGCCTCAGTCCCAAAATCTACTGACAGAAATTCTGTGTTTATTTTCCTGTTGTATTTCTGGTCCAATACTCTGCTTCCTGGCTCTTAAAAGACGAATTGCATGGAAAAGTAGGTAGATTATTTCAATTTGGCCAATGGAGTGACCTAATATAGAACAACACCTGGTCCTGTAAACTGGCTACTGTGTACTGTTGTACTCATTTCCCTGACAAGTCTTTACTTGAAGAACAGCAATGCCCCCCCCATTCACACTCAGTACACTTATGTACCTCACTGTGCCTCCACTCCTGTGCTCTGAAGAACTCCCACAGCAAGCTTACCATTGCACACCACATGATCAATAATATCAGAGTTACAGTTAGAGAATATCAAAATTATAAAAAAGCTAACAACTACAAATCTGCTAGCTTGTCAAAATAAAGTGTTACAGTGATAGTATATATAGCCTATTCCCATCTACAAATATGTCTTTTGCTGCCTTTGGTGCTTCAGAGATTCACTTTGCTTGCATTACTGAGTGTGGTTTGTTTGCTGCCTGACAAGCTAGGAATGGCAGTTGACTGGTATGAACCAAGCCCTTTAGATCTGCACCAAGAAGTGAAATGACAAAGCACTAGCTATAGTCATGCAAGGAGGCGACTGGTGGAGACTATCCCAGTGACAAATCAAACTAGCAGTCCAGGAAGACACATGTTGGAAGCTGCAGGAGGGAACAGTTTGCTTCTCACTTCTGTACTAAGTAACCTGACCTTTACAATCCGACGTGTTCTCTTAAGGAAAAAGGAAGAGATGAAAGAGCTGAGGGACTCTGCCAGGCTCAATAGGCAGATTTCTGCTGGTTCTAGATGACAGAAGAAATGTGCATCTGGAAGGATTTAGATAAGTGATGCATATTAGATCGGCACAATAATATGCAGTATTCCAAGCTGCTGATAATAGAGAGAATTCAGGTGTCAGGACCTGTATTTGTGCAGTGCTGTGACTCAGCCAAATTAACTATTCTGAACAGTGACAGAACACTGCACCAAAAATAGCCTGATTGGTACCCCAGAGATAACTCAGGTATGTTGACACCACATTATTTTGAAGCACAGGCTTTGAAGCACAGACAGAACTCACACCAGAAAAGAAGAAAAAAACCCAAAACAAACAAACAAAAAAACCCACAAAACCAAAACACAGCAAATTCACTAAATGAAGTATAACATTTAAATACTAAAATAACACAAGAAAATTCCTTGGTGTGTTATACCTAGGAAGTAATTCTGCATGCATGAACAGTACTGGCCTCAAAAATAGTGCCTCAGTACATTTTCTAACCAGAATGAAGCACAATACAAAATTCAACTGCAGTGACGAAATGCACATCGTTTTCAAAATTCATTAACAAATGTCAGAGGCATTAATAATCTCCATGGCAGCTTCTGAATAGGTTGCAAATTAACATGCTCAGACTACTGAGCTCCTTATTTTGGATTCTTCATTGACTAGTTGAATCATTAAGAGCTAGAGTTATGTCCTATTTTCATTTTCCAATGATTCTATCATCTGTATCTTATCTCTTACTCTTCTGAAATGAATGGTATAGCACTTTCATTCGCAGGCTACCACTGGAACCTATTAAAGTCCATAAATATATGCACTGTATCTGTATGTATGTATGAAGTTAATAAATACAAGTATGTGTTAGTAGCCTGTTACTAAGGTCTCCCAGAAGCACTCCGAAGTCAGGAATTCACAGCATGGATACTGAGAGATTGTAGATACTTATAATTTAGTGAAATTTCAGGACGGGGGTGGATGGAAAACAAACAGCAAAAGGGAGACCCCACAGTAGGTTTTTGCCCAGAAAGGATATAGAAATCTTAAAAAAAGATCCACCAAGTCATTAACCTAGGAAAAAAGATAACATACACATAGAGTCATTCTTAGATATAGTTGCACAGCTTTGAAATATTCCAAAAGGACTCTGCATATGGCAGAGACCCTGAACAGAGAGTATGAGTCTCAACAGTTAGTATTTGGTAAGGCTGTAAGCAGCTGAACACAAAAGCCTATAATGGGAAGTATCAAGCATCTTAATAGGCAGCAATATAAGCACCACATATAATAAATGAGGGAGAGACAGAAAAAGAGAGTATAAACAAATTAACCATAGCCTAGAAACTTCAAACAAGTGTCTCACCTTGCGTAAAATAAGGTTTTTCTTGCTAACAAGTATAAGATTTTTTTCATGACATATTGAGAAGTATATTTCTTTGTGATACTGATCTATCTCAGAGGTATCATATGTATAGAATCATGTAATGTGGCTGTTACTATGGAAACTACACCTTTTCTAAGGAAAATCAGAAGATTTAAGTCAAGTAAAATCCCAAATAATATTTTGTGACATCAGTTGGACATGTTGTTAATCTGCATCTTTAACTTACTCCATCCCATTCCTCTTAATTCTTTCCTAGCTCTTCATATTTCACATAGAAGCCAGTAATGCTAATTTTTCCCTGCATTAATTGAAGTAATATACCCTGGATGTACAGTACA
>NW_009953758.1:141451-164333 GCF_000747805.2 Chaetura pelagica
CTGCTAAAAGACATGCCTTCTTCACACAACAATCCATCTCATCAAATAAGAACTGGTAAGGTGGTACACAGGTTCCTGAAGGCGTAATTTTTAACCTTCCATCCTAAGCAAATAAATTAAAAACAGCTAAAATAAAACTGTATCTCAAGTATAAAGATTTTTTTTTCCATAAAAATAATTCTATACAAACAACCCACTATTATGAGTTTAAGAACACTCAGTAAAAGAAAAAGATTCAGAGAACAAATTTCTAAGATTTGCTGTTACAAACTCCTCTTTCCCAAAGGTTAAAGGATGTTACCTGCTAATAACCCCTCAACTCTTACTTTGCCCCTCTCTGAGAACTAGGTAGCTATTTCCACAAAGTCACTACAAAGACACCTCAAAAATTAATTTGGAACAGAAGCTATAATGGTTAACTTCTGTTTCAGCACGATTCTCTGAGCCTCAACTACAGACTACCAAACATTCTTCCCTTTTCAGTTTGCTGATTAATTTTATCAACTCTCCATTTCGAAAACCAGTTTTTCTTCACAAAGGCTGGTGTTATCATAGAGCCCAGTATAAACCTGCTCCTTACTGAATATGTTCAGTTGAAGAACAGACTGGGGAGCTTGCCCTCAAACTTCGTGCAAAGAATCTTTCTCTTTTTCACTATCACTTAAGCATATAAAGCCTTTGCACCACAAAAGACAAAGATACAGGGTGAGATGACATATTGTTTGACACAACAGATCAAAACTCCTTTTTGGGGAAATAAAGAACAAAACACACTTTTTCTGTAGTACCAACATGAAATTAAGTAAAAGCATCAGATAGAGGTCTGACTTCTCCCTCTCCTAGTAGGTCTGTAAATGTGCAGGGAACTACTTTGTATAAATGCGACAGTAGAAATTTAAATCTGAAATCTACCCACAGCAAATAAATCTTACATTAGCTTTTTACCTAATAAGAATGACACTTCATACAATACCTTTGTGATCAAAAAAAGGAAAAAGATTAAGGAATTTAATTACAGGGAATTTCAAGCCCATTGCTGCTTCTCTGTACAAAAATCAAAGTATGAGCATTGCCTCTTTTCCAAGTACTTTTCCTCTGTATAAATACTATGTTCAGCCAACTGGGAGACACAAACTCTCCCACGTGGTTTTGGAGACCAGTTGCAGTGCTGAGTCTGTTATTGCTCAGTACCTGGAAAACTGCTTGCAATAAATTAGCATGTTAAAATAACCAAAGAAAATGGTTGAGTAAATTTGAATAATACATAAGTTGAGAGAAATTGTCATATGCTAGAAACTTTCTCTACAAACAGAAAAAGGCACTTTAGTAATTCATCAAATAAGCTATTCACCATGAATTATTCACTTAGTTTTACTACTAAGGCTTCCATGTGCTTCAAGTCACGCAAATCTGACAAAAAGATATAAACCTGGGAATCAGAGTTGTGAAGGTCTAGCCTGCTTTTATATTTTCTAAGAGAGGAAATGAATTTAGAATAATTATATTTTTCTATTTTTATCTTGGCTATTAATCTCTTGGCTGGATTACTGAAGGATGCAGTGTCTCTGCTTTGCCCTTTCCATAGCCCATTTCCTCTAGAAGTTGCTAAGGGGAATTTTTCCTTTCAGCTGTACTTTACCCCTTTGTGAATACAGTCTCTAATGATCAGAGCTGTCTAGAAGTGAGTTAAAGTGCCTGTGAATCAGAAAACTTGTTTTCAGGATGGTCCCCACATTCATGAAAACAAGCAGTCCACAGAGAAACAGCTTCAAGATAAGTCTGATGATAACATCATTAAGAAGGGAGAAAAGAAGTGAGAAAAGCAGTGAAAACCACCTAAGGAACGGAATGGAATAGTGACTGAGATGCAAACAGCTTAAATGTAGAATCCCAAAAAAAAAAAAAGTCCCTCCTTTGTCTTCAGTCTCCTGTAGGAGACTGTAGAAGGCAGTCAGTTTCCATAATGGAGTTGCAGGTAAAAAGAGTATCTTTCATAACTGACAACAGCCTAGTAGCAAATAGACTTTTATTCCATTTAGTGGAGTATTATCTGAATTTACTGGAGCTCTAGAAGAAAAGCTCATTGAAAGACACAGGGCTTGTCAAACCACATTCATGGTTTGGAAAAAAAAAACAACAACCCTGATATCTCATTGGATGTTCCAACTTGCAGCCTGTAGTTGTGCACTGCCGAGGAGTCTCCAAAGATGCCCAAAAAGTGAACGGAAGTGGATTCAGAACTCAGGAGTTCATGACAAGTGAAGCATATTGGTAGAGTACTCTGGGGATGTTGGTGGAGATCTGTCCAATTTGATGTATTTTTCCATACCATATTTAATTTTCTGTTTCATAATACTTCATATTACAGTATTACATTAAGCTAGTAAATATGTATGCAGAATTTTTATTACTTAATAGTTATAAGGTTAACTGTAAAGGGGAAAGCTTATATTTAATATGTCAATGAGGCTGTGAAATGTCAAGTTGAAAAGCTTTAACACATTATTTCTTCTTCTGAATCTACAAAAAGAACCTCTCCAGAAAAATATTCAAATCAAGATCAGTATTGATTTTGCTCCCTGGAAAATGCACTGGACTGTGATATTATAAAATAATAAATGTCTAGAGAATACTTGTCAGTACTGATGGAAGGAGAAAGAGATCAATCTGGAATCATACAATACACCTGCTCTGAACTATGAGCAAAATATAACACCATCAGTTTCTATGGTAAACCTGTTCTTTGATACTTACGCTCTAATAAGCAAACATATATACTAACACACCAAAGAACACCAAATTACGTGTACCACATTCACATTTAATAGAAAAAAAATGTGCTTTAATTACTTGAGTATGCAGATTACCATCTACTTGGTCTCATTTGTTTTGCTACCTGTTCTATTGAAAGCCTTCTTTAGATTAATTGTTTGCAGTTGATACCACTTCCTTTAGATACATGCATTTTTTCCTGATACCTAGACTTCTGATATAACAGTGCAAGTACCACTGTATCATTTTTTCCAGAGGTACTTGCTTAAACTGGAAACAGGAAAGTACAACAGAGAGAGAGTAACAGAGCGAACCAAGATGGACTGATTTAACACCATCACAGAAGTGGATCATTACTGAAAAGAGAGAATAGCAGTGAATGCATATAAGTAACTGACACCAAATTTGTTGTGAATTTGTACTTCAGCTGTTTTTCTAAAGTTCCTCTCTTGATGAGTAGTCTAACCTCTTGAAGTATGTTGTTTTGCAATGCCTTTCCAGTAGCTGTGGAGTAACTAACAGGGAGAATGTTTTGTGCATTTTCAGGAGACACCTATGTGCACTTGCACAGAGAATGTGTGTAGGTATGTATGTATATGTGCACATAAGTCATGATTACAGAAATGTTATATAAAGACATTACCAAGTTATATGCCTTAATTTACAGTTACTAAGATTTTTTATTTCTTCCATTTTTGTTAAGTTAGAGAATGGTAAATTATGCCTACCTTGCTTATTGTACAGAACAAATTATATAAGAAGCTATAAAAGAACATTTTAAATTATTTTTAAAGCATTAAATAATTTTAAAGGTTTAATCAAAGTATCTATTATCGGAAAAAAAGTATTTTTCCCCACTTAGAAATATTAACCAAGGTTAACAATTAATAGGAAGTTTCAGGCCACAGAAACTCTGGTTTTCTGTAAAATTTTATGTATTTCAAGATGCACACCAATACCCAATGTTCAAAACCCCCTTAGTCTGGCAGTCAGATAAGATCTGTTGATATTAATGGCTGTTACACCCTTCCTTTGAAGGCCTTCCAGATTTTTATTGTACTTCATTCTTTCTCATTCTGCCCTGCTTTTGTATCATCCAGAAAATTCACAGCACCAAACGAACAGGTGAAAATATAGAAAAAGTTTTCCATCATCTGCTAGACAAACTGAAAACAAGTGTTTAAAACTAAAAATATTCCCAGAAAGCAGACACCACAGTACTTACACTTTATCAGAAAATAACATTACTGAGGACTCAAAATACTAATTTCTATATCATGCTTAAGAATAAAATATTGGCATCACCTGACTTATTAGAGAATACTGCACAACTTTATCTAACAGGATATTTATAACTGGCTCAGGTGGCCTGATGTCATCCAAAACAAAGGTCATAAACTGCTGCTATAATGGTATTATTTTTAAGCTTTGTGGTAGTAGTCTGTGCCAGACATGGCACTGAGTGCCAGACCCTGGAATAATTTCTGTTGGGGCCCTGACTGTGTTGAATGATTATGAAAAACTTTAGGCAACAAGAGGAACAGTGAAGGTCATTTTGTGGGAACTAGTGAAGCTCCGGTATGTGTAGCAATCGGGTAGTAAGGTAAGTAAAGTAAGTAAGGAGTCAGATAAAGGGCTTAGAGTAGGGGCCAATCAAAAGTGGAATGGGGACACGTGAACAATGTATATTAACCAATTAAGAACTTTGTTTTGCTATGTGGACAGCGTGCACGCTGTCCTGAGACTATATCATCTGCACGCAGCTAAATAAACTTGGATTGAATCTATGTCATATTGGTGTGCAGTATTCTTTCCCGGCTTGCACAGATATGGACCACGGCAAATTTCAGCACTTTTTTCAACAGGGGTGTTCCAAGTCATTGGACGACTTGCTGTTCTTAACAGTCACTAGTGGAAATTGTACTTGTTGAACAAAACTTCCTCTATTCAAAGTATTTTTTCTACAGCAGTCTTACATTAGAACAGGTTACCCAGAGAAGCTGTGGATGCCCCATCCCCAGAAATGTTCAAGGCCAGGTTGGACAGGGCTTGTAGCAACCTGTTCTAGTGGGAGGTGTCCCTGCCCATGCAGGGGGGTTGGAAGGAGATGATCTTTGAGGTCTCTACCAACCTAAACCATTCTATGACGAAATTTAAGAGTTACAATATGAAAAAAAACCCCAAACAAACAAAAAACAAACCACAACAACACACACAGAGAAGAACCTAAAACACTATTTGCATGGAGCAACAGGCTGACAGCCACTCAGTCTCAAGGGTGGTGGTGTGTGAAGTACAGTTTTGCATTATATCATAAAAAGACTTGTAGTCCTTTTCACTTTTCCTGACAGCCAGAGTAAACAAACCTTCTTCTCCTTCAAGTGCTTGAGTCCACCAGATGAGAAACACTGCTCTGCTTTTAGAAACAGTTGCTGGCCACCAGATGGTAGGATATAGTTTCTTCTGTATACACCCTGTGGTGCTCAGGTCTGCTGTTCAGTCCTGCCCATGGCAGAGGATGCTGCCACTGCTGTGACAATCAGAATTTGGGCCACAGTTTGTATCATCAATCAATAATATTAGTAAAGTGACAGGTTATCCATATGACACAAGTACAAGCTCAGTGTTACTATTAGCTTTTTCATAAAGACTAGATTTTTTAATTTAATTATGCAGATAAACAATCTCATATATTCACAGAATTTTAAAAAGCAAATGCTAAGGGGAGTTAGCAAGCTGCCACTCACTCAAATGTCCTGCCATGCAGCCACGTCTGGTGTGTGGGGTTTAGGGAGGTTTGGCAGCAAATGCACTCATGGTCCATCTGCTCACAGCGATATCAACAATGTGCCAGGTTTCTAACTGTATTCTGTAGCTATGCTGCAGTGTTTATTGTTCAAGTAGATTGTTTTCTTACTACTTAATGCTGATTTGTAGGCTCTGTCTCTTTTAGCACTGTTTTCATGAAAATGAAAGGAAACAATAAATGCCTAACAGTACAGTGTTTCCTTCCCATTACCGCAGCTTGGGGGAGGGAAGGGGAAGCCCATTATTGTTGACTACAGCTAATGCACTGAATAAGAGAAGGGTCTACACGCAGTTTTGAATATGTAAATAATCTATTTAGCAAGGGAAACAAATATCGCACCACGATGTATTTAATTTCCACTTGCTATTGCTCTTCCTCATGCTGCCTTGCATCTCTATTAGTCTTCAACTATTATTGTTGGATCAGTCACACAGTGTACACCCTGACAGACAGATCTGCATCAAATTCACACAAATACTCATTATTATAGTTCAACTAGACTGTTTCTATGGCTTTGACCGACATATTCTTGCTTTCCCTTAATTATATACCTTGCTCTTGAACAGTGTGTCCCAGTCCCTAGATTAGACTCTTTGCACAGGGTCTGCTGACGTTTAACATGAAGAACTAAAATAGCCCTTTTTTTTTTTTTTTTTTCTTTCCTGAGGTGAGTAAAACTGAAGGCTTAAAAGAAACTGTACAATAAACATCTGTGGCCACAAATGGCTAACAGACACTGATTTACAGAACAACAATAATATAAGCCTTAAACTACTCTGCAAAATTTTGTGAGATAAGTATTCTAAGGAGTACAGTTTTATCTTTAAATTACTTAATCACCACTTAATTGTTTTTGCTACATTTTACATCACAGTATACCATAATCATATACATAGCAGAGCAGTAGCTGGCTTCTCTCAGACACCTAGCATTTTATGCCAACTATACTTGCTTAAGCCAAAATATATATCTCTTTGGATGGATAAAACCATTTCCTTCTGATGTCCCAGAGGTTTCTGCTGCTCCAAACCAAGCTGGTCTTATTATCTCATGGTTGGACCTGGCATGACACACACAGGTTGTATCAAGTAATCAGCTAAACTCTTTCACAACAGCCAAGCTCTCAAGATTTCTCAATTGTTAATCTCAGTGCACAACATCAGCATCCAATTCATTCTGCATGTCATTGAAACACAATTATTTTACACCAGGAGCCGTCAGCATCTATTCATTGTGACGCAGTACATTTTAGAAGAAAACTTCTCTTTAAGAACAAAAAACAACTGGAAAGATTATATACTGAAGTTCTGACAGCACAAAAAGAAAATGCAAAGGAAGAAAGCAAAGCTACACAATAGGTTAAACTAAATAACAAGAAATTTTCAAGTGGAACGTGAGGTCAGTTAAAAAGAAAGTATGATAGTCCTCTAAGACATAGGAAATATAATTTATTCACAAGAGGCAGAGAAAGGCAGTAATTCAAAGTGTGCCGAAGCTAAGAATCCAAGTGTAAAGTTCAAAAATTACAAATTCTGTCAAAGGAGTTTGGAAGAAACACACTACATCCAAGTCAAAACATTAAAATGGAGGAAATTACTTGGAAAAATCCACTAGATCATAATAGTTTTTAACCAAAGCCTTAGTTTTAACAGACAGATGTGAAGCAAGTGGTAATGGGGATGAGACTGTAAGTAAAGTTGCAAGTTCATAACAGGAGAAAAAGAGAAAATTCTAAAATAAACAATGCACAAATTAAGCATTGTCATGGAGGACAGAGGTCAACAGGAAGCATTTTTCCTTATTAAAAGGATGAAGTAAACTAAAAGAAGAGAACAGAATGCCGAATCTCCATTCTTAAGAATGAGGTCAAACTGAGCTTCCCACCAACTACTGCTCTATTATATTAACAGTTAAGAGATTAATGCAATAGTTTAACATTTAAAATAAAAATAACTAGTGAAAGTCAGGAAGGGGAAGTGACCTGAAAATCAGGTCATAGTATCTTTCTGGCATGCACAAATTTAATATAGTGTGGTTCCTCCAGCTCTGCTATGTTGACACAAGCAGGCATTTTGCAAAAACTTCTGGAAGGGATATGAATTCCCCATATGGAGTTCTGAACTGAGGTCCTTGTGGACACTGTACTACAGTCCAAAAAAATAATGAAATCAATCATAGTGACATAGGGAACTGTCCCATCTACCAAAAAAATTTCCTTTTTTAAACTTTTCTATATTTTTAAGAAATAAAGTATATTAAATAAAAATAAAAATTAAAAAAATGTTTGCGCCTATGAACAGGGAAGAACACTGAAAGGAGCTCATTTCATCTAGGTGGCGTAATGATTCTATGAGAACTTCCTCACTAAGGTATCCTTTTGTTTTTTCAGGACTACTCAAGTGCCTTTCAAGCAACAGAAATAAAAATAATACTTTTTAATAAATAAATTCCTCTTTTTCTGCAAAGCTCTCTATTCACAGCTCAAAAAGATACTATTTTTGAAGACTTTGCACTATACATGGAGAGAGACTCACCCACAGAGATCCACCCATAAAGGAACCTACCATCATCCTGACTGAGGAGCCAACTAATTTTGCATAGGATAAAATAAGGACTTAGAAATACAGATGGTGAACCGTTCAATTAGTTTTAGCTTTGCATTGCATCAGCTAAGGGAAATTGTGATCAATATAGTGTACATTCAGCTTTCTAAACAGAAAGCACATTTCATACAAAGATGAACATTTTTCTCCTTGTCACACAGAATTATCTTAATTATTGTTTCAAGGAGCAGCTTTGCATAGAATCATCCAGCAGTCCAAAATGCTGCTCAGAAACTCATCCCTGGAATAATTTATTATTTTTTTAGTCCTAACATCTTGGGCTTGTTTGATATGCTTGCCATTTCTTGCTGACAGGGAGGTCGATTAAATCACATTTATATTGTAAACGTATGCATTGCTTTTTACCCTAGGCAGTGGATGAAGAGATACAGAGCCCCATGGGAAAAGCAAACCAATCCACTTTCATATTGCAAATTTCTGCTGTTCGGAAGAAATGAATGGTTGCCAGGGAGAACTGGGAATTACTCGAGGATGCAAAATGTTATTTTAAAATCCTTTTGAGGGAGGTTTTTCTCTCCCCCACCTCACCATTTTCACATCTTCTGTTAATGCAGCTCACATCAGTTTCTATGAAAACACTGAAGGAATGCACTTCACCAGCATTCTTCAGAGGATCTGTATAAACCAGGCTTTTTCTCTGCCTGCATAAAGCAGGCCATTTCTTTACTTTTAAAGGGAGAGAGGAAAAGGGATCTGTAACATTTTCCAAAGCATCACGTCTTCCAGAGATCATTCAAGATGAGGAAAGTCATCACATATTTTTTAACTCAAAGAAATTTTTAAAAATAAGGAGAGTAAAGGTCATTGCTCAGGGCTATGGAAAAATGAGGATACTGTATCATTAACCTAAGAGAACTAATTAGGAAACATTCAACTTTTATAAATTATGCAAAGCACTCTATTTACACTTTTTCAGATTTCAACCATAACAGAGATAATTAGCAAACATTTACAGCAACAGTGCAATCTAATAAAGCAACCCTTTCATATAAGGATACTTTCCCACTAACAGTTTCATACCTACAATAGCAAGAAGCAAGTATTATTAACCAAAAAAGCTTTATGAAAACCATTTCATATGTGACCTCAGACTAACAAGATCATATTGGTATTTTTCCTTCACTCAATGCAGTACTCAAACTGTCAGTCAGTCAACCAACTAGGTAAATAATTGACTCTGCATAACTTTAAGGGCTTCTCACTAGCTTAGTTATAGCAGAAAAATAGTTTATCTGATTTAACCTTAAAAATATATACCTTGCCATTCAAGTGTTATGTGAACACAGGGTCACATCCTGCAGTGGATTCCATTCCCACTTAGTACCCCCGAAAAACTGAAGAGCTTGAGAATTTTGGCATTAATTTTAACATCATGAAGTGTTCTGAAATATCAGCTTGGTTCTCAGTTTAGTTTTTAGAGAGCTCACATTGACAAAGTATTGTTAAAAGGATGCTGTACAAACAAATAAAAATAACTAACACAGGAACATTTGGCAAAAGATGACATCTTTACAACATACAAAATATCAATGTTATTTAGCTCTATGCACTCTCTGTCTGTTTCTGAAACACAGGTTGTAAAGCTAACCAGCTCCTTTTCCTCCTCCTCTCAGAGAGAGAGAGAAGTATGTATAAAACATGCCAAAAAAGAATGGGGGCTGAAATAAAGGGGGGAGGGGAATTAGACAAGAGGGAAAAGGGAGGTAAGGATAAAAGTCTCATGGAAGTCAAAGGTACAAAAATTCAACTACCTCTAGTATTTCGGGGTTAAGGAGATACACAAATACACTCCTGCCATCAGATCTTCTATTTGCAGGGCTTTAAAAAGTGAGTTAGTGTGATTCAAAGCCCACTGAAGTCAGTGGAGAGATTCCCTCCACTAATCTTTAGATGTTCTATAGGAAATACATTGTGTTTTGGCTACAAGATTTTTGATGGAAGTGAAAAGGACTTTACTTATATTCAGCTTGGGAGCTGTGAGAGACAATGGCTAACAGTTAATTCTGGTTAACTAGTTTTTGGAAAAAATGAAGAACATAATTCAGCAGAAAGTTTTATTGGATATCATCCATAATTTTTCCTTTCATGAACTGCACAGTCAAGAAATCATATGCCTGAGAACAGAAGTTGTTGATCTATGTCAAATCCTCATGTTTTACCTCTTCACTTAAAATTAAGTGTTCACAAAAATATTTGCAAAACTCCTATGTCTTTCTGCTACTGACAGAACTCCAATACTTACACAACTCTAATGAAAAGTCACTCTAGGAACCTTTTCCTGTTAACATTGTGTAAAGATTCTGCCATGAATCAGAATAAAATATATGTGACTTTTCTCCATTAGCCATGTTTACCTAGTTACAGCAAAGGTCTAACATTCCATTATTAGTCTCTAAAGCAGAGGATAAGCCACTCAACCAGGTACACTGCATTCCCTGATGCATAAGGTAATATGCTGGTGTGTATAAAAATCAGGCAGCACCAAGTTATGTGTAAAATGTTTGCAATCAGAATAGTAGCATTTTCATTATTAGAATAATTAACTTCCTAATATTTATTTTGTGTTTATTGTCTGATATCTATTTATACAAAATGCTCACTGTATATGGTATACAAATCTCTTGTTTTAAACGTGTTAAAGTCATACTTTTGCATGGGCTGCTTTTACCACAGATTACAAAAAAGCAAAAGCACACTGTATCAATAAAAATTCCTACAGAGACACCATGAACGAAATCCTCAGTTGTATAATTCAGAGCAGTCAAATATTTCTAGTGAAAGTCAACACAGATAGCAAAAAGCAGCAGGAAACCACAAGATACGGATTATATTTCCGGTTCTGCCACTCACCTGCCACATAACCACAGGAAAATCACAATGGTTGCCTTCCTCTACTTCTGCTTTTCTTCATTGCTTCTTCAGTGCATTAGGCAATGATCATTAATTTTGCTGGAAGTTAGTAGGCACTATTATAATCCAGATTACAACACTGAAGATAACACAGGGCCTTCAAAAATAAAGTAAGATTCATTACACTCAATACTTTTTTGTTATTGAAAGATTTTTACAAACATGGCAGGTGTGACCGTCAGTCAGTGAGTGGTAAGTCATGAGAACATTGCACAGATTGACAGTTATACTGGACATTTGTAGTAGTATACTGGTAGTAGTAGTAATAGAGCTCAGATACAAGTCACACAAACCTACCAAAACTATGTTTTAAGAGACAGTCAAGATTTTGAAACACAACAGAGAACAGAGACCCAAAAGAAGCCATTACAAGTATCGAATTACTTCCATTCTCCACTGTCACCAAAGAAAATACACCTTCCACAGTTGGTCCTGAGTGTAAGTGTATGATGGAAAGAAAGATTGCTTCATTTCACATAAAAAATTATTGCAGTAGAGCTGCCAGATTTGCTGAGTGAACAGAGCTTCATTATCTTGCAGCTATCAGAAAGGTTGATACACAAATTTATCTATCTTTTAGAGGTACCTTTCTCTAAATTGCTAGGAAGCAGAAAAACAAAATGTTCCAGCTTTACTGATATAGCACCTTTTGAGCTCAGCTCAGCCCTAATAGGTCTATTCAGAGGTGCAGCCACTCAGGAGACACTTGCCTACAGGTTTGTCATCTGCTCTAGTCACCTCAGATTACCCGAGGGCACTACTGTGTCCACTAGCAAAAATTCTTCATGTGAATTAATCTAGTCTTCACCACAACTGAATCCCCTAAATATTTTAGCCCTAATATTATAACCACCCTCTCTTTTGTTTTTTCTACCCTGACATCTCATATTCCTTTAAGAGCAACTGCTTAAAGCAGTACTCCTTGAAGATGTACTTTTAAAAATACAAATAACCTACTAATGTCCCAGGCTGACAGACACACCTAATCCTACTCTGCCATCCCACAGATATTCAATTATAGAGCAATTCCCTGAGCAACAGCTTTATAATATCTAGAACTCTGAAGTTTTACAGATACCTTTCCTGAATTCTCCACCAACATCAGTGGTCTTGGAATAATCTTCACAAAGTTATACTTGAGTTCTGGGGCCAGGACATAGGTATTCTGAACCTATGTGCATTATCCTAACCATAGACACTTGGAGTAACAATTTTTTAAAATAATGTTACTTGATGAAGATTTTTTCAACTTTAAAAAGTTTATGAATCAAAATAGTCTTCAAATGCATCTATCGATCCTTTTTTGTCTTGAATAACTCCTGACATAAGTATGACTATATGAATAAGAAACATTTGCTTACATAAGTAAAAGCTGCCTTGCTTGGTCCCTCATTAGTACAAATTCACCTGTAATTTGTTTTCATCTTCTCGGTGAGAGGAACAGATATAAGTTGTATTCATCACAGCTCTCATCATGACTCTTATTACAAGAACAAGCTATCCTAATTGCAAGACAGATGAGAAAGACAGTGGCACCCTGTAGTATCATGACCTTTCCAGCATTTCATATTTTGACTTGCTGACCATTCCATCTGCTTTTTGCACACTGCAGGGAAGAACAGAACAGTCATGCATGATGGTAACTAGGAGGACTCATTGCTGTAAACCCATGCAATATCATTAAAAGTCTTAGGTCTCATCTCAACTCCTGCTAAACTGCCAGCTTTTAGCCTACTTGATGTTAGTAGCGGCAAAGGCATTTTTTCAAAGATTGTAGTATCTCTGAGATGTCATTCACAGATCAAGCTTCTTTTGTAAAAAAGCAAAGATGGATTGCTCTTTGGGCAACACTTTGCAACAAGTGACAAATCATGTTCAATTCCTTGGATATTGATTGTCATAATACTAATCCATCTGGCATTAAGGAAGGAATAATATGCAAGCCTATATTGTTTCTTTTGCAACTTAGTACAAATTTTGAATAGCTTTTATGATGTTTTTATCAGAGATGCCCAGATACTTTCATATTACATAAAATACTATAATATTACAGCATCACTAGTGTCTCCGCATTCTTATCACTTGACTTGAAGATTATGGTATATAAAGACCAGCAGACCTGGCCCCTCTACAGTACTGGCACTTAGTAACACCACTACTTCTCCTTGGCTCTAGAAACTGAGCCAAAATTCCTTGGCAAGTATAAATGTTTGCAAAACTATAGAAAATAAAAGCTGGAAGGAATAGTTCACATCAGGAAAGATGTAAAAGTCAGACTGATGTAGGAAGCGGTAATTTTTTAGGCACAAGTTATGACAAACCTAGCTCTAACAGTGATCAGAGGTATACAATGAACAGGTCCACTTCTTTAAATAAAACTGCAATTTCTTATAGCAGACTGAACAAAGAATTATGGCAAAAAGAATTCCACAAAGATCTATACATGTCAGCTTCCCTAAAGGCTAGTCAAGCCATGAAACAATTTGAGAAGGATAAAACTCCCCAGACAGACATGACCAAAGGCCAAGAACAGGAAGGAGGTGGATAAACGAATAACAGGAACAGGCTCAAGGAAACAGTTCAGAGTAGAATAAGAAAAAATATATAGCAAATATGTTAGGAGTCAGGTATTTGAGAATATAAAAAATAACAAGTGGACCAAAATCTTATGGAAAAACAAAGACAATCAATGAAGGGCTAAAAGAAGGAGCAGGAGATGGTTACAGCAGCATAGAAGTCACTCTGAGGAACAGAAAGAGCGGCAGAGCTGCAGGAAAGCAACTGAATTCAAGATGTTGAATTTGAGATATTTGTAGCCCAAAAAGAAATATTTAGTATACATGTAAACTACAAGACAGCTGAAATGTGACTGAGAGGTCAAGACACAGATAAAAAAGCAAAGAATATCAAAGTTACAACACTACCTTTGCAAGAATACGTGTAAGGGTGTACCCTATGCACATGGGAAAACTGATGGAAACGTGACTGCCAAACCAAATAAACTTTAAAGAAAACAAAACAGGCAACAGCCCATTATTTTGGCTTCCTATTATTTGAGAAGTTACACATTTCAAATTGCTCTTTGCCTAAGTACTATTCAGTATGTAAATAATTCCAGTCAAAAGGAATTAATAATTCATAAGCAATGATGTTAAAATTAATTCTCCTGTGTCTAATTTTCTTCTTTAAAAAAGTACATAATACACAGTGGAAATGAAAATGGCTCAAGCTGTTTTACACTGGTTAAATGTATTCATGTTTTCTATAGTGCACTCTCTTCATATGAAAACTGTTAAGTCTTGTTAATATCATTATTGAATAAGATCAGTAAAAATTAAACTCCATCATTAAAAAAACAGAAACATGTTTCCTTTTGTTTACAGGTAATTAGGTGATTTTAAAACAGCACACAGAGAAATAAATTAATTAATTGATTGGGGGAGAATAGAGAGGATCCGGTTGGCGCTGCATGAGTAACTATTAAAAAGCATATTGTGTTTCTTCATTTATTTCAGTTAAATAATAGTATTTTCAGTGTTCACAATTTTGCATGGCATTAACTAGCTTGCCTGTGAAACAAGCCATTTAAATATTTTTTCACATATGAGGAAATGAGCAAGTTTTAAGATTTTCCCAGAGACTTTTCAGGTATGTTTATAAAACACTAGGTAGTAAGGCAGCGATACATCCAAGGCTGGAATGCAGAAATTCCTGATACTGAAGCCAAATGTATTGTAACAACTGCAATTATCTAAGGGACTAATTCTCATGTGGCACATTTTGTTCCTCTAAAGAGCCTCTGATGTGTGACTGGTGTTGGAGTATGTGACTTACTGATGCTTATCATATAGCTAATTAAACATATGCATAACTGCTGAGGGCCTGATCCTGGTTTCACCTAAATCACTGAAGTAGTATTCAACACAAGATTTTTTTCTTACCCACAACTTACAAAAGCAGTGTGCTACTCCAATACATGCTAAGGAATAAACACACTGAGGGCAGCAAAACAAACTCAGAAAACCAATTGCGAGAAAAACACACACATGCAGTAAGGATTTCTGCAAATACATGAAACACATGGACAAATCACTGAGCTGGAAAAAACTGAGAGGACAAAGAAAACTTCTATGCCAATTTGACATAAAGGACCAAACATTTACATACTCATGAGCAGGGAATCAATTCAGACTGCACGAAGACTAAAATTCTTCAGCTCTTTAAACTCTAATTCAGAAAAGCACTTAACCATGTGCTAAACCATAAGTGCACACCCATTCCAATTCTTAATCATTTAAAGGTGATACAGGTTTAAATACTTTGATACTCAAAGAGGGTGACAAGCCTGGTCCTGTTACCTCCATTACTGCTTGTTGCTACACTGCAGCTGAGAGGGGAAGGGCCTGCCCTGCCCTAGGGTGGCTGTGTGGCTGGGTCCAGACCCTTCCCATTTCTCACTTTTTCTTTAATCTTGCTAAATTATGCCTGAACAGTCCTTTGATTAATATGTTGTGTAGGTAGAAGTACAACTATTCTCAACTGTAAACCACTGAAGAACTTTGAGATAAATCCCTTTCATTCACTGCAAGCTGCCTTGGGCTCTGAGGTAGGACTCCTGCTTCTCACATCAGAAATGTGGGGCATGTTTGACTTAGCACCGAGTAATCACACAGACTGGTGTGTAATATTAGCAACTCCTGGTTGATTAAAGGTAAGGTTTTGAAGCCTTAATTATCACACTCTTGTTCTTGTGTTGTAGCTGAGGGGTAATCACAAGAAAAGCAGGAAAATATCCCCATCAGCATCCTGACAGCAGTCTCTCAAAATAGACACGCAAACAAGCATTTATTAAGTTGTTCTCTCCATTGAATATTTGCAGTCAACCAACAATAAAACTTGGTACCAATATCTCTGGACACCACTAGATACTAATAATTCCACTGAAAAAGTATACTTAAAAATACATTGTGAGAGGGTGTTAAGTTACGTGGAAATGCTCTGTCAAAAAGTGTCCAAGAACTTGCACATTATTAATTTAATACCCCTACAAGGCACTCAGATGTGATCAAATTAAAGATAAAACTAATGACAGTAACTCATTAGGATGTCAGAGTAAGTCTGTGACAGTAATAGATTAGAACACAAAGCCATGTAAGTGCCCAAACTATATGAAAAACATCTGGGTGTAGAGTATAAGCCATATAATTTTACAGTATTGAAAAATCTGTCATTGTTTCAGCCTTGTGAACTACAAATAGATGAAGAAAAAAAAATTAAGAAATACAATGGACATGCCTCATATCTTCATACTGCATATCATACAGTGCCTTTCACCTAATATTTTGCTATTTATCATTATTAACATGCTATTTATGCTGCATCATCCCCAGTCAAAACAGTAAATGTCATTTTTTGCCTGAAAGATCTTTACATTCTTGCTATGAAATACCAGGCAATTGGTCATACTGATTTAAGGAAACAGGAATAGTCACATTGTCTCAGAAAGTAATTTTTAGTATTTCTACCTCTATTATCTCAATTCAATGCTAACAATTATAGGGCTTTTTTCATTAATAACTTTGCTGTTACAGAATTAGAAAATGTAATTTTAAAAAATTAGCCAAACAGCTCCAGATTACAAATCCACTTTTAGCTATTGGAGCAACACAAGATCTGCAGGTCTGCAGCATATTTTTAGAAGAATATTGCTTCAGCAAAACCATGAACTTGGCAGCTCCTGCAAGAAAAAAAATCAAATCAGAACCATCTACAACACTGTATATAATTTTTAAGATAGAGCTTGCTAGCTCTCCAATCTAGAAGGGTTTTTTTTTAATTCTGATAAATTAATTTACCTTAGGCATGACCACTTTGTTCTCTAAGGCAACCAAATGAGTGCTTTACTTAACACCTTCAGGACAGAGTGCTCACCCACCTCCTGATACTTGAGCTCCCAAGAGTGACTGCTTTCAAATGAATCAGAGGTTGTATCTGAGGATTCTTACCATGCCTATATTTCCTAGATGTACCTGGTGGAAGTTTATCAGCATTAGAGAAGTTAATTAGTCAACTGAGAGCTGGAATCTCACCAGGCTAATTTTTGCTGACAGGGATAATGATAGATTTTTCAAGCCTTAAACCAACAGTTGGTGCAAAAGATCAACTCACTAATGATTGTCATTTAGTTGTGCGACTGTTGACTTCATTTTTCTGCCTTTGAAAAACATGTCATACTCATTCAACAACTGCCCACACTACCTGCGTTTTGCAGTTGGGAAAACACAGGTATTCCAAATAAATCTCCCAAGACACCAGAGCTAAATCTTTTTAAGTAAACAGTTAATGCCTTATCGTTGCAATGTTATTAACTGTGTTCATTTGTCTGGAAAAAAACATAATGCAACATTCCTAACTGCAGAATCATCTAAACATTTCTGACAGTAAGTTAAATACTTCATTGTGACAGCTTATAGCTATCTTCACACAAGAATTAAAACAAGACTTTAATTAGGAAATGGAAGGGTACTTCTCAGAGCACATACATATTACAAGTCTTTTTCAATAGATACAGGGATATCAAACTTTAGAGTCTGTGTGTTCACATACATACATCTGTAATTGTAGTAGAGGCAGAGGTGGAGGAGAGATTCTATTAAGCATGAAAATAAAATCAGCTGAAAGAAAATAAATATATATATATAAAATATATATATATATATAAGCATGAAAATAAAATCAACTCCCAATTCAACACTACTTTTAGCTTAGCCAAGGTTTTCCTTTACAGGGAAGAGTACATTGCAGTGTAAAGAGTTTAAAGCACCACCTAATTACATAACCTCAGCAACTACAACCCAGGAAGCAATGGGAACTTCTGAAAGTTGTCTTAATAAATAAGCATATGTTCATCCAAAGCAAGTATAAGCTTCCACTCACATAATAAATTCTCAGAATGGTACAAAGTTTCCCTGACACTAATTTGAAGTGGGCCTGTAACTGTTTGCTGGAAAAAAAAGAGTAGCTCTGGCTTTATTTTAACCTTGCCTCTCCCACCCTACTAGCAAAAGCACCAACTGTGCTAGTAACAGCAATGCCTTTAGTAAAGTCCTTACTACTAGAAATCTAATGAGAATCAAACTAGATCTTTACTTTGCCTTCACATCTAGTAGTGTAGGTTATTAACAAGATAACCTGAAACTTTGTTAAAGTAATTCCTTTGTGATTTCATTCAGAGAATGAAAATTGACAAAACTTGCAGTCACATTACAAATGGAAAAGCAGAGTCCTTGGAAAGCTGAGAAATTAGTTTAAGTTCCCCTTATGTATCAGAGATACATGAAAGGAAATCTGAACACTACTTCATTTATCATTAAAACCCAAGTAATTGATATACATAGAAAAGGGGTTTAGGGCTTGGTTTATTAGTTCTAATAAGGAAAGAAATTTCAATATCATTCAAGTGTTTGGACTTTATTATCAAAATATATAGGACTTGAAATACCAAAAATATTTGGTATTGGAAATATCCCAGCCAATAACAACCCTAAAATGCCTTCTGTAGCTCAGAAGGATATTTTAGCCAATTTAAAAATCTTCAAAATGCCAGATTTATCATGAAGCTCCTTCTGAGACAATTAAAGCCACTACGTAAGCGGCAACATACCATAAAAATCTTGATTGTACAATTCAACCACTCCTTGTCTGTACTCATTTTACTAAAAGATTTCCTCATGGCCACCATTTCATACTGCTTGTCCTCCATCTCCTCTGCCTTAATGCTTCTCTCTTCCAGCACATTAACCTGTTCTTTGAATTAGTGGTCTTCAACAACCTGTTGCATGTATTTCAAACCCCTGCTCCAGAGCACGCAAGATAAAGATTCTCAGTGAATGAGATTAAGGACTGTTCTGTTGTCATTCTCAGGAAAAGCTAAATTCAGAATTAAAAAGAGGGGGGAAAAGGTAATAATGTCAATATAGACAGTCTGGCATGAGAAAACAGATTCAGAAAACTTAAGTCTGTGGACACTATATGCAACGTGCAACAGGATCTAGAAAAAAGATGAGGCAATCTAAACAAAAGCATAACACTTGGTTCTACCTTTACTAAAAGCAATAAGAATACATTCAGTAGGGGAACCTAGACATGTAAAACTCATAAGGATATATAATTTTTAAATCATAAGCTTTGGAGCCTTGGTATTTGATCAGCAGTTTCTGAGCCACACCAAATCACAAGATTCCCTATCAAAATGGGTTAGACTTATTTACTTATTTAGTAACAGCAACAGAATGGATGGTTCAATTTCCTCATTCTGGCAGCTGGCACATAGGGAAAACCACCACAATCAATAACCGCTGTACTAAAAATCTCAAGAACTGATACTGCCACCTCTTACTAAAAGTCTGCAAGGGCAAACCCTCCAAAGATGTTGAAAAGACAGTCTCAATCAGAATGGGGTTTGTCAACATTTAGCAATTTCAAAAGAAAAAAAAAAAATCATACAGTTCCCACCATTGTATCATGGTGTAGCAATTAATATATCATTTTTCTGTAGGAAATGCCACAATTATTGTTTTTCTATTCCTACAATCAGTAATAGCAATGCATAGGTTGGACTGTAGATATTCCTTATTCAGTTCCTGGTTTGAACCCAATGAGTAATAATGGGAATCTTTTACATGATAATTATGTCTGTTTGCCAGAGTTCCCATGTTGGTTTGTTTCACCAACCTTCACATGCACGTGGAAAAAATCAAATTCCATCCTAACCAGAGACTTCCATACTAAATAGGGACCCAAAATTGACCTTTATCTTATTTTGATATTAAAAACAAATTAAAAATTAAAAGCAAATACAATAACTCACCAATAAATATAGTGGTGCCAGTGGCATCCATCAATTTATAATTTCCAGAAAACAATATGTGTGTTTCAGTAACAGGGCCCTGTAACAGGGCGCTTTTTTTTTTTTTTTTTTTTTTTTTTTTTTTTTTTTCTCCCATTAAACTTTGAGTTAGGCTAAACAGCACATTACATACGGAGAGGGAAAAGAAAACTTCACATCACTGAAATTCTGTCTCAGTAGGGGCTGAAAGCATGGATGTTCTTTGGTTATTACTATGCTGAGTGCTAAGATGGCTGTTAAATATTTTATCAGCCAAGACTGCAAGAAATGTGCTAAAAACAAGGACTGAATGATCTCTGCTTTGAGTCTCACATTGTGCAAATACACAAGTATGTTATTTTATTATTATTTCCTGTGCTTCTTCTACTTATGATTTTCTCAAATATCTCCCCCAAAGCTGCCACTCTGAGGGTTTTCTTTCCCACAGAAGTGGCTGTGGTACAGTGCACTTCATAAGAGCTGACAGCTAACTGAAGTAAACCTAAGGACACAGAAGCATTAGGGACGTCAATCCACAAATAGAATTTCATTGTAATTCTCTGCATGAGGTCTGAGAGCAGCTGATGCTTGAATTAAGAACAGTGCTTTTGCAGATTTTATGAGGGTGATGCATGTGATTGTCCTCCCTCCATCACTCTAGAAGCTTAGATGATGGAAAATCATGTGATTATCTGTGCATGGATGTGTGCATGCACAGCTAAACGTCTCGCTCTCCTCAGGTCCTTGCTTTTTCTTTCTCAATCAGCTATTTTCCGTGACTCACTAACATCAAACACAGCAAATTTACTTAGAGTGGAAGGGAACGAAAACTAAGCACTGCTCCTTTCCTGCCTCCCAGCTCCCTTCCCCTCCCCTGCACACAACAGCAAGCCCCTCTTAAAATGCCTTTTCTGCTGTAAATGCTAACTTCAAGCCACAAATTCAGCTGTGGTTTGCACTGTCATCTGCTAATAACAGAGTTTTTAGCACCCTCCGCAGCACTGAGCTGTTCCTGTGGCTTCTCTCTGCCATTTTCAAGAATTTGACAAATCACATTCGATCAGTGAATCAAACATGAAATATAGGGCCACTGCATTCCTGCTTCGTCTTTGTTTCAGGGAGTTTAAGTGACAGATGAGTTTCTCTTCACACATAGCTGCCCTTGAGGAAACAGTGAGAGCTCTGGTTCAGCTCTGAAAGCATTACAGAGAGATATGATCGAGAGCAAAGGTAACCCTGAGACCAGAGCCGTTTGACTCTGGCAGTGCCGTGCCTGATAAGGGAAACAGAGCAGTGTCTGAACTGGGTCTGGAAAGAGTCCATCTTTGTTTCATAAGGTGGAGCCATTTTGTTAAAAGCTGATGTGTTTAGATAGGCAAAAGAGGAGACACAGTAAAGTGCCAGGTTTAGCTGTGTCATAGTTTTATTTATCAGAAGTCCTGGGCTGAAAAAACGCCTGCAGCCGGGGCCGTGTTGTACGTCCTCTGAAATCAGAAGGCATTGATTTTTCCCAGCGCCATTCTCCCCTCCGTTTCCTGCATCTCGCGCGGCGGCAGAGCAGCTGCCGCCCAAGGAACTGTGGGAATGGCTTTCACATCTGAGCCTATTAGTCCCCAGATGTCACCTTCTGCTGCCAGTGCCTCAAACAGCCCAGCAGACGATGTCCCACGCATGCTGAACATCTGAACGCCAACTCGCTCGATGAGGCAGGGAGCCCAGCGGGCTGCGACGCGGGCGCTGCCCGGCGGCACGTCCAGGCGGCGGGTCCCGCGGTGCGGCGGGAGCCCCCCCGGGCTGCGGGGCGTGTCCTCCTTCTCCGCGCTACTCCTTCTGGTGTTAAAGAAACACCTCTTCTGAAGACGCAATTGATTTTATTCACCGGAGGAAATACCAGCTTCTCGGTGGCTT
The DNA here is from genome assembly GCF_000747805.2 of Chaetura pelagica. Classification (NCBI taxonomy): domain Eukaryota; kingdom Metazoa; phylum Chordata; class Aves; order Apodiformes; family Apodidae; genus Chaetura; species Chaetura pelagica. The sequence goes on from NW_009953758.1 coordinate 163,362, forward strand.
TCTACGTTTGCTGAATTTATATTGTTTACTCCTCTGTGTGGTACCATAAAATGTTATTTAAGAAGGTGGTAGAGATCAAACCGAAAATGATTTGTTTTCCCCTTAAAAGGTGCTTTTTTTTTTTTTCTTCCTACCACGTTTTAAACATTTGAGATCAATTGCTAGGAAATAAATGAGCATGCACAGCAATTACCTTGTGCTGGTTAGCAAGTTGCTTACCGGGCTGCAGAATAGAGGGGAGGAGGCAGCTACACAGCCCGCCAGCTCCTTCTTCTCCACATCACCCATGTCCAAGCTCTCCCATCATTTCATATGAACGGCCAAGTACTTATTAGCATAAGATTTTCAGTGGTATTTTAAACAGTAAAGATAAATCCCACAGAACAACAGCTATGAAAACTAACAGTGATATAAAAAATATAATTAATAAAGCTTACTGAGTTAAATGGGGGGTGGTTAACTCTGCTGAGTTAAAAGGGGGAGTAAAATAGTTTCAAAAACATCAGAAAGAAACATTTTACATTTCTTAGAATGTATGCCTTTACACCAAAACAGATGTATTTGTTATGAACTTTTAGTTTATTTCCTCCTGTCTTTCTTTACATTTTGGGATTGTGGTGGGATGTTTTTTTAAAAAAATCTGATTTTAAAAATTCATGTTTAATTATGAACTTACAGAAAATATAGGGTATTTTGCCAGTATATGCATTGGGCTGGCACTCCACTCGTAGTTTTTTTAATAAAATAGAGAGAGTTAAGCAAAAACTTATTCTGCAATAAAGGAAAACAGAATACTTTAAAACAAACAGAAAAATAGCTATTATAAGTTTTCCTTTCTTGTTTTTTGACTATACGAGTGTGTGTATACATATAGACATATGTATATGTTTTTAAAAGTTGTTTACTGTGTGACATTTTACAATAATGTCTAAATAGCATGTTTTATATTCAGAAATCCTGTGAGATTCCTGC
>NW_009953758.1:164514-188705 GCF_000747805.2 Chaetura pelagica
TGCATGAATTGCTGCAGGTAAGATAAGATACCTTTTGGCACTGGGACATAGAAGATTCCCTATTCGAAACATTACTTATAAAATAGGATTATTATTCAAAATTTGTGCTTGAGCCAGTTTCCTCATCCAGAATAATTTCATTCAATTTGCATACTTCATAGTATGCATGTCACAGGGAGTTTAATAACAGAGCTCTTTTCTTCCAGAAAAGCTTAGCATCCACACCATCACAGAAACTGAGCATTGCATTGAAATCTATACATGACACTGTAACACGGATAGGAGAGTATTCAAGTCTACCCAGCTCAGGAGGTTATCTATATTTGTTTCCTGTGCATGTTACCCCATGCTAGAGCAACACTGTTGTTACCTTTCATATACTTTGTAAAATGTGAATGGTAACATTAATACTCTATTAAAATGCAGACTACATTTCTAGTATTCAGCTCAAAAGCAGGCACCTTTATGCAGTCAGAAAAATTAGGCCCCTGTGATCTGCAGTGAAACACCTGAAGTTTAGCTTACTGCTTCCAAAATCCCTCAAAACTCAGTATTTTGTTTCTAAGAACAACCATTAACACAAATGTTTATGGAAACAGCTCCTCAGCCACCACGTACCTACCTACAGGTGCAAGGTATGCACAAACCAAACATATTTGATAGTATGTTGAACTCAAATGCAGGGTTCCAAAGTGTTTCAAAAACACTAAAAAAATTTGAAAGACTTGGGAATCTGGAAGTGCTTCATATAAAAAGCTGTTATGCTTCTATTATCAACACACCTCAGGACCTAATGAACTAGGCATTTTAAAACGCAGCATGCTGAAATTTGGCATTTTCTTTTTGTGCTCACACATTATTGAACAGCTGGCAATGTAAGGAAGAAAAAGAAAAATCTAGCAGAAAGGTCATTTTCACAATGAAGAATCTGTACTGTTGACGTTGCTGGTCAAAAGGTGCCTCAAACCATGTAAAATTGATTTTGTTTTTAAGCAGTAATGATCAAAATCCACTGCTCCAATTCTGAATTAATGATTGGTTGGGTGGAGCTGATTGCATGAACCTCAGGTGCATATTAATTCCTAGGAGTACCTTTCATCAAGGTCATTAGTGCTATTAAAAACTAAATATTTATCAAAGACTTACTCTTAGTGCCTTATTAAACCTTTCAGCAGAAATGCTCCCATTTCATTTGTCTGGGTCCCAGTGATACTGTCTACCTGAAAGAACTCACACCCAAACTGTCATCACATTTTCTGACCTTGTTATTTTAACTGCTTTTAGGGAGTGAGTTCTGACATATCTAAAGGTAGACAAAATGTACACTTAATGCTCTGTGCTACTTTTTGTTTATACTAACACACATAGGAAACAGAGCTGGCAAACACTCTATCAAAGCCACTCTCAGATGAGAAGCAGCACTTCAATCCCCTTTTAGCTGAGGCTGGATCTCAGTGGAGAATTTTTCTGTCTTTGTCTTTTACTTGAAGGAGGTGGCAGGCAGTGGTTTCACCACATAATGAACAATTTTAGCCCCCACTTCTCAAGAACAGAGATGAATACTCATGTGGTCATAGAGTCAGTCTCATTTGGGGAGCAGTAACCAGTTGGTGCTCAGAAGTTTTCCAGATTCTTCAGTTGTGCTGCATGACCCTGCTCACATTGTCTATCATAGGTTCATATTAATATAGGAAGAGTTTGATGACAGAGACTGAATCACACAAAATCAAAGCTTGAACTCACACTGGACAGATATAACAGCGAGTCCTGTAGAATAGTATTTATTATTTTACAAACCCATCCTTCCTTGAACACTTAGCCTCTATTACTAGACAGCCTTTATATCAGATAAAGTAGCAGGACCAATATTTAAAATGGAAGCATTATCTAGTTTTAATTCATGGCATTATATCATTTCATCCAATGTTTCTTTTTTGAAGCTTTTTTCCTAGTTCTCAAACCAAAGTGTAACTGAATTACCCATTTGGGATAGCATATGATTGATTTTGATGTAAAAATACAGGCTGGCTATGAGATAATTAAGTACTACTCTCATCCTTAAGATCAGTTTGCTGACTTTATGGTACATCAAACTTGCTATATTTTGCTACATCTCCTGTGAAAGTAGCATGAAAAGAGGCTAGAGGAAAAAGAATGGAAAGTATCATTACTCCTTTTAATATATTCCCTGAGATACTGTTAAGTGATCTAAATAATCTGTTTTCCCTCACCTTTTAATCCCTGCAGCCTGGAGATGCTTACTAATACATCTTTTTTATGTCTTGGCCACATTAAAGCATACTAACTTCATACTTAGAATTTTTGCTGAAAATCCTGGTTAGTCCAAAGATTCTTTCTTACTGTACACCCAGTTCTTCTGAATTATTTGCATCAAGCTATATGGTAATACCAACAGCTTAATAGTGATATACACTATTGGTTTCCCCAAAATACCTTTCACAGTTTTTAGGTATGAAAGTACTGTGAGATGTTTTTTCAGTCATGCCATCATTTTCACTTCTGTCTTTTGAAAGGGAAACTAGCTCATACTTATCTTCCTAAAAAGGAGCAGAGATCATGGAGGAAGCGAGCCTGAAGTGGACCTCCTTATTCACCAATATCAACAGCACCATATAATACAATCTCCATGGTAATTTCTTGCCCCTGCTACTGTAATTAAACAGCTATTTCGAAGTCTGACTCCTCCAGTGCCAAAGAACCTTTTTCTAATTTTAAACCTAAAATTTATTCATGGCTAGTTTATACTCATTTGTTCTTGTGCCTGTCCTTTAGATTAAATAGATCATGTCTTTTCCCTCCCTGCTTTACCTACCTCCAGGTTCTCTGATGTATTCATAGATAGCTCTCTGATCCCATTCAGCTTCATTTTCCAAAGTTAAATTAACGATCTCTTTTTAGTCTCTTCTCATAAAATGGCTTTTCATTAACCTCATAGTAATTCTGTGTACCTGTTTCAATTTGAGTGCATATTTCTTGAACATGGGTGAACAAACTCATACCCTGTGTTTAAGATGAAGTCTAACCATTATGTTGCACTGCTGAACTACACCTTTCCGTGTCATTTGGAAATATTTAATTTTCCAAACTTCAAGAATGTGTGTTTGCTCTCCTCACACCTGGCTCTATTCAGACATGATAAACTAACCTGCAAGTCTGTCTCTTCCTCTGCCATTTTCAGCTTATGGGCCTCAGAAAGAACAAACATTTCTATAAACAAAAACCAGAAAGAATAAAGAGAATGGACAGAATAAAATCACTGCAAGATCTATCTCTGCTATTAGCCCTTCACTGTGTTCCCTTAGAAACCAGTGACAGAAAAAAAAACAACAACAACAAAGAAATGTAATGTTAACAGTCAAACTCATGGTGCATTAATTGCCTAAGATTTACCATTCCTCACATACATAATATTACGTGAACACCATAACTGACACATACAGAGAAGCATTTTTATCCTAGCAGAATAACTGATGTAGGTTTCTTTAATCTTAGAGTAATGAATGAGATAAGCAGCAAATTGTATCTACAACTAGAATCTGTCTGTCATCATTGATTTCTTGTATTCCTTGGGTAGCACCACTGTGGCCAGCATGAGATTGCACTGTAACAACCTGACTTCTTTATTTCAAATAGAAAATTTAGTTGGTGGGCTAATTGGAATTTTGGAGCCAAATGAAACTTCTCAGTGCCTGTCTACACTCATACTACCCAATTCTGGTTTACCCAGACATCTGTTTGCATATCCAGAGAAGGTTAAGAAACTACTATGTTAATTGAGGATATGCAGTTTCAGAGATTTTGAGAAGACAAAATAATTATTTTCTATTATAATAAAGGATATTAGAACTGTCTGCATGCAAAGGTTGATTTGTTAAAAAAATAGTATCTGAAAAAAAAGTTTACCTTTTATGAGTGATCCACAAATATCTCAACAATAAAACATCTGTGCTATTTACTAGTGATGTAATTGGGAAGGAACTGTTAGTATTTCACAGATGCTGCAGAACAGTCCTGATTCTTCATTAAAAAAATCAAGGATGAGCAAAGTAAGAACAGGAATACAAATATTCATTAGGAGTAGTAAATGAGGTCTGAGCATCAATGTGAAGTCTTTGCTAAGAGAATTCATTCTGTCTAGAGAACTGTCAACAAGAAATCCTGTCCTGTATCTGACAACTATGCAACAATAGATGATTTTTCCTTTTATAATAATGGTGGTATCAGACAAAATACTTAAGACAGCTAATACACAGAGGACCACCTTGTTAAAAAGCCTTCTAATATCATTTGTGTCACTGAAATATCAAAATTATTGTCAGTATTCCAGAACTAATTTTATGAAAATGAGAAGACAATAAAATAGAATTAGAGTAAGTTATTCTATTGAGACACACGTTCAGCAATGGACACGTTTATAGCCTTCTCCCTTACGAGCAAAAAATAGAACACTGTCATAATCAGTGGGGAAAAACCCCACAGTCTCATTAATTTATAACACTCTGAAAAAGCTTTCCTCAATTCCTAGTACCTTTTTGGGCAGAAACAGCATGAGCTATTTAGCATAAGAGGTAAAATATAAGCCAGGATGAAGCGGCTTGCACCAACTGGCTCACTGAAGTGTAGTTCTACTAACAGAGTTACTAATCACAACACAGTAGACTGATTTGCTGTCATTCCACAGTAGTTCACTCAATCACATTACAGAAGTGTCATCAACTAACAGGTATATAAATTGTCATATTATTTCTTTAGTCTCTTACAACAGCATCTAGAAGTCAACTAGTTTGTAGGAATGTACAAAATACACATAAGAAAGCTAGTGTCCTTAATAACTCACAGTTATATAAATAACTGAGCTAGACAAGTGGCAGATCAGAAAGAAATCTCTTCAACAATATAGTACAGAAAACTCAATAGTATCTATAGCATTGAAATTTCTTTAATATCTTCATTTCAATAAAACAAGTGAAATTTGGAAGGAAAAATCTATGTAGTGAAATTCAAGAGCTTTCAGGTGGAGCTACAACACAGAGACCAAGAAGGAAATGGATTTTTACTTTAAATACCCTGCTCCCTGAGGCTCTCCTGAGAAGACAACAGCTATATTTATGATATTGTAGCCCACCCTGTACTCAACCAGTTCCATTATATTCCCAGTAGAAATTTAGTCACTGATTTTATGAAGCACAGAATCAGCCACAGAGCATCTCATCTCTATATCACCTAAAAAGAAGCCCTGTGGACAGATTTTTAAACAAAGAGCTTGTATGTCCTTGTCAGTAAGAATCTTTAAGTTCCAGTAACAGCTTACTTCATGGATCCCTCCAACAGTAGAGATTTCAGGTACTGACGTGGGAGAAACAGTGTCATTCACTTTTAGGAAAGGCTCCATATAATTAAACCACAGAATGGTTGAGGTTGGAAAGGACCTTTCAATATGGTCTAGTCCAGCACACCTTGCTCAAGGCAGTGACATTTTCTTTCTTACAGTTCTCAGAAACCTACCCTGATTACCACAACCTTTCAAAGACAGTCAAGAGTGGCTTCACAATGGCATCAGCCTGATTCCTCAGCGATTATGACTGTATCCCATCAAGTCCCACAGATTTATTTAAGTTCATTTAAGAGTTCCATAGCATAATCCTCCTCCATTAAAGGAAAGTCTTCCTTGCTCCAGACTTCCCCCCCAGGAATCCCTGAGCATTGGTCTTACCAGTAAAGACTGGGGTAAAGAAAGCATTGAATACTGCAGTCTTCAGCATGCCCTTTGGTGTAACCAATATGCTGTGATACAAGCTTTTTCTCTGAAATATTCTCTTCACAAGGACAGCTCACCCCAGAAAAAGCAGTCAAATCATTCAGTAAGACCTGGAGGAATTAACGCAGCACAGTACAAGCTGCATCTTTAGTTTTAAATGAAACTCACTACAGGATACTTAGCTACCGCATCACTTTCCTTGCAACTTCTTTCCACACTAAGTGCTTAGGTCTCTTCAGCTATTTTGTCCTGCCCTCTCAGTGGGGTAGTCTGTTGCTCATATCCTTGACCTGGCCTCTAACTGATCCTCCTAGCTTGCTGGGTATTGTGTGACTGATGACTATAGCAGTGCAATAAGATAACAACAGGGAGGGGAAACACAATGAAACCACCAGTCAGTCCTTCACGAGACAGAAGAGCAGCAAAGTGGTGCAGCTCCTCTGATCTTTCTTACCAAAAAACTGTACCTTTTCAGCATCAGGGGCCATAAGATTTCCATTGCAGCCACTTTTCCTTTTGCAGCCACTTTCTCCTCATGTTTTGTGTTTTCGTTTGTGAAACGAGTGCTAATGATATGTCTGACTGATAGCCTAAGAGGCTAGGAATCCCTTTTGTTTGGGCTCCTGTTTCTTACATACATGACAAAAAAAACAAACATGTGTGTGTATATGTACAGAAACACACAAATACATATAATAGCAAACATCAGAACCAGGTCCCCTACTTCCCAGATCATCAGTATGCTTAACAAGGGCACTTGTGATGGCACAAGGTACTTTAGACTTACTCGTTGTCACTGAACTTCTGATTTTCCAGTTCAAATCTATCAGAAATAGCAAAAGCCTAACTGAATTCTAGAGGTTTTATTAAAGTGGATGTTATCAGTGGTAAATGGAGCCTCTATTAAAAAAAAAACAAATGTTACAAAGCAAGAGGCCTTTGCTTCTACATATCTGCACTATTCAAGACATAAAGAGGAAAAATCAAGTTGAAGGAGAAATAAACTATTCACATTCCTTAAGCCAATTACACAGTTGGGAAAACAGTGGTTTCTGGTTTTGCAGTCAAATTAAAAAAGGAAATCAGCTGGTGGGATATGAGAGGGCTAGTCTTCAAATATGTGTTTTGGATTAATCAGAAATATGTTATTAATCACAGGTAGATGTCTGATTTTTATCTGCAGTTGACCTATTATTTAACCTTTTATTCTTCTCATATATAACAATTTTTAAGAAAAAAGCCTCCAACATGAAACTCAGCTGAACCATTCTATGAAGATCCGAAGTCATGTTGGCTAATCACAAAGGAACATCACATGAAAACCTCTCTCATCACAGCCAGATTAGGCAGGTCCCAGATGAAATCACACTCAAAGCTATTTCTTCTGCTTCTCTCACCTATTCATTGATCTACTAAATTGGCATGGCTTGTTTTTTATTCACTACAACTGGCAGAATTTCTCAGATTTGTCCATGGAATCAAGGCTTCAGCTCTGCCAAAACACAACTTCCAGAGATGCATTGTCCACTACATTCTGACTTCTGCTTTTTTTCTTTGCACTAAATAAAGCAGTTTTGCATAGAATAGCAAACTTATCCTCTTCTGTCTGTCATGATCATGCCAGAATTCTCTGCCTCTTTGTGTGAAGTCTTCTGATACCTTGACACTCCAGCTTAGCATAAATCTTCCTTCTGTTTTTTTTTCACCCCCCCCCCCTCCCCAGGGTTGTTCATGGATAAGCTCAGGATACAAAGACTATCTGTTTGAACCCCTTTTCTTACCAGCATTAGCCTTAACAAAGCCTCCATGGTAATTAATTCTCCTTAATTGCAGTATCACATATGCAGGGAGGGAGAGCTGCTCATCACAACTGTCATAGAAACAATCAACACTTTCTAGTGTTTATCTTCATGTATATAATAAATATGGCTTTCTTACAAACAGTTTTATCACAGTTGTGATGAAAAGCCTTTGTTTTCACCCCAAGGAATGACCACTAGACCTGTAAGGCACTTTAAATGACACAGTCATATCCTGCTTCCTCAACATTTTAAATTAATTCTGCTTTTGAAGTTTCTGCTCTTAAGAAAAGTTGGCACATATTTGTTCACCGATTATGAGCTCCCACAAATCAGTCTCAATACATAATATTCCCTATTGGCTTAGAAATTGGCCTAATTTAATCAAGTGCACAAACCAGACTGATGTGCTTAATTCATCTTTTTCATTTTTAATATTTATTCATATTTAATATTTTTTAAATATTTTCCCTATCATCATCCAATGCTTTTTTTCTGTCCTTTCCTGTCACTTCATCCTACAAGCCAGAAACAACTTTTCTTTACAAGACAAAAGTTCTATCTCTGTATCTAAAATGGTTTCTAAGAACAGGAGGAAGCAAACCTTGAATAAAGCACACATTGACGCTGAGGTGCAGCTAAGCCACATATTGCATGCTGCTAGCTTTCTATAAGGCACCAAACATTAAAGCTGAACTTTTGCCTGGACCCTGTCATTTGAGCTAATCTATTTCTGAGAGAAAACTTGTTGGCAGTGGCAGGTGAGGGTCTTTATAACTAAAATAACAATATCCCCAGCAAGGCTTTAGAGAATAGTCAAGTATTAACCACAAGAAAAGGAGAGAAATAGCAGATTGTAAGAGCTGACAGGGAACCCTGTTTCCCTTACCACTTAGTACTATACATGAAAAGGTCAGAACTACACTGCAGAATTGTTCCAAGCCTTTTTAAAATAAATAAATGTGTTCTGGTTTCTTCCCTACAAGCATTTCAGCTCATTGTTGTAGGTAGAAGAAAAATTCACTTGCATTTTTACTGGAGACTCTTTCTGTTATACCTAAAGTGTCTTTGACAGAACCACCCATTATGGCATAACCTTCTGTGGTTAACAACAAAAGAGGACACATATGAAGTAACTGGACCAAATCCTAATATAACTTCTTGCCAAATAAATCCTTTGTTCCAGCTCATTTAAGCATCACTCAAGCCTGTAACATGACAGGCAGCCCCACTTTTCCCCTGTGGTGGAAAATGCCTTACGTATTTTAAGTGAATCTTAGGCTAGATAATGTTTGGCCATGGGTCCAAAAATACATATTATTAGTCATTCATAACTATTAATACAATTCCACCTATTAACTAGGAATGCCTCTCTGAAGAGGAGTATTTATCTCTTTTCACTCTCAGTTATCTGTTATACACCAGCCCCAGTACAATCAATTAAGAAAAGTCTACTCATATAAATGGGGCAGGTATTTCTCAACAGCATACAGACTCTGTAAGCAAAGGAACTATATACTTGCCACTAAGAATTATGGAAAAAAAAGAATGCCTTGTAGAACTTAGAAAAGACCTTTCAATACAGGTGTCCACTCTTTTTAGTTTGGGTTTACATTTTGTGTAAATGTCCATTTAATAGGAAGTTAGATATGTATACAGAAACTAGTTACAGCAAACATAATACTCAAGTTTGTCTTTTTGTGTGGCAAAGCTGCATCTATTCAATTTGATGCATAATTTCTTTGTTTGACAATCCAGAGGGAAGGAAACAATAGCAATCATTAGCTAGATTTACAATGGCACATTTCATGGCAAGACCATTAGCTATCATTTCCTGACCGGGGGTGGGGTGTTTACCAGGGCTTCTGAAGTCCTCAGTCTTTCTCCAAGATTTTCATACCCATTATTTAAAACATTGCTACTAGGAAAGTCAGTCTTCATACTTCACTGTTCCAGATCTTTCAGAGCTTGTTGAAATTCAATGTAAGACTAAAGAATTCCCTGTCAGACCTAGTTATTCGCTCCACAAGTTACAAATACTTGGGCAAAAAAGGATTCTTGCACAACTGGGCTGCCTGCCTTTTGAAGAAGCAATCTTCATTACAGATATGTAGAAATAATTATTACTATCAGGAAAAAACTACTGCAACACATGCTAGTTTTCCTAACTGATTTAATTCCATGGTTTGTCACACAAGTTTTCACAGAAAGTTTTCCTTTTTAAAGGTAGGGTGGCACAGAGATGACTGAGAAAAAAAAAAAAAATCCCATCCTATAGTAGCACTGTCAAGTAAAGCAACTTGTGTGGAAAATCATTTAACTTAAGCCTGGGCTGCTCTCCCTAGTCTGTGGTCTTCTAAATCAGAAAGAAATTAAAGAAAGCCTAATAATCTTAACATCTCTCCAAGACCTCTAGCTTTTTTTTTTTTTTTTTAAACCACATTTATTTTAGACATAGTTAAAACCTCTTTATTTTTTGCCTCCTTAGATCTGAAATAGCCAACTGTAAGTTTCTTTCTCTACTCATTTTGTTGTTTATGCTGTACTTTGCCCAAAACTGCTTAAGCAAACATGAAGTCATCTTTTCCTTCCTTTTTGTACAAAACAAAAATTATGTTAATTTCCACTGGAATCTGTTAATTACAACCTATTTGGGAATCCTTCCTCTCTTCACCAAATTTTGCAGAAATGTGTATGTCATTGTAAAGTTAGTCATAAATATTTGACTACTGAAATTACTGCCCAGTTTGCAGGCTTCCTGCATGCACTGACACAGAGTGTTTTAAACTGTACCCCAGGGCTGCATTAATTATGCATTGTAACAGCTGCCATAGATGCAGTAATGCCAGCTCTTTAGGATAGGCTTCGCTGTCTGAATCATGAACATGGGATTGACATCCTGACAGAACTCTGTCTCCAGTCCAGACAAGTACAACCATTAGCTTTCATTCTATTGTTGCTGCAGGATGATCTTAAATCTGGATTTAGTCATATTAGCGTGTCCTCAATGACAAGAGCTTTACATGACATTTCATACTAAATTTTAATCAGAAAACAGTAATATTCCTACTTCTACATCTTGGAATTCTCAGGGTTGCTACTCACAAAGACAATAATACAGTTGACAAAATTCCTGCCCTTAAAGCAGGGTACTGTGTCATGTGGCAGTCCAAGAGGAAAGTAGTAATCATACAGAAGAGCATTACAATAAAAACTGTGTAGAGATTAAAGGTTAAGTGTAGGAACAGAGCTGGCGGTCCAACAGATCTGCTTAACAGAATTTTATGTAGGTAGAAGACATTTCTTCTTTTATTCAAAATGATAAATTTGAATAATATGGAGGCAACAGGAGATGAACATTGTATACAATGTCTTGCAGGCGTCAGTTACTTTTAATGAAATGCTTGTGGCAGAATACACCTTGGAGACAGTCAACTGTATTTATTGGTATGTCTGCCCTGTACTTTAATCATCCTGCAAAGTGTCATGATCTACAATTACAACAGTCTGGGTAGAGGCCCTTGTACATAACAACCAGAATTTCAGAATATAGATCTCTAAAATAATTATCCAGAGATACCAAGCACTTTCTATTTAGATTCCACATTAAAATCTTACATTGCGTACATAAAAAGAGATTTAGGAGGAAAAGGAGTAAAAACTCAAGAATAATACCTGTAAGAACACAAAAGAAATCTCAGGTTCCACAGCTGTCTAACCTCTGTAATCCATTTAACAATATTCTGTCCTCAGTTACTACCTCCCCTTTTCAGTGCTCTCCTTATTCAGGAGCCCCTTTCAGAGTAAAACATTCACCCCTACCTTTGCCACCATCACACCCACAGTATGGTTTTCAAGAAATAAGTGGTTTGGGTTTTATTTTTTGTTTTACTTTTCCAGTGCATGGTTTCTAGAATAGGTGTTTCTCAGCAAGTTCAAAGTACTTTCCTTAAGGAAATGTAAAGATTTAAAATAAAGGCTTGCTGACTCTTGGCTGCAGCAACACACCAGAAAAAAAAGAATTACACTACAACAGTTACTCTAAAGTAACTTCTATTTACCTAAAACCTCTGTTTGTACAGTTCATCTGTACTTGTCTTTGTCAAGTAAAAGTATGCTGTCCCACAAACACCTGTCTTACAGAGCCAACTTCCCACCAGACTCACAGCTCTGTATCATCATGTCTTTCTTGACCCAAGCCATATGTGCTTAGGCAAGTGGAGACTGGAAAGACATTGCTTCACAAATACCTGGTATTAGTGACCTCCTCATAAATTACGTATTCAGGTTACAACTTTTTTTTTTTTTTTATGAGCAAGAGTAGCTAAAGAGCCATGAGCTGAACAGAATATTATTTGTAAAGAAAAATTATTTAGGCTCTAATCAACAAGCACTTAAGGATATTGATAACTTCAATTATATTGACATCAATGGGACTACATGTACCTGTTGTGCTAGATCTGGGTATCCACAGAGTAAATTAATATGTAGTCAATACTGTCGAACTGGTCTAACTACTATGTGTTAATTAGTATTGCAGATATTTCAGCCTTAATATATTCAAGGTTAGGAACTGCCAGTATGATAATTTTGCTGAATGGTTTAATATAGACAACAGTCCTGCAACAAATTTTCTGAAAGTAGATGAGCATACATGAACTGATAACTGTTTAAAGCTCATTTAGAGTCTGAAATACATAGACCCCTCTACACAAGCCTTTTCCTGACACACTTAAAATGAAAATAACATTTATTCATGCTTCCCTGATACAATGTACACACAAACCACCAATAGTTTAGACTTACGTGGGGAAGGAAAGAACAGTTTCCCACACAGGCTCTGTCAATTTTGCATTTAAAAATTCCTAATGGGCTACTAAATTTACATTTCTAAAAATCACTCGAAGAACAAATTCAGAAACCAAAGGATGCACCTAGCAAAAAAAAAAAAAAAAAAAAAAAGCAACTTTTAAAATATTTGTAATTTTTGTTTTTTTTAAAAGACTAGTTTTAGTGAAATAAGGCAGGCAAATTAAAGCTATTAATCAATTTCTACAGATCAAGAGGTGGAAAAGACAACCAAAAAAAAAAAGCAGTCTTGTTCTTGGGATTTATTAGCGGGTATTTAGAGCAGATTTAATTTTACAGAGAACTGCACAAGCAAGGATTCTCTCTAGAATCACTTCTGCCTGAAAGGCACAATCACTGCCCTGTCCCTGTTACTACACTGGGCTCATTTTAACCATGGTGATTTATTGAAGGCACCTTAGTAATTCCATAAAACTGTCCCTTTTCCAAAAGCTTCCCCTTATTCAACCACAATTATCCAGTTGCTGAACGTCCACTTTACAAGTCAGTCTTTTACATAAGAAAAAAGATGAGCAAAGTTATACACACAGAGAAACCCGCACACCTTGCATTCCTTTCTGTTATACCAGGAGAAACTCTGAGTAGAGATTTTCTAAGTTCAGTTTTCTTACAGATGAGACCATTACAAGGTTATGCTAATATAAGGAATGTTACATTTGTTAATTCTGCATTGGCAAGAGAGAGCTTTATCTCACTTGAACCTTCTAGATTTTGCGGGGTTTTTTAGGTGTGTTGTTGTTTTTGAAGAAGCTTTAATGAAAGAATAGAGCACAAATAGGCAAATACTTACAGTGAACAGCACTGCTGAAATGGAATATTAGCAGGGATGACTGGCTCCTATTGTGAGAGTTCTCATCTCCTGCTCAGTTATGCTATAGCTCCTGCAGGGAAACTATTTTTGGAATGTGAACTGAGGTAACCAAGAATGGGAGATCTTCCCCTTATCCAGCCAAAGTGTAACACAACAGCTTAAGCCCTTTACACTGCTACTAAGATCTCCTTCCTCAGGCACATCATCTATTGGTTACTACTAATGCAAGGATATTGAAGCAGTGGCCAAATGTCTGGTCTAACTTTTTATTTAAATACCACTCAAAGCCTTTACTGATGTAACAAATTCACAAATCTACAATTCCACAAATAGTTAAAAGCAATTAAATATGTGGAATTCTAGCACCAACATCAGTTCAGTTTACTTAGTTATCTGCTGTGGCTTATATTCTGCATTTTGTAATATACATAGTTATATATTAGATTAAAACAGATTTTAAAAAAATACAAAAACATGGAATCATAAAATTGTTGGGTTGGAAGGGACCTTGAAGTTCATGTAGTTCCAAACCCCCTGCATGGGCAGGGACATCTCCCACTAGACCAGGTTGCTCAAAGCCCCATCAAACCTGGCCTTGAACGCTTCTAGGGATGGGGCAGCCAGAGCTTCTCTGGGCAACTTGTTCCAGTGTCTCATCACCCTCACACTAAACAATTTCCTCCTGATATCTAACCTAAATGTACCCTCTTCCAGTTTTAATCCATTACCCCTTGTCCTATCACTATACAACATGTTAAAACACCCCTTCCCAGCTTTCCTCTAGGCCCTTCAGGTACTGGAAGGCCGCTCTAAGGTATCTCTGAAGCCTTCTCTTCTCCAGGCTGGACAATCCCAACTGTCTCAGCCTGTCTTCATAGGAGAGGTACTACAGCTCTCAGATCATCTTTGTGGACCCTCCTCTGGACTTGCTTCAAGAGCTCTATGTCCTTCCTGTGTTCAGGACTCCATAACTGAACACAGTACTCCAGGTGGGGTCTCATGAGAGCTCAGTAGAGGGTCACAATTACCTCTCTCAATGTGCTGGCCACACTTCTTTTGATGCAGCCCAGGAATTTCTATACTGAAAGAGTGGCCAGCCCAGGGAGGTGATTGAGTCACCATCCTTGGACGTATTCAAGAAATGTGTACATGTGGGAGTGCAGGGCATACTCTAATGGCCGAGGTTGTAGGGTTTAATTTTATTTGGTGTTTTCTGATGGAGTGTGTGAAGTTGTTTTTGTTCAAAGATTTTTTTTTTGGTGATGGTTGGACTCTGTGGTCTAGCAGATCCTTTCCAACCATGATGATTCTGTGATTCTGGGCTGCAAGTGCACATTGCACACAATATGCTATATATTTGCTGAAAAACTGGCCCTGATTTTGCTTACCATAAGTCTATATGAAGTATTTACTTTCATATTCTTATTAACAAAGGAATAATTGGTTGCTTACTAGCATTAACCTTCCACATATTTTCAAGAACAACCAACCTAAGCACCCTTTAAAAGAAAAGAACGGATGCACAGCTTTTGCTGACTGGCCTAAGTTCTACAAGTTTGATCTGAGGTTTTCTTTCATATGACACTCAACATATGCAGCAAGTATCACTCTGTTCATTGATCCAAACTGCTTCACTCTGCTTCTGACTCTCCCGAAGTAGCACACAGACACTCAGTGCAGAACTATAACCACAAACCCCAATCCTGCTACTTAATACACTACTAGTATTCTCTGCTGATAACTTGCTAAAGGTCATATATATACAATCTGGCTTTACACTGATTAGGTGATGTAAGACAAACAACAGCGTCAACAGCATAGAACTGAAATGTGAAATAATAATTAACAAAAATACAAGAAAAACAGATAATTTATCTTTCTAAGTCATAACAATACAAGCCTTTCTGCACACCGTAAATTAACACTACTAACTTATCTCCATCACTTTCAACAGGAAAATAGAAGCAAACTATTTCATTTCCAGTTACAGGCTTCCTAAACCATCAGTGTGTCTTTCTATGAAATATCTTGAAGAGATTAATCTACACCAGAATTAGAATGGTCATGATCTCAGTTAAATGCTTTCTTCAAGTACTTTAAATGTATTGCTTCACCATTGATATTTTTACAAGGCTGTCAAACAGAAAGATCATTTTTCATCCTGCTTTATTCCACTTTACTTCAAGATACGGTAATTAACAAGAGTCTTTAGATGTTGGCAAAACTGTCCCTTTTGAAGTTTCTACATAGCTGTCACCCTGGAGATAAAGGCAGATTATTCAATTTTGACATTATAATTGTGAATACAAGATAAAGGACTTGATTAGCAATTTCATAACTTCATGCCTAGGAAAAAAAAAAAAGAAAAAAGTTACCATTTGATAATTTTACTTTCAGTTTTGAGGGTTTAAGGAGTCCCTGAAGGATGAAGACAACGAGACTATTATGCCTTGAAAGGGTACGAAATGAGATATATATCCTTTCATAGTAATCCTTTGCATCTAAGACACAGCAAGAAGAAACAGGCTAACCATCCTATTAAGGTGCATTCTGTGATTTTTGGGTGGCTTGTATGGTTGAGTTCATCTCCCACCAAAAATATCATGTCTTTCTCATAGAAAGCACAGGTAAATTTTGCAGCTAAGAATATGAGGTCTAAATCAGCAGGGAAAATTAATTTCTGTCTCCTATACATCTTTCCAGTAGTTTGCTACACACTCATTTAAAAGCATAGGATCAGGTATCTTTGCCCTTGGAATAGTATTGATTCATTTTGTGAAAACCAGGAAAATACACCAGGGAGATGACCTATCAGAACAGAATTCAGAGATAAAAAATTAAGGGTTACCATTAAGGCTTCATGGGTCTGCTAGTCAGAAGTCCCTCAAAAAGAGTTGCAATATCAGATTCCAACAGCCTGACATGCTGAATGCAGTGCAAAGTCTTACAAATGAAAAGTCTCAATATCAGCAAAACTGAATGGCTGGATAAAACCAGCATGGCTCACCAGAAGGGTAGCAAAGCCCCCTGAAGTAAGAAGTCACTCAGAAAGCTGGGGCTGTGGCCAATTTTTAGACATCACACAGGATTAAAAAAAGTGAATAAACTAAACCTAATGTATTTAAAAAAAAAAAAAAAAAAAAAAAGCGCAAGGAATAACTACCAAGAGGCCTCGGAACTGCTCATAAATCTGTCAGCAAATGCATAAGGAACACGAATACTATCAGAATAAACTGTCAGATGATCTGCAGGCCAGATGATTATTGGAATACAAATTAAGCTCTCAAAGACATAGGAAAAAAACACCAAAATGAAGTGTGTCACTACTGATCATGGAAAAGACTACCAAGATTTCCATACTGTGGTTCTTATTTTTGGAGAAACCTGAAGGATCTCTAGGAAATTAAACCACTTCTAAGGAACACAAGGAAAAACTGGACGAACTATCAAATTCCCAGAACTAGCTCATACTCAGCCCAAAATTCAAAAGGAGCACAGAGAAAAAACAGTATTATCATTAGCAATAGCATCTAACAGTTTTGCTTAAAATTCTTGTGGTAATTGAAGACTAGTCAGTAGTAATTGTAACTCATAGAGACTGAGGAGCCAAGGAGATTCAACTCAAGGGAAAACTGCACAAATTCTTAAAGAAGAAAAAAACAAACCACAAAATAAAATCTATTGATAAAAAATGAACACTCAAACAGTACTGTCTGAACCTGATGAAAAATCAGACAGTATACACCAAGTACCACAGTACAAGGTTCCCAAGTCATAATCCTGATCTGAGTAAAATTAAATCCTCTTATGCAGAAATTTTACGAAGTATGTGTAACATAGAGACTAGACCACATGACCAATAGCAATACTGATGTATAACTGATTAGATTGAGTGAATGAATAGCAGAGAATTTAATATTTTTTGTATAAACTTTAAGCTTCTGAACCACTCTGCAACACTTATACTGAAAGAATGAGACTGGGAGTAAAAGTGATCATCTCCATCCCGGCTCGTACAAAAGTCCTGCGGCTTCAGCATCTGATCAAGTCCCACATACTTACCATCTGGTCAGAGCAGGTGGAATTTCATTCTTAGCTTATTTCATGCCTCAGAAATTAAAATCTAGATGGAGAACACAGAGATACTACCTCCTGGGAGTCTTTAACCATTTGTGTCACAGGAGATATTATATGGTTTCTCCTCATCTTTGGCACTGCTGGGATATCACAGTGTTTTTGCCAAGGATATGAGTGCTAGTCTGAGCAAACTGCTACTACTTACATATAAAGAAAGAATAAAGGTAAAGGATATAAAGAGTGGAACCAAAATGCTGTCACTTGGTAAACCAATGTAATATCTCATTACATTCCTTTAAAAGATGTTATCTTGTAAACTTATAATTTAAGAGCCTTCATGACAAAAGAATATGTAATTATTGTATCAAAATTATATATTTAAATATGTTCCATAAACATGGCCCAGCTTAGCACAACTTTTTTTGTTGCTTGTTTTTTATTTTTTAACCAGAAAATATACAAGTAATCTTCAAACTTAGGAAAACCTGAGGAGGTGTATTTAATTTAAGGAAAATCCTCTTAGACAAAGCATTTCAAGAGGCAGGTCTGAAAAATTGACAGTTCTGCTGGACTAAACGAGTATTCACTAGGCTAAGATTATTAAAAATATTTTCATCATAAAAAAAATGAACACTTGATAAATTTTTTTTTGAGACAAACAGTTGGCATGAAATTTGACTGTATCTGGTTTTTGTTTTCCTCCCCATGCAGCTCAAGAGTTCATAAGACTGATTTGTATGCAGTTAATAAGATCTCTGTGATACTGCACACTCTACAAAGAATTTCTTTTTTAAAATAAGTGATTCTTTTTAAACTGAGCCTTTATCCAATGAATTAATAAAACAACTGCACTCTACTAACCTTAGTTTTTTTCTGCTTGTCTTTTCCTACATACTGATTCAGTGTCACAATCAAAGCAGATGTGTTTTTCTATAGCAGAGATTTTTAGTGCATGTTTAAGGAGACTTGATTTTTTTAAAACATACCAAACTTGCAAGCCTGAAGTATAAAGTCTGAGAAAAACCTTAAAATTACAAGGAAGAAAGAAGTATCAGAAAAAAATAATAGTAGAAAATGTACCCTTATAGAGCATTTCTCCAAATTCTCCAGTATTCTCTTACTCAAGATGTTAAAGGAATTACTGAGAGACAGTGTTGTATCTGTTACTATCAAATGATAACATTCAACAGAAATTAATGAGATGGCTAACACTTTTTAAATGTTTTAACTATCTTCTTAAGAAGCAGGTGTCAAATTATGGAATCAATCAGAAAAATTGTGTTTTCCCTGAAGATTTATTAATATAAAAGCAAACACAAGAACCTACTGTAATTTCTGGGGTTGTGTTTGTTTGTTTTTTTAAATTAAGATATGGTAGAAATGAAAAGATAAGTACTTCCAAATAGGGAAGTGCTTAGCATTTTGAAGTGCTATAAAGGATGTGAAGAACCTCTCATCTCTAAGTGCATCATTCTTATCCACTAGGTTAATTCAAGCTGCTGCTATATTGGCAATAAGGCTACAAAGACCAGGGGAAGTACTACTGCCTCAGTTAATTATTCATTCTCCGGTTGTTGATACTTGTATCAAAACATTTTTTGAGTTACTGTTTGCTTGATTTTGTATTTAATAACAGGTAAGTGTACTTGGCATAATGCTCCAGAGCTAAACCTTTGAGTACTGAATGTATTATTTGACAAGAAATTCTTCCTGGAAAAGTTTGCCCATAAAGGCAAAGTTTCCAGTGATTTCAGTGAGGCTGACAGTTCATTCTTATTATTAACTTCAGTCTTGAAATGCACCTTTCCAAAATACTCTGGATAGTACAACTCTTAGACTTTTCCTCCAAAGAAAATTAAAGATGTAGGAGCAAGAGAAGAGCGGAAATCAATCAGCAATGTACAAGTGGCATAAACAAATACAGTTGCTTTTGTTATTCCATTTCTAAAACAAGCCAACATCCAGATTTAACAACCACTGAATCCAGTCCTTAGTCTAATGCTCATGGAACTTTAGCACCCAAAGAAAAGGCTTTTGCCCGGGCACCTTCAAATTAGCTAACATACAGTTTGTGGCAAATCTGCATCTCCTGACAGATGAAGGTTCTTCATGAGGTAAGTGAGATAGTCCATCAGGAGATATAACAGAGGATTGCTATGGAAGGTAAGTCCACAGGTTCTACTCCCAGCAAAGAAATTACCTGTCACTTCCGTATTTAGCCCAAGCAGTGGCTGCATAGCTGGGAGAAGGGACTGGGGTGTCATGTGACACTCAGAGATCTCAACAAATAGAATAGTCACATGTTTTCTCCTCACTATTGGTAAATTCTGTTATCCTGATACTTTTGCTCCACTGCTCACAACTTACTTGCCAGAAAAGCTGATTCCAGAAGTTTAAACTGCCTCTGTGATTCCCCATGAAAAATGAAATAATTGGAAAAAACAATTCCCTTTAGCTAGAAGGGGTTTTTCTTTAACGTATTTAGGAGAAGGGAGAGGGGGATTTTCCCATACGGTCAAAATCTTTTGCAATTTTACAGATTAAAATAGGTCCATTTTTCAGTTATCAACAACCTTGCAGTTGCAGAATTTGTCTTCCATTGCTTCTTGAAACAGAAGGGTTCTGTGCTGTCCATCTCTGTCCTTCTGCAGCTGATGTGATGACACTGGGCTAATCCTGCTTGTTGTGGCCTCCAGCAGCATCTATGCCAGCCAAGAAACAGCAGCAAGCTCTGCCACTTCCCACAACACTCACATATGCCCACACACTACAGAGACTTATCTAAAAAGAGATGACTCCAATTCAAATGATATTGGGGAGATGAGGGCTTTTTTCTGGGGAATCAGTGCAGAATCAGGAGCTTCTCAGCTTCTTCAGGCTTGTAAAGGGACTTAAATAAGAAAGTCTGATCCTATGTATTGTTGCTGCTCCAAAACACATCTGTGCTTGATCTACAAATAACTGGCTCAAGTACCTTGAAAAGGCAAAATTAACTCAACACCATCGGCTAGAAAGGCCTCTTAGACACTCACAGGTGTTTATTAAAATTCTGCCACCAAAAGGGAACTGCAGATTTGTTTATTTTTATTGGCCATGTCCTGACAAGGCATTGGGAATGTTTCTCCTAGTTCTGGCACAGCTTCAACATCTCAATAGTGCTCAGAAGTATCCTTGCTGAAAATGTTTTACTTCTGAAGCATATAAAATTACGTCCAAAAAATAATTTCAGGGAAGTGGTGGATTGCTTTCAGAGAAAAGCTGCTTCCATTAATTGTATGTTGTGCCTAAGATACTTTTCAATGGCAGGGACTCTTCTTCATCTTGCAATTGGTAATTACATAAATTCAAAATTACGCTGTACTGTTACTATAATACCTACGAGTTTCCAACAACAACACAAATAAATCACTCTGAGGACGTCCTTTGCATTAAGTGTCTGCAGGTTGCCATTGTTTTATTTTAAGAGCTAAAGGAAAAGAAAAACTACTTTCAGTTCACCATTGAAATAAATCACTAGATACTTCCCATCTGTGGCATATCCCTTCAAATGTTTGTTGTGCTTGGTTTTTTGTTTGTGTGGTTTGGTTTTTTGTGTGTGGTTTTTTTTCTTCCCTGTGGTTCCAAGTACAACCATGTAGACAGGATACACCAATACTGATTCTGCCTAGAAAGAATGTCAGCTTTCCTCCAGCAGCCATAATAAATTGCAGCACACCCTCATTCTCTGGGGCTTGAATTCTTTTAATTGCAAAATACAAGCAGCTTGTAATGTAACAAAACTGTTCTGAAGAAGAACTCAGCCTAATTACTACCAACAAAGACCTACACAACAGTATACCTTAGGGATGTGTTTAAATCCAACACAGCCAAATAGATTTGGAAGTCCATATGCAAAAGAAGATTGAGGAATGACCCAATAATGTAACCCAGTACATTAAAATAAGATGCCAGAGTAACCTCTTAAGAGTCTAACATTAATCTTGAAGTCAGTCCAACAGTGTGCGACTTGTCCTATACAGCTGCTCAAGAGGGAGAGGGATCAGAAAAACAGACTTTTATCTTTCCCCAGCAGAGAAACTAATCTAAACTGCTGTCCTCCCACCTCATGAGGCAACTTGCCTCAGAGTTTTTACAAAAGCTTGACAGTCAGACACTACTTAACATCCTAGGCTCCTGTAATTAATATTGGGATTTATTAGAATAACATGCTTTAGAAACAGACACAAAGTATACCACTACCTATGAGAAGCAGGGGCTAGATTAAAGAAGAGGAGAAAATGGCTTTGCTCCACAGAACAAAAATAATGAATTAATGAAACCAACCCACACTTTTCAAAGGGATTATACCATACGTGCCCCAGCCTGATGCTCCATGAAGAAGCAATTCTCTTCCAACATACCCTTATGAGACATTATATTGTCCATATACTGAGGCTTAATGAAAAATATTGCCCAAAGACATCTTGAGGCCAGAACTTGCAACACTGCAACTTCACCAAACACAAACAGAGCTGGCTACATACCACTCTTGCTGCTGCAAGCACAGCTACAGCCCACAAGATTGCCCTGAATCACCCCTCTTGGAGCAGCTACCTACTCAAGTTTTGGGTCTCCCCCAAGTGTCCTGTCCTGGGGCTGTCTACAGCTCCAGGCTGGCTGGCTGTAGATACACTAATGTTGCTAAACCTGAGTGCTCCCAAATGAAAACTATTTCACTCACAAGAGTACTGTGTGCTTAAATGCCATGAAAAAATACAAATGGTTCTCCTCAAACCCCAGCAGGACCCTTAATGACTAAGCTCCACTAATTAGTAACAGCTGCTAATGAAGTGAGCAGGTAGAAGCCTAACCTCTCCAATTAAAGCATCAGATTATTGGACTGAACTAATACACAAATAGAAGCTGCCAAGTAAAAAAGAAAAACATTCTGACATCAATATTTTTGTTGCTGACATTTATTATTTCTTCCAACCCCAGAGATATCAGTCTCTACCAAATGTAGAATATATTTGTTCTGAAACCTTACAATTTCTGTTCAGCATATGCAAACTGGAAGCCCGCTATTACTTTCACAAAACTATTGCATTCTTTAGCAAAAGAATGAGGGAAGATACTGAAAATGCACAATAAGCCTGGATCTAAAACAATGCTGTTTATTTTTGATTGACTGTATAATTACATATTTGGAAAAATTATAGTTTACAACATATGTTGTTTGGAAAGATTTATTGGAAAAACTCCTGTGTAACAGCAGATGATAGTAAAATAAGAACATGGTCACCGTTTCCATCACGGTCTACTCAACACTGTTGGAATATTAGTTTGTAGCTACAGAAACTCCCAATATCTTTCACATGTTGGCTGACAATTTCAGTCCATGGGAAAAAACAACAACAACAAAAAACACTCCAAATTCATAATCACTTCTTACAGAAGGTGAAAAACTGAAGAGCTGTCTTTTTACACAAAGCTGATCTGACAGTACTCCAAATATGGCAGTCATCAACACTTGAAATACAGAAGTTTCATTTATGAAAATGAATAGTTTCATTTTCCATAGTACTCATGAAAACCTACAGTTTCATTATTATTTCCCTGTACAGAGGATAACTGCACAAGAGATCTATAGATATATAGATCTGAAAATGCCCTTCCCAAGGCTGAAAACAAATTATTTTTTCCCCTCTTCTACTAGTCAGCTACTGTTACAAGTCTCATGTTTCCCAGTGGTGAAAGAAAATTAAATCAGACTATCACAAATATAATAAGAAGTAGTAAATATTCCCATACAAAATGCTAAATTGCCAATTAAAATAAAATATTCAGATGAATACTCCATACAAACAGTTCACCTTCTAACTATACTCTAAAACTCATCCACAGAAATACAAAGCAAAATGTTGCTAAATATAAAATGTTATGGAAATCAGCCTGTTATTACACAAGTTAAAAAAGAAGGTGGAAAGAAGATAAAAGAAAGGCAATGCATTCACTAAATTATTTCTAAAATGCCTCAGTAATTATTTGCCTTCATGTTATAAGTAGAGCTGCACAGTTAGAACTCTTAAGGATCCTTTTGGGACTTTTCAGTGATAAAGTGACAGGTTGGGAGAGACAGCTAGGGCCTAAGAGTTACATATTTACATATTGGCCTTAAGGATCCCTTTTTTCAAATTCCTTATCCCACATAGAATTATTTTTAAGTTAATAATCACTATTTTAGGTAATGAAAACTATAAAATTATTACTGAGTTTAGGTAACTGTATTAGAACAGAAATCCTAAAACAGAAGTCTAGGATTTCCCAGTAGAAGGATTTTTGCTTGTATATAGTATGCCCTAGAAATCTTGAAATATAGAAAAAAAACAAACAAAATAATAGAATCATCTATATTTAACAATTTACAATGCTGAGGCAGCTTTGGGAAAAACATGCAACTCCAAAGAACATCACAGTCATAAAAAAAAATAAAAACAATTTAAAAAATCCCCAACAGATGGCCTTTTTCAACTTGCTTTGGAAATAAGCTTTTTATGTTTGATCTTTGCATTTGTGTGTGCATGTGTATGTGTGCCCAGAGCCAAAATCTGTACAAGCCAATTGAAAAACATCATATGAGTGAATTTTAGATCATTCCATTGAGATCTAAATTCCTAACTGCAGTTTAAACATTGTTTCTGTACCAATATCACTAATTATTTTAGTTTTCCATACATCATCCCCAGCACAGCTGCAGTATGCCAGTACAACCTTGCTGTATACTAGGATATCTTATTTCCTCTTCTACTATGGGTTACATTCTCTTCCCCATGAGTGTTCTCTTTATCAAATAAGCTGTGGGCAGAATGGGGGGGGG